>NW_021938949.1:10845117-10960806 GCF_001715985.3 Manacus vitellinus
TGCCATCGCACCGCTGCTGCTGCGGCCGCTTTCCCACCCGGCCTCGGGCACCCTGACTTTGAACTTGACAGTACAGAGTCAGCCTGTCGTGAAGTTTCTTGTCGTTATCAATTTGGCCATGTGAGTGCCAGAGCGGTACCGAGACGGCCGGGTCTGGTCCCCACCGATCGCGTGCCGGGCCAGCAGTAAGCACAAGTGTAGCTGCCGAGTTTTTCTGGTGCAAATCTCCGCCTTATTCCCTGGGCTTTAGGAGCAACATGCCAGCAGTACAGAACTTGGCTGGGGAAGGAGCACGCTGTCGGAATGTTAGCAGACAGTTGTCATGCTCCTGAGCCCATCCCTGTGGCTGGTGGAGCAGGACAGTACTTATAAAGTCCAGTCTTGGGGTCAGTGCACTGCAACGCTGACACTGAGACCCCTGAATACAGGTACAGGGCTTGGAACAAAGTCCCAGCTCACAGGCACCAGCCTCCAGCCTGTGTAACTCTCAGAGAAATTTCCTACTTAAAAAGGGGACAAAGACAATACAGAGATGCTGGAGATGAGAAAAGCTAGAGACATCCCAGATAGGGAAGGAAAGGATGTCTCAGTCTTGGGTGTGAACACCTGTGAGACACCGCTGCCAGCACGCAGGTGCCCACAGCTCAAAATGTGCAGATGCTACACGAGCATCACATCAGCAGCACTGTCTCAGCTGAGACAAGGGCTGAGCAGGTACCTCATCCCTAGGGGGCTGCCTGTGGCTGCCAGCAAGACACCTTGGCACGCAGGACCACCGAGAGCTGTTATAGTTACAGATTGGGCTCCAGTGGGCAGAGCTTAACGCCTCCAACCTGAGAGTAACTTAGAGTGATCCCAAGGACAGGCAGAATGAGTCGGGGTAAAGTTAGAGCAATCTCATGCACCAAGATGAACTGGTATTTTAAGGATGCCGAACAAGAGTTTGGTTGTTTCCTTGTACAGCTACATTTAAAGTGCCATGTGGAATGGCAAGCAGCAATGATAGTTAATAGTCTACAATTTCTAAATGTTTTGTTCATCTTAATTCCTTCTTCAAGCAATTAATTCATAGAAAAATTTTTAATCAGACATGAAGAGAAGCCTGCCTCTGAACAGCACACATGCAATTACCACTCTGCATATGAATTGATGTTCTTTGTGTTGTTTTTGGTTTTTTTCCCTTCCTGGCTCATAATTAAAATTTGAACATTGGCTAATAGTTCAGAGAACTGGAAAGTTAAGTTCTGAATTTGCCCACAGAGGATGTAGAGCACAGGCAAGTGTCTGCTCCACAGCACTGACAAGTCTCAGCCCTGACCCAAAGAGACCCAGCCAGCAGGGATGAGGTGGTAGCTTCCTCTTCATTAATCCCTTAGGGGCTGCTTAGATGTCCATATAAAAAGCTCTGATTTTAACACCAGTCCTCTAGGAAATGACCAAGACCCTCTCAAAATTATCAGGTGAAGAAGTTGTCATGAAGCAGTCTGTGGCTAAGCTTGCCTTTGTATGTCTCATACAGGGGAAAGTCTTACATGAACAGACAAGAAAAAAAATTTAATGAGTGTTCTGCACATACTTGCACCGGCTCCCTACAGATACTGCATTATAATTACAGACCTAATGCTGTCATTCTAAGAACATGGTTAAAATCAGTACACGATCCAAATTAGCAATGGTGACATGCATTTCCAAGGGATCAGACATCAGTTGATTAGAGCAGTGGCACCTGTGACAGTGCTCAACAGAACTAGCCAAAGCATTTGGTAGTGCAACACTGCTGAGTTCAATGAGCTTATATCAGGCATACATGTGCTCAGTGCACATGATCTGAGGATAACACTGGTACTAACACCTGAAGTCATTGCACAGGTACAGTATGTTGAATAAATGCACAGTATGCTGAGTGCATGAGAAATTCATGATTCTCACCCTTAGACTGCACAGAGATGAGAACAAGCTAAATATGTTTAGGGGAAGACTCACACAGCCATGCTTCATCGGGGATGGGGCACAGGGCAAGAGAAGCACTAAAAAGAGCTTTTCATGTTTTAATTTGAAAATTTTCTAACATTAGAAAATTGTAAAGGTAGCAGACTTTATTGGCTGTTAGAAAAAGAACTCTGAAGTATGTGGGATCTTAAGTAGCTTTGCATGGTGCCAAGAATTTAAGAGAAACACTGTCAAGGTTCTGTCCTCAGAAACAGCACTGGTGCAGTGTTTTGCTGAAATGGAAACAGTTAACTCATTGCCCCAAATCTTAGAGAAAGACTGATAAGAGGAGAAACCGGTTAACTGTTTCTGTCTTTCCTGCTGTAGTGTCTGAAGGAAATTTCACTAACTCAACAACTCCACGTTGAGGCCAAGTGATGCCAGGCCTGACTGTGCATGCAGAGGAAGCATCCTTCCCCTACTGCCCATGTATAACCCAGGTACCTCAGCAGAGCCTGTTCTCAGCACTGGCTCCTTCTCCCTCTCTGTTCAACCAGGCACTAGAAAGTCTGTAAAAGATAGGGAGGAGAGAGAGCAAAGTGGACTCCCTTCATCCCTGCCATGGTATTTAGCACACAGAGGCAAGGGCCAGGCTGTGCCCTGCAAAGAGGGGCAACCACAGAAGCAGCACTACACCAACCTGTGTGACTGGTACCACGCACAAAGGTGGTTACAGCTCGGCCGGGGAGGTCATGCCTTCCATCAGCTGGGGCAGGAGGCTGCGTCTTTTCCCTCTAAGCAGAGGCTGACAACACAGAGACAGTTTTTCAAAACTTGTTATGAGTGCACATGTGCAAAGATGTCCCACAAGTGTGCGGTTGTGCTACCGGGAGTGGTGTGCCTCAGGAGCAGGATGCACGGAACAAGGAGAAACTGCCAGTACAAGGGTGAGGAGGAGAGCAAGGCAGAGGCACTGGAAGTAGGGTCATTCTCCTATTTAGAGGGGAGGGTTTCTCATTTATGGAGCTGTTCTGCAGCCCCTGCTTTACTAACCCTGCACTCCCCTTGTCTGTCAGTCGGAGAGAACCTTTGAAGCACCTGCAGTTAATTGGGAAGCAAGAGAGGGACTGCAAAAAGTCTTAATGGAAGTTTCTTGCTTTAGTGAGAGAAAATGCTAAAGAAGAGATGATATTGGCTGTAGGGGAGGGAATAAATTGCTCTGTTTTAGTCCAGGAGGGGGCTGGTAAAGGTGAGAAAGCAAAGAGCAGCAGGTACCACTCGGTCTGTCCCTTTGTCAGTGAGAGCTGCGCAAAGCAGCTGCACAAAATTGCTCCTGCTGTGGCCGGGCCACTGAACACAACCAGGAAGGTCAGGCACAGAAGCAACGCTGCTTGCTGCAGACACCTGGCTTTGACTTTAATTCCTGCTTCATGAGAAGATGCAGCTGCAACAGGCTTGCCTTGCAGGCAGCCACCTTTTCCATCGGGAGTAGAGTGTATTGGTCCTGAGAGGACAGAGCAGCAGCATTTCCTAGACCAGAGTCTGGCCTGATCAATGTTCCCAGGGCTCATCTCCTTCTGACAATGCAAGAGGCAGAGTGAAATCTGGCTTTCCTAGTGTGGGATTGCTGATTCCACTTTGCTCCTCAGTCAGTTGCCTACCTTGCTTCTGGGCCCTTGGCTTCTGGGGTCATCACATCCCAGCAACACAAAGCACAGGCAGGTACCCAGCACCCTTACAGCATCCCCAGGAGGGGATGCCCCAGGGAAGAGCCGCTCCAAACTTTGGGAGCCTGGTCCACAACTGTTTCTTTTATTTGTGCTTTAGGCTTTTACATAAAATCAGTCACAGATTCAGGACTTCACAAGCTTGGGAAAGCAGCTGGGACACACATGGATGCTCTCAGCTGGAGGGTACAAGGAGGTAATGTTTGTGTCAGACCAGCTGCTGAACAAGGTGTTGTGAGATGGGGACAACCCAGGTTATTCAAAGCCCAGCCATGCACAGAGTGCACTCAGAGGGCTCCATGCAGAGGGAGAGAAGCTGTAGTCCTGACCTGGAGGAACATGTAAGCTCAGCAGGGATGCCTAACTGTTTTAACACACTGTGAAGAGAGAGAGACACGTTATGGACCTTCCCCTAAAAAATGACAGACTGGCTGTCCTTGCTCAACAAGCCAGATGCTTCCCAGGGTGTTGGACTGACACACGGGTGCACTGTGCCCATGCAAACTGCAGTATAGCCACAGGAAAAGCTGAAACAATGGAGAACTGGTCCTTCTGGAGCCTTGTCCTTGTGTAAAGTTTGGAATAAGGAGGCTACGTGGGAGGTGTGCATGCCAGGATCATCATCCTGGCAAGGCAGGTCCCGTTGGTGGGCTGAGCACCCCTGATCTAAGAGACCACCACCACACAACAGCCCAGCTGTGTTCCCTCTGCTCCTTGGCACGAGTGGGGGAACGAGACCCAAGGAGTGTTGCCAGTTCTGTGCTTACAGCTGTAACCCTGTTAGTACCACGAGCAGGAAGAGAGACAGGTAGCAACGTTTGTTGATGGCTAATGTGGCACGTAATACCCAGTAAATACCAAAGCAGGCAGAAGGTAGGTGTACATACAGCACACAGCACTATAGAAATGTCTGGCTTGTTTTGAATTCCTGCCATCTGCTGCCTAGTATATTCTTTTGCAATCACAGTACAGGCTTCTGATTAAAGAGAGCATTTCTAGCACCTGAATAAATAGCCTTTCTCATAACAGCACACCTGAACAACAGGAAAGGAAGATCTGAAAATATGAGTGGGAGAATTGTTACATGTACAGTTATGACCTTGAAAAAACAGCACTCTTCAGCTGTCGCTCATTAGGCAGAGTTCACACAATGAATAAGAACCAAACCCTCCTGAGACCTGATTCAGCCACCCTTTCATTCAAAGACCATACTTTCTCTGACTTAAAATCTGAATTGGATGCAAGGCCAGTACATTGCATCCTACTTAAAAGAGGAAAAATAAATTGCCAGAACTTTAGCTCAGCTATTGGAACAACTGAAGGGCACTACAGCACATTTACAGTAGTACTACAGGACAGAGGGGAACAAAACTACTGCTAACATGCTTAAAATGAGTCATTTCCTATTGTAAAATGAATGCTTGTTCTGTAAGGAAAGAAGAATCATCTCAAAAAAGAATAAATTCATTCTGTTCCTGCACAGAACCGGTGACAGCAAGGTGTGTAGATAGGAGTGATTTAGTTTGGTCAGTACATCTGCAGACTGTGGCCACTACAGTCCTGCAGCCTGAAAAGCAGCATGTGGATGAACCCATGCTAATGCATGGATTGTGAAGAAGTTGATTCCACATTTCTGGACGCCACTACAGAGTACAACTGCTAGCTTTGGTTTTCTTCTGCCACGTCAGTAGGAAACAACGCTGTCAGGGCTGTAATGATAATGAGGTGCCATATTTGGGAGGCTCAGTAGACTATGAAGTGCACAACCTTGCATGGCAGGCTGCTAAAATGGATTGGGAAGGAAAAACTCCAGAGGAGATTTTTCCTTGAAATGACAACGACACATAAGAGAGAGCACAGCCAGTTTTCACGGTAGGTGGGTAATGCTGAGCCCCCAGTTGTGAAGAAGTCAAAACATTCAGAAACACTAGGCAGTCTAATATCCTGCTGTTCTTCATCCACTCCCTTATTTAGTTCTGTCCTCCTCATCCTCTTTCTGCTTCCTTCCATAAAATGGGGGTGAATCAGCAGAAACAAGCCAGCAGGAGCAGGCCTTCATCCGCATACAACGAAACAATTTGCTGTAGGCAAACAAACAACGCGGAGATGTCCTGATGAGGTGCCCTCTGCTTTCACACACCAAGTGCAAAGCAATCCCTGTCCACAAAAGCTTTCACCTTTCTGTTTCAGGTGGTCTTTTTGAGCCTATGATCTCTTTTCCCGTTAGCTTTGAGACACCAGAAAAGGAAACAAAGCCGAAATTAACTCCTCGAGAACAGGAGACCTTACACACAAATCCATTTTCATTCTGCAGGATACAGAAAAGTACATAAGGATCCTAAACCCCAATGTCTGGAGTGCTGTTGGTGCTGTTCTCAGAGTGACCTGATGAGAGAAGATGGTATTGGGTTGCCCCCCAGGACACCAATATGGTTGTGCAGAGAGAATGAAGTAAAGGCAGCCAAGTAGGACCTGAATTAGAAGTACAGAAGACGACAAAAAAAGAGTTCTATCCCTTTATTCATGGAAGAGGAGAGAACCTTGCCTATTGAAACCTCGAACATCTTTTTCACTAAAATTGTTCCCTTCTACCAACTGAAACAGAGAGTCCTTGCAACAGTCGTTTAGCTTCTCCCTCTTTTCAATCATAATGGACCATTGGCTGCACAGACAGGGGCACTAGAGGTTGCTTTTGGTTTCAAGACAAATTACCTGTCAGTCTGTTATATCAGACTAGGATATTTCTCAAATGTTTGTTCCCTCCAAGAGTGTTTTCTTCAATGTCCAGACTAGCACACCAAAGAGTGATATATCTAGTGTGGATGCAGTATAGTCTCTGTGGGGGGAATAAAGCCAAACTGCAATGGTTTTACATAGTCTGTAATTTCCTGCATATTGTGTAAAATTGGCGTAGTCTCTGAGAAAGCTTGGCCATGGGGTTTGCAAGCATGAGCTCCTACTGCATTAGCTAATGCTTTAGGAAGACATAAAGACTGGTTTATTTTAGCAAAACCACAATCAGAGGTAAAATCCTCTTAATTATTCATGTTCAGTAAAGAATTCATGCCAGTGCCCTTATGAAATCACATCCTCTCTCCATCCCAGTCATCCCATGAAACACCTTTGGCACCTGCCTCAGTGCTTTGGCATTTGGTATCAGAGGGGTAGAATGGTTTTGTCACCCTTGAGCTCAAGTTACTCAGCCTGGGACCTCTTACACTGTGCTGACAGCCCACATGTAGAAGCCACAGACACTTGCCAAATGAGACACCTGAATTGCCTTGAACATCTCTGTCTGTCCAGATATGTTGCATGAATAACCAAATTCCTTTTATGATTTCTGCATTATTTTGCAGATTGCTTTTTCTCTTCCCAGCATCAATTTCCATTGGAAAGCTTTACTGCTCTGGTAGCAAAATGTGAGGCTAGATTTTGAGATGTGCATTTTAGACATTTTTATCCTTGTGTGAGTGCCTCTAAGAAAGGCTTTGGGGAGGCAGGGGAGAATTCCTGAGAGTCATTAGAGACTTTCTACCCTGTAGGCCCAGCTCAGGAAAGGCAGATGAAGAGGGTGAAGATGGCAAGAGGAGAACCAGATCCCTGTCACGTTCACACACATGTGTCACCAGTGAGCACAAACCAGACCTTCCTGTGTCTTAGCCCAGTGTTCCTTCTCATACTGCAGAAATAGCCCTATTTTATAAAGACTATGAAAAAATCATACTCCAATGGTCTAGGAAAGCCAAAAGCAGCGCAGTGTAATTACACCTTTCTGCCAGACAAAGCTACTGCACTCCAGCCTCAGTGGCTGGCAAGGTTCAAAGTGAATACCAGCCACTGGCACCTCCATGCCATTACTGCATCTGTGGCCTCCAACAGCGAGGAAGTGCTTTTCCTGGATTAAAATCCTCCTCTGGCCTCCATGACCCACTGATGGCTAATGCCAGCCTCAGAGCAGAGTACCTCATTCACTGCATCCTTCCCCAGAGCCGTCTCAGCTAATAAATGCTGTTAGTGAGAAAAATGGCCCCAGAGGCCAGATTTCCTTGTCAGAATCCGGCCTCTGGCGCTAACTCGTTCATTCACTCGTGACTTGTAAGTGCAAGGCCATGCTGTGTTTTCTCTGGCAGTGACTAACCCAGTCTCCTGCATATAAAAGGGAGTTCAGGTTGTCCTGTTGGCCATCCTCTACCTCCAAGTTCTCTTTCACCCTCAGAACTGGTGTGGTCTGTCCCTGCATGTGGGATTTCTAAGCACAAACCACATGAGAGCCTTCCTACAAGATGTGAAACCTGCTCCAGTAGCAGTCCTACATCCGTGTCTGCTGTAGTTTTTATGATGCTCATTTTTTTTTTGCTTATATCCCCCTCCATCCCCACGGAGATAATGCAGGCACCAGCAGAAGGGGCTGACAGCTCTTCCCTCCTGGGGGTGCCTCGCCATGAGCTGTTCGACAGCGCTCAGACAATTGAACAGCAAATAAATCCATTTATTTTCAAAAATCAATCCTCACAGGAACTCCCAGGGAAGCAAAAACTTGTGTTGCGCTAATTATATTCTATAAAGTATCTCTTTACGCTTCACAACAGTTTAAGGAAGGATCTCAGGATATGATAATAAAAGAGAGGAACAAATTGAGGCACAGTTCACAGAGACTGTCCCCATCTGCTCTAGTGCTGAGTTTGATTCATATTGGCTGTAAGAGGAAAACGTGGACCTGCCCTATCATTTTTAAGGGCAAACAGCATCCAGGGGTCATTTTCAAAGGCCACATAACCAGCTATAGCCAACTTCAGTAATAAACAAGTATTTAAATTGCCACAGCAATTCTGAGTTTCTTTTTAAATAATTCCTGTTATGTAGCACTTCCATCAGAAATCAACCCTTGTCATCAGCTTCCCCAGAGAGCTCCCACACAAAGTAAGGGCTAAATGCCATCCTTATCTCCAGCCTAGTAACTATTGGTGCATTAGTAACCGTGGTCAGATCTGGCTGCTGGACACAGTACCTGTTTACATTTGAATATTGCCTCCTAGTTTAGAGGAAATCACCTATTGCCATCAAGCCAAAACATCCCTTGTTCTCACCGTATATTTTTAGCATGTTGTACTTCCATTCTCAGAGTTTCTAAATCTAAGACCGAGGTGTTACTAACATATTTTCTAAAGCAACTTAAAATTTCCCATTTGTAAGCTGTCTCTCTGTGCCGGTCAGGTGACTAACGCCAGGCCTGCAGAGAAGTTTCGTACATTGCACAATTATTTGTGGGGATCCTAGGGATCCTAGCAACAACTGTATTGGGTAAAAGATGTCCATTATATTGTGTGGCCTAATGTTTATCACACTCAGCGAGCGACACTCGTGGCTACTTCATTTAGGTGGTTAGTAATGCTGAACTGCTGAGCCACACAGCCAGCCTTGTCCCCAGCACCACGGCACTGCTGCTCGTGTTGTAGTGGCTGTTACACTGCATGGGCTGCTGTGTTCGGGCAAAGTGCTCTCAATTAAAAAAAAAACCCAAACCAGAAAGCCCAGAAATACGCCTATTTCTTCTTTACCCAGATACAATCGCTCCTGCTTAAGCTCACGTGCAGTGGTGATAGTCAGTGAAAGGAGCTCTTCGAATCCCCTGCAAAGGCCGTCCTTAGACACTATTTGAGCGATGACTGTAATCCATGAACTAAGAAGCTGGAGAAAAAACTGTGCCCTTAGGTCACAGGCACTGCTTTGAGGAGGCACAGAAGATTGCCTGGGCTCTGCAGCCACGGCAGCATGGCTTCAGTATGGGAAGTAAACCCAAATCCACATGAGAACCAAAGTTACTCCTAAAGGGAGATCCCTCTCAGACATGCAGAACCTCCAATGGCGTGAATTTCAGTGCTACAGTTTGTACTCAGAAGCTGATAAAGTCAGGGGAGACGTCAAAGGAAAGATGTGAGTGTCCCATGATGAAGCCTGGATGAGTTAGAAGGTTGCCATATTTTGAGCAGTGTGGGCCAAGGGTGTTTGGGTATCAGAGACCTTCAGACACTGTGCCTCAAAGGCATCCTCAGGCCTGAAGGGAAAGAATTGAGACTGCCATTTCATACAGTTGCTTCTAATCATCTGCCAAAGGCACCTCAAGGCTTCAGCCAGCTAGTCCCTAATCAAGCCCTGGTTCTCAACCAGATATTTATAAATTCAGAATACTGCACTGCAGCATGCGACGCTGGCATAAATTCCCATCTGTCATCCCCTAATCATCTCCCAGCACAGTGATCAATCTCTTTCAAATTCAAATTATCTTAACCACTTAGTATCTAGAAAAAAACACTGCAAGAAATGGGCAGTGTACCGTCCAGGACAATTTAGGGGTGCTGACCTCCCCAACAGCTGTGGCTCCACGTATGTTACAGTAGAGACAGATACTTTTCTATCTCCGTCATCACCATCTCTGCCATAGTCCTCATCACACACTACAGTATTAGTGGAAGGATTAGGGTCAGCCAGGTTAAAATATGGTTGCAAATACTCTTCCATCACCTTTCACCCACAGTGGGTAATTTTTGCCCACAGGAGAACAAAAGAGCAGGACTTACAGATACACTGGCACAAGGACACAGTTGTTCACACAGAGCTGTGTGCCCACACATTTTCCATTTTACTGAGTTTGAGGCAGTGTTTGAGGACACACCAAGGACTAACTCAACACTGGCTAGGAAATGGGTGAAGGACTGAGACATTCATAGCCCATCTACACTTCCCCTATACAGTATGCAGCAAGAAAAACACTCACAAACCCTGTGCTAAGACACTGTCACACTGGCAACTTTCTGCTGCACCCCAGTATATATCTGTTTTCACAAAGTAAGTGATGTTACTGTATTTCATATCATCCAGCCAGAAAAGGCTTGAATGTGATCCCAGGGAAAGCATTTCCAGTGCAAGATACAGTAACCCTTGCAGAAAAAATGGGATAGAGCTAGCATGTATTTTGTCAGATCAATTTTCTAATCCAACTCACCAGGCAAGGCTTTGCTGGCCTTAGATGAATAACTTGCACTTCAGCACATGCTGTTACTGCCATGGCTGGTAACCCTGAGAGGCAGGGGCAGAGGGTACAGAGGAAAGGACTGATCATAAATTTGCTCCTGTAGCAAAACTGAGTGGGGTTATTAGAAGGTGTAGGGAGTGGATCTGCTGTGCCTGGGCACAGCCTGGCTTCAGCATCCCTGCAGGAGCTGCTCTGACAGTCAGGCCAGTTACCAGCAGGGACCAGTGTCTTGAGACATCCCTCTTGCTGCACGCTGGCTCCAGATGCTGCCACTGGAATGAGTCAAATCCAGAGGATTTAAAGAGAAGATGCGCCCCATGGGTCACATCCAATATCTGAAGCCGAGCCAGTCAGTCTGTCTGGCCAAAACCAGCAGTGGCTGCAGAGCCATGATAAACACTCCAGCTCGAGGATTTCCTTGACAGTACATCACTCACTGCACCTCCAGGGCTCATCAGCAGGCACAACAGAGGCATTTCGTAAGCAAGTAAGTGAAAAATGACACAGCAGTTCTGACTGTATCACCTCTTGTCTCCCACGTCTGCTCTGAGCTGAAATCAATGCAGTTGCATTCCCATTAATGGAGGACAGAATCAGGAAAATTCCCCTGAAGGCAATTCGAGACGATACCTTGGAAAGATCATGCTGCCTTTTTTTTTTTTTTTTATAATATAGGGAAGGAGTCAGTTGATTGTCATGTTTTGTTTAGTTTTGTTCCAAGATACAAAATTAATACATTAAGTTAATACAAAAATAGGTGAGGGCTGATGAAGGCTGTTAGTCAAAATCATTCACTCTGCTGCAGTTCATTTCCCTGGTGGCAGAAATCCGCTTCCAGACAGCAGGCTTTGAAGGCACTTATGAAGGAGGAAGTTTTTTTCAGTGCCAAGTAAAACAGTTTTTAAAAAATGAGCATTTCCAGTTGTAGGACATGTATCCTAAGTTATCATTACCTTAATGTCAGCAACTTCCTTTCTCTCTGATTTAAAGGAATCCTTACAAGTATTGTTGATTTGTTTTGGGAAATCCATCAAAGCTGGCAGAAATGTTTGAAGCACTGAATGCACAGAAGAGGTGATTTATAGAACACTTAGGAAAGTATCAACTACAAACATTTGGCAGCCTCTTGTACAGTACACCAGAGTTCTGATTTTTAAGCACTACTTCAAGTATTATTCTAGCCAAGTGATACCAACTTCTAATGGGAACAATCTTGCCTGTCTCATTCCAGCCATAGTGATAGTAGGAATAATAGAATTATTTTTTTCCCCACTTCAAGACTACACAGTAAATTCTAGTAAACGAGAGCAAGTAGTTAAAATTTGGTTGCACCTTAGTGCACCAGGAAAGCTCTCAAGGATTGCAAAGGCTGTTTATATTCATGGGGAGCTCTGCCTGGCCAGGGGTTGTAGGACTGATCCCTTGTAGCACTGGTTCAAGAAGACATTAAAGTATATCTAAGTTTAACCAAAGATTTAGAAAACTGAGGCAAACCAGGTAGTGACAGAGCAGAGCAAAGACACTTCAGCACTTCACCACAATATTATTTCACTGCCATGCAGTACATCTGGGTGACGGGTCTGTATTGTGGCCAGAGAGTTGCAAACAGGCGCTTTTTGGGAAATTCAGGGATGTTTACACTCATGCTGAATCAGAACATCCATCATGTCTGATGTGACCAGCAGGATTTCATTTAAGGCTAAATTATATCACTTTAGAGGAAAAATGCCTTCCAGCTGAAGGACTTCTAAAGGGCAGCTCTGGGTAAGCAGGCAGGTCTTGGTGGAGCTGACTGTCTCAGTGGTGGGAAGGGAGATGCTTCCCCAGAGCCCATGAGTAAGAGAGCAGGTCAGACAGGAATGACTGAATCACAGAAGAATCTCAGGAAGAGCTGAGGACACTTGTTTCCCTGAAAGTCCTTCTCTCGATTGGGAGCCCACTCAGTCAAGAGAGAATTGCCTAATCCAGGTGGCTTTGGTTTCAGTTCTGAAACAGTCAGGTACCACAAGCTGGGATGAGAGACAAAATGTGTTTTACTCCAGAGCCCATCCCACCCTTCTCATTTGTCCCTGGTTAAACAAAAAAGTAAAAAAAGCAAGGTGATAACCAAGGGAAAATGTGCATGTGAGCTATTAGCTTTTTACTCCTGCTACCCCTGCCTCTGTGTGCATGGACAGGGGGCCCAGAACCCTCTGCTCAGGATGTGTATTCCACAGCTGAGAGCAGGGCCACATGCTCCTCCCATTGCAACAGTTTCTCTGAGGAACCTGACTGTGGCATTTTCCTTCTGGTTTAAATTTAATAAAGGTGATCATGCTGCGAAGTGCTTGAGCAGTCCAAACGAGCGCTCAGAAAAGCTGGTGTTACACCTTAATAGCCTAACTTTGCGTTTCTTTCTCCACAGCAAACATCTTGACAGTCATCATCCTCTCCCAGCTTGTAGCTCGCAGGCAGAAGTCCTCCTATAACTATCTTCTAGCTCTGGCTGCTGCTGACATCCTGGTTCTCTTCTTCATCGTCTTTGTTGATTTCCTCATGGAAGACTTCATCTTAAACAAACAGATGCCTCAGGTACTGGACAAAATAATTGAGGTCTTGGAATTTTCTTCCATCCACACCTCCATTTGGATTACAGTTCCACTAACCATCGATAGGTACATAGCTGTGTGCCACCCGCTGAAGTATCACACAGTCTCCTACCCTGCTCGTACTCGAAAAGTCATAGTAAGTGTCTATATCACCTGCTTTTTGACCAGCATTCCCTACTACTGGTGGCCCAATATTTGGATTGAAGACTACATAAGCACATCAATGCATCATGTCCTCATTTGGGTCCACTGCTTTACTGTTTACTTAGTGCCCTGCTCCATCTTCTTCATCCTGAATTCCATCATTGTGTACAAGCTGCGGCGAAAGAGCAATTTCCGACTGCGAGGGTACTCCACAGGGAAAACAACAGCCATCTTGTTTACTATAACTTCTATTTTTGCCATACTTTGGGCACCAAGAATCATCATGATATTGTATCACCTCTACGTGTCACCTATAAACAACAGCTGGGTGGTACATATCGTGTCGGACATCGCCAATATGCTTGCACTGCTGAACACTGCAATTAATTTCTTTCTCTACTGTTTTATTAGCAAAAGATTTCGCACAATGGCAGCTGCCACACTGAAAGCCTTCTTTAAGTGTCAGAAGCAACCTGTGCAATTCTATACAAACCATAACTTTTCCATAACGAGCAGCCCTTGGATTTCCCCAGCCAACTCTCACTGCATCAAAATGCTTGTTTACCAGTATGATAAGAATGGAAAGCCTATAAAAATATCACCATGAAAAGGGCAATAGCTGGAGTTTCTGGGTGCAAGTTCCTTTCAAGTGGTTACATCTTCGGGATGTAATTTGCTGAAATGGCTGTTTTGAAGAGTGGTCATTTGATTTCATTTCCCTGGGAGACCAGGGGCAGAGCAGACTGTCAGGAAGGAACAGGAGCGCTTGATTTTAGAAGGAAAAGTAAGAAGGCAAATGCCTCCATCTCTTATATAGCATTTTGAATATGCTTCAGAGTTCAAGTCTTAGTGTTCAGCCGCCCTCAAATGTTTTGCATCCCAGCATCAGTGCAGTCCAAAGTCATTGGAGGGGCGAAGCCACAGCAGTGTTTAATTACAACCTTTTAACACACAACAACAAAACCTTGCTCGACTGTGTCGTTTGCTGTCGACAAAGTGAATGGATGCTTTTGTGTACTGTGGAAGGTGCCATTTCTGATGTGTGCACTTGCCAAAAATTATGTGTTGAATCTGACACAAAATGCCACCACACACAGTTTTGCTGTCAAGACCTCGTTGCAGGAGGCAGCGTGTGAGACACAAGTGGTGACAAGCCCTTTTGTGGCTCACTTGAACAAGGCTCAAGGACTGATACAGTACCTGTTGCAGCTTTGACATGGAAAGCAATCCACAAGCTGTCAATAGTCATGTAGTTTAAGTTGTTATTTAAGAATGTGACTGAGACAGAGGAGCTGGAAGGAGGGAGGGAGGGAAGTTTATAGAGCCAAGAACAAAAGCAGCATCTTTTCCCAACTATTTCAGTTATGGTGTCTAAGGACTTTTAAGTTTGAAACCAAGTCCTGCCTGATGCAGAAGTTCCACCAAAGTTGCTTCTGTGAGGTTTGGAGTGATCAGAGCCTTCAAGTTCCTTCTTAATCAATACAGATTCTCAGTTATCCTCCATGTTCAGGCCTTTAGGGATTAACATATGAAAACCTCAACCTAAGCTTTTCTCCTGATGGATGATGCCCTTCTGTTGCAGATTTGCCATTTAATTGTTAAAAACAATTATGAAAGAAATTCATTAAATACCCAAGAGCAGTAAAAACATAAAAGCCTTAGTCTAAGCTGATCTAAGTATTACACTTACTTAAAGTAGGTTAACTTCTTTTCCTTCACACTCAAAAAACAGCATCCCATCAATGCTGAGTGTAGGAAATAAGCAGAGATTTACAGGAAGGCTGAAAATGTACTTCTTTTAATTTCTTTCACTTTCAAATCTTTGCATGTGGTCTCGGAGCCACATACCACAACCTTTTTGTTCTATATTGGGCACTTAATGCAGCCTCACTGATGTGAGAGCAGTGAAGGTACATGGTGAACACAAGCACAGTGTGGTCAGTGGACACAGCAGCTCCTCAGTAAGTACCTTGGTGCTAGCACTGCATTTGTGCCTGTGTCCATCTCCAATGCCAGCAGAGAGCTCATGGTGCATCAGGGACTAACATAGAGGGTCCTTTCAGAAGGGATCCAATCAATCCCACTGCGGTGGGATCTGAGGGCTGAAAGCATCTCTCTAAAACCCATGGATGGCTCAGCTTTGGTGCATTTTCCCTAAGAAATGCCAAGTCTGCAAAAGTCTTGGACAACAGCCTGGTTCCCCTCTGCCACACAGGGTGGGTTTGCACAACACCTCATACTGACATCCTGCAAGAGCTAAACCCACAAACCCGAGCACAGAAGGGAAGGGCAGCAAAAGGCACAAGGTGTGAAAATCCGGTCCCCAGGCAAGGGCTGGCTCTTGCATGGAGGGGTGTTCTCAGGAAAGATCAAGGTTGCTCAGTTTGGTCCAAATGCCCAGGGCCTTGGGGAGCACACGCCCCCCAGTCCTCTCCCACTGGCAGAGTGTTTGGGAGAGCTGCTCAGCACTCCTCTTGAGGTGCTCAGGCACCCCAGGGACCACGCAGGTCAGAGCAAGGAGAGGGGCACATCTGGGGAAATGGGGGCTGAGAGCAAAAGCTGACGCTTTCCACCTTCACCACCGAGGGCATGGTGCCCACCTAAACATCCCCAAAGGGAAATGAAGAGCCTCTCAGTCTGTCAGCTGTTTGCCCCTGTGATCTCAAAGCTTCACCCTTGCAATGATAAGTGCAAAAGGGATGCTGAGCCTTGCTGTATTTTTCATGGAAAGGTTAAAATTATTGCTTCCTTTAGTGGTGTTTTACAGAAATTCAGTTTTGTGGCCATCCCTTCTGCCCTCCTCTCACAAACCTCTCTCTGGTCTTTGTCAGTTGATAGTAACCAAAGTTACCTTATGGAAAAGGTACTGTATGTCTCATTTTGGGAAAACACTGTATTTATAACTTATTTTTATTCTACATTTGTTATGAGGAATGCTTGTCTGAGTTACATGTGAATGAGTCTGAAGTGCAATATCTATATAGATAAGTGGTTCATTTTTGAGAATGTATCTATGGGGAAAAAAACCTATTTATACAAGAATTTCACTGTTCTACTTAATATGATAGTAACCTTAAAGAAAATAGTGAATGTTTAGGGCTTTTATTTATTTAAAAAATTTCAATTAAGTGCATGGCATATGCTGCCATTCACATGCTGTGATTTATTAATTTTTGTAGCATAATGGTTATCCTGCAGACTATCAGTGTTGTCTGATCTTTTCTGTCCTGATAATGTATTTTTGTAAATGACCATATTTAAAAACAAAAATCTTTATGTATATTTTATTTCCCCATGAAAAATAACCCATTAAATTCTTGTAACTTATTTGGAAAAACTCACAATACTTTTCCATATCATTTTAGAAATGACAAGGTGCAATTTTCATGTACAGTGGATTGGTCATTTCACTTCTGATAATTTAGGGCTTTAAAAGCTTACTTCCAAAGCCCTTTGAAGTCAAAGGGAAGGTTGCTAGTGGGTTTTGTGGTTGGTTTTTCAAATCCCCATCATTTTAGGAGGGCTTTGGATCAAGCTGTATCCTGTTAACAGACATTCAAAGCCAGTTTGGATAATAAAGCCTTGACTTTTTAGTCTGCCATATGGGAGCTGCTGTTGATAATACCTGCCTTATTTTTGGTTGTGTGAAGCATTTTGCAATGACTGTTGCTAACTAGCCAATGTCTTGCTGTATTATTTGTACCTCCTAATTTGCCAGTAGTAAAAAAACTTAACCAAGCACATATAGTGTCATTATTTAGGGAAAAAGTATCCCGGAGACAAAACCATCTCTGTTGTGGAGATGGTCTTTTGTACTCTAATTTATATTTCAAATGTCTACAATTAGAAAAAATAAGCTGTGAATGGACAGTTTTACAATTACTTATAGGTATACATCCTTGAAGACCACAGCTAGGAACAAAATACTTTTTAGATGAGTTGCTGGTATATAAAATTATTATGAGACCTATCAGCTATTTAAATTGTGAATATTGATATTTTCATAAGTAGACAATATCTTGTGTTTGACAAACTTGTTTGTATTATAATAAATTATGAGATGGTGCATAACTTACTATTGTGTGTGAAGCTATTGTTTGATTTATGGATTCTTACAATATACTTCTGATTTACAGATACTTATGATACACTGCAAGTAACATCAACCCTTGGCAACCACAGTCTTAGATTATGGGTGTTCATTTCCTGAAAAAAAACTCTGAAATGTAAGATCTATAAATTATTACTGGCCCGATTCTTCATTTTGAAGAAGAGATCCAGCTGCTCTAAGTTAAGTTTAGTTAAGTTAAAGTCAATGAATATCAGTGGAAAGCTAGACTTTAAAATGCTGACACCTTGTCCAAACAAGTGTGATACCAAAAAATCAGGATGATACCCCTGGTCTGTGCAAGTGGTGGGATATCCCATTTTGAGATAAGCAGCCAGAGCCCCTGTCTCCATCAGTTGGTCATCCCAAACATTTTGGATTTCATTGGTTCCTGCAGGGAATTTCAGTCTGTTGCAGGAATAAGGATCCCTCATGAAACCCTTACAGATTTGAGTATTGGCAAATATGTGAACATGATAAACGTATTGTACCTGCTGCCAGGAATAGAGAGTGAAAAAAAACTCAAAAGTATGATGAGAAATAAAAAATACTAGAGATAGAAAGTGGAATCAGGACCTCAGAGGACTGCATGTGGAGGAAGCCCAACATTTCTTCAAATGAAAATTATTAACACTATGCAGATTTCATACCCCTGGCAAATGTAAAACTTCGTAGAGCTAGGATCAAGCTCCTAGCTTCTCTGGAGAAGTAAAAGCACATGAAAAGAATATTACAGAAAATATTAAAACTAAGCAGAGAGTAGAGACAAAACTGCCCAGAAAGAGTCCAGTATTTTAGAGGTCAAGAATCCAGGCAATGCCCAACCTGCTTGTGAGATTTCCCTGCTGTGAAAGGCTGGGAACAGGTTTTAAAGGACAGCTTCAAAGAGAGAAGCCAGGGGAAGGGGACACTGCAGAAGGGGTCAGTGTCAGATTTGATGGAGCTTATCAGAGTTGTTCCTTAAGGAAGGAGCCTGGGGTCTGCCTGTCTTGATAGTTTCATTAACAGTTACAGCATGAGAAGTCCTGATGAAGTGTACAGGTTATTAAAAAAGGAATTATACTGCCAGCAGAGGACTGAAAGACAGGTATTTCATGTCAGAAACAGATGACCTTGAAGATGGCAGTGATAAAAATGAGATGAATTCAACAGTAATAAGCACAAGGTTCTCCAGTTGTCTGCCTATAACAATACATTTGCTATAAAACCTCAGCAGCCAGAAACAACCAAGAACCCCGTTGTGCCAGCTGGGCTTGAATGACAATGAGTCACCAACAGAAAGCAGCTGAGAAAAATCCCAGAATGTAATCACAGACACTTCTAAAGATACAGCACAGTATTAATTGCATTTTATAAGACTTCATGTGCTATATGCATATGTATATAAAGGGATAAAGAGCAGTGCAGAAGAACTTGATGTAACAGCTGGAACAATAATAAGTGTTTATGAATTTTTCTCAGGTAAATTTGTCCTGGAAGTTAGAAGACAGGCTAATGACTGAAGCAGGGAAGGCTCAGCAAAAGCCTTCCTAGCAGCTCCACTGGTTTTAAATGGCGATTGGGGGGTTCATGCACAGAATTATGAGCTGAGGCAGGCAGCAGAACACACTGGGACCGTGCTTCTTTGGAAGCAGCTCAAAAGACAGCTGAGGTGCTCCCTGAGCCTATTCATCCCACTGGGGCTGCTCTGAGGGACACTGTGAGAGCCATGAGAGCGAGCAGCTACTCTGAGTGATTCCTGCATGCAGCCACAGAACAACACACTGTGGAGTTTTTCCTCTCTTTTCTTTCATTTATCTACTTAGGAGTTTCAGAAAAAGCTACCTAATTGAACTCCAGGCAGTTTAAAGGAAGGGATAACTCCACAGTAACACAGGAGCAGAGGAATAATTTGTATTACCTCCTCTTTTAGCACTACTGCTGGGGTCAGTTTAAACAGAAACAACCCAACCTCCCATGTCATGTTATGCATCCTCAACAGGTTGGATGATGTTGGATAATTGCTTTGCTTATGTTTAAGACAAGAAGTTCATGTTGGTGATATTTAACATGCCCCAGCTCCTCCAGCAGCTTCTTTTCTCTCTGAGCTGCCAGCTCTGCTCTGGGTTCAAACATGGGCACCGTCCTACAGTGTTTTCACACTGGGGAAAATGGGAAATTTGGGGAGGTGCTGCTACAAGCAACCCCTTGTTGCTAAACCAGAGAGCACCATACAGAGCCCAAGGGTGCAGAAAGCAAGACCAGAAGATGCTGCTGCTTTGATTTTAAATTGTAGATGTCAAATGAATCACATTGTCTACTTATTCCCAGTCTGATCAAAAAGTCTCTTTAAAATAGTATCTGTTGTTATTTATCACTAATATTAATAAATGTCACATATGGAAAAGTTAGCTGAAATCTGCTTTGTAGATTACAGCTGGCTCAGGTTAGAAAAGTACAAATCAAGTAAAGAGAACCAAGATACTATTCTGATAGATAAAAGTATTTGAACTGAGAGTCCCCCTCAATGCCAGCACAGCTCCAAGTGAACCTGAAGTAAGTCCTCCCCTTCTGATGCTCTGCACCAACAGTGATAACAATGAGCAGCCCCTCACGGACTGAGGGGGCAAACTGTGACAAGAAGTACCACCAGTCTGGCTGAGCCAACAAACAGGCACAACTGCAAGTCATCCAAAGCATGTTCTGGAGCTCCGTGCATCCCGGAGGATCTCCGGCAGACATCTGGCTGCAGCTGGCTACTTAATCAGCAGCCTGTAGGAAGAGCCACACGCATAATAAACCAATTTTCATTTAAGCCAATCTTGCACTGGTGTGGCCCTTTTTTCCAGGAGTGAGCATGTGTAAACTCCAGCAATCAGCAGCACTAAAGCTCAGCTGTGTGCGGGGAGGCTCCTGCCCGGCAATTCAGCCCTCGCAGCCGAGCCCGGTGCGCACCGAGGAGGAGAACAGCGCTCGGTGTTTGTCTGGGAGCACCGAGGAGAGCGGCGCCCGCGGGGTGAAGATAAGGCTACACATCTGCAGACTAGCTGGAGAGACCTGCTTAACATGCAAAGCCACCACACTCCGTGTGAGCTACTGCACCACTGATTCAGAGAGGAGAATGAACAAGGACGGGAGGAAATTTGCAGTTTAATTAAACTACTAGGAATTATCAAAGTGGGGAAAACAGGAGCAGCACAGGGGAATTCATGGGCAGAGGGCAGTGGCCATTCTGCTAAGGCTGCCATCCAATACAGGAACACATCAGTGTAAATAAAAGAAATCCAAATCTAAAGAGCATCAGTGGGTCTCTGTAGAGAGGATTCCAGAAGGCACAAAGACAAGGGTTAGGCCACTACAGAATCATAAAATCATTTAGGTTGAAAAAGACCCTTAATACCATTGAATCCAAAAACAGTAAAAAGCAGCAGAAAGGCCAGTGTTCCTCTGATCACCAACTTGGAGGCGTTGTACCAGATCCCCAGAGATCATAGAAGGAACTCTTTTTCATGGGCTGCCCCATAATCCACCTCAGCCAGAAAGGGACTTGGACAGTCTTGTCTTCATCTGGGCCAGAGTGAGTAGGAGAAAAGCACTATAGAGCAAAGTTATATTGGTTTTTAGTAGCAAAATTTTGGTTGCAGGTGGCACTTCCTCCCAGCACAGCCTCCCCTGCCCCTCTCCCAAAGCAGAGGGAGCTGCCCTTGCAGCTCATCATCTCGAGAGAAGAGCACAGAGTCACATGAGCTTTAGGGTTCTGTGTAATCATTTACACCATCACTTAATAGAGAGAACCTCACACGTGTTTAGTAAACCCCCCACATCTGCCAAATGGTACAATTACTGCATCACATCAAGCAGACACTGCAAGGTACCCCCCCCCCAGCATGGATTCAGCCACAATCTAGCAGGTAAAGGCAATGGCAGAGGTGACAATTTATCAATGCTGCTAATGCACATTAAACAGAACCAAACCATTCTCCACTCAGACCTCTCTGCACTAGTTATCCTCCTGAACCCCATAAAGCAGCAAAGGAGAAATATCAATATCTTTGTGGGTTATCATCTTTCCCCAGTCCATTAAACTCTCGAGGAGATGTATGAGGATAAGTTATTTTTCTCTGCAGTGAGTCATCCCTAGTCTTGCCCACTTAGTGAGGTGTTTGGTATCAGGGAGAGAAAGCCCCAGATGGCAGAATACACTGCCCCACCAGCATTCCCACTGTGTCCCCTTCAGCAATGCAGGACTCACCTGCAGAGACCCAGGATCAGGTTCATGAACACCAAGAAATTGCAGGGCTCTGCTCCCATCAGAGTTTTGGATAAACTCCAGGAGAGCTGAGTGAAGCTATAGTTCAAGCAGCTCCACATGGTTTTGGAACCAGGTTTAAAAGGTTTAAATGTTCCAGGATATAAAAATATTGACTACCAGATGGATTCAACAAAACTCATCCTCACGTGTTTATAAGAAGCAGAGCATTTAAAATTGCAAACATTTTCTGGAAAACAAACTATTACATTCCAAGTTAAAAGACTTTGCTATACTTTCCTCCATTCAGTTTTCTAAAAGGTAAACCTCAGTGTATGGTTAGTTTTCACCACATAGTCCTTCTGCCTCCATGGTCATTATTTCTCCTCCCCAGGTCATTGGACATCCTTCTCAGTCCAAAAGTCACACATCTACCCATGGTCAGAGTGGGACCAGAGCATGTTCCCTCCCATCCATTTCTCAATACATCAGTGGGTCATGGTGTCAGAACACATCAGAACACTGACCCCTTTCTTGTAAATCAATACCTTATGGTAGTAGGTGTTAGGTAGGGAAAATGCAGCTTTTGCATTCTTACAGATATTCTGACCTTATCCTTCAGTGTCAGTTTGTACATCCATCCCTCCCACCCTTACCTGGAGCCACACCAGCCCTCTGTCACAAACAGCTCAACTGACTCCACACAACTCTCATGGGCCATTAGAGTTTGGCAGCCTCCAGCACAGCTCCCACATTATGGGGAAGCAGGTGGAGAAATGAATATTGCTATGGGTTCTCAGACTGGCATATACCAGCCTCCTGATAGGTGTGAGTGCCACCCCCCTGACCTCACCTCCTGGCAAAGCCATTTCCTGCACCTGCAAAGCCCCATCTCCTCAGGCAGCACTAACATATTCCCACTGGCCACACGATGCTCATTGATGAAGTCTGTGACACAGCTCATACACACAGGGGCTCAGAAATGTGAGCTGCTCATGTCCAGTGAGCTCCCAGCTAAGCACTGGATGATCAGAATAAATGTTATTTCAGAAGCAGCTCATCTGGATCAGCCTTTTAAATCACATTGTCCTCACCAAGACATCTCAATTTTACAGTTCCTAAAACCAACCTTTCCTTGACGTAAATAAACAAGCAAGAGCTGAAGGCTGAGTTAGTGCAGAGTCAAGTAAAGGACATGCTGATACCTGCAGGCACATGAATGCTTTGTGAATACAGTTTACAAAGAACTGGGCACACTATTAAGGTTTGGCTGGCCTCTCAGCAGGTACAGGGATTTGCTTAAAGACCTGGGGTTAGGATAGACAGCTGCTCTCCAGGATGTGGTGATACTCCTCAGGAGCACTGCCTGGATTTTTTTTTATTTTTTTTTAATAAATACTTTGCTTTGAGAACTGCACTGATGCAGAAACCTGTTGGAAGGATTACTGCAAATAGATGATCCTACATTAAAGAACCACTTTAAAGCCAATGCATGATTTCCAGAAGACCCTGCCTCCCTCAGGAACCACAATGTACACCCTGTGTGAAGGGACAGCTGGGCTCAAGCTGGTGTTACCTGGCAAAGCTGTAATAAGTTGAATGTGGCTTCATCAATGACATCAAATGCTGCCAGTACCATGTCTGGTCACTTGGGACAAGTTTCTGTGGCAAAGACAGTTGCCTTCATAGCTTGACTGTAGAGGAAAAGCTAAGTTTTTTTCAGGGTTTTAAGGATTCAGGAACAAGAAACCTGCATTTCCAGCGAATGCATACCCACATCCAGGTCAACAATTTAGGTCACACTGGCCTTGTTTTGCTGCTATCTTCTGCTCTGGAACAACTAGTCAGCTCCAGAGGACAGAGCCCTAAAACACATCAAGCCAGGTCATCAACAGGGAGAAGCCAAGAGCTTCATGCAACACTTTTTGCACTAAACACACGTGAATGACTAATATGAAACAATAAGAGAAGTCACAAATGGACAGAAGGCTACTGACTGTAAAAACAGAGCCAGGGCTGTGAAATCCAGGAGACAAGGACAGGGTGTACTTTCCCAAGACGGCTATTAACACATTCTAACCATTCCTACCATCTTGAAATCCCTGGGGGAACACCACCACTTGCAAGTCCTGAACAAACAACATTCAAGCACAAAGTAAGGTTTACAATTGCTTCCTGTCTTAAAGCATCATTGTGCATATAAGGAAAGCCAAGGAACCAACTTGGCTTTGAAACGTTTGAAACTGCGGTTTGAAACATTAATAGGGTAATTATAAATTCTCACACATTAAAAAGGAGTGATCGGGCTTTGTGTCACAGCAAATAAGAGTTGTAGCCCCCCTTTACTACTGCACCATGTCAGAGGCAACAACAGTAAAAAGGGGAGGTGAACAAGGAAGACCAGTTGCTCGTAAGGAACCACCCACCATCGCAAAAAACATGTGACTGAGGATTCAATTTCTGGTTTACTTTTTAAAAACAAATAAACAAACAACCTTTCTTTCTAGGCACAACACAAGTTTGTTGAATTCCAAGAACCAATGCTTCACCTCAGTAATTACACCATGTAAACAGCTCACATGGAGAAAAGGCACATTCTGCATCAAGTTTGGCAAGTGTAGCAAGTGAAGCAAATTCCCTGTAGCATTGCTACATGTAAAATGATGAAGGAATTCCAGTTTAAAGGTGCCAATGAGGATTTAAGTCCCCATTCTGTTCCCAGTCACTGACTTCTCAGATAACCTTGGACACGTCCCTTGAGCTCTTTCCCCTCAGCAGAAGTCTTTTAGGACACTAGAGTTTTCTCTACACACTGAAGCACATCACCTCTGAGACATAAGTACCCTAGACATGAAAAAGATGCAGGAAATTATGCTGAATTAAGTCTCACAATCATCAGTGACTTTGCCTCCTGGCTTCTCAGGACCTTTAAAACATTACAGTGTTGTTACTTATTGCTGACATATCTGGCTATGTTTTTTAGCAGATTTCCCCATAAGTTATAATATTTTGATGATCTACCTATGCAGCAGAATCTGCTTCTCAAGATAGAACTCGCTGACTGACTGCTGATGAGATGCACGCAGATATTCAAAAATTGCTTCTATAGGCATTTCAATCAACACAGCCTGGAAACTCTTTTGGACAAACACAGCCTTCCTTTTCATGACATTTCTGTTGCTTGTCTGAAACCATTACCAGGCTATTACTTGGAAACACTTTAATGTCTGCTGAAATTACCTGATCATTCCCAAAAAAAGAAAGCCTGAAAAGAAAGTGATGGACTTGCAGCTTAAGAAACTTGGGAGTTATTACAGTAGAAGCAGAAACATGAGAAGGTCAGACCAGTTCAGAAACAGAGGACAGCACAGTGGTTCCCACCAGCACTGGGGACCAAGTGCTCTGGGACTGTATTGTCCTCCTGCAGACCTTTGAGATGTCAGTTGGGATTTCTAAGCCCCCGCTAAGACCTCTTCATCCCCTTTCACAACGTTTCATATACATTTTATTAAAAATCAATTTTCAGACCCAAGAAGAGATTGTACTGTAGCATGCCTTGCAGCCCAGCACAAGGTGGGAGATCTACAGGCAAGCATGGGGCATCTTGTCACCCAGCAGCAGAGTGGTGACACTGATGGCAGCTCTTAGCCTGGACCACCAGACCTGGCACCTCTCTCAGCTCTTGGGGCACAGGCTGTCAGGTAATCTTGTAATCACACATAACCAGACATTATGACAACGCTGTTGTCCTGGGAATAGATACAGCTAGAGCAGATATCCTCCCATGTCTGCATCTCCTACCTGTCCACAGTAAGTTGCACATGCAGAGCTCACCTTTATGCTTTGTGTACCTACACATACATTTGGAAAAGTCATGTTGCCAAGTGCCCTGTCAGTGACGGCTGCAGTATTCAAGTCCAGCATGAGACAGTCACATTGCAGATCTGCTCCTCCACATGGCTGCTGGAGCAGAGGGCTCCAGAGAGCCTCCAGATGGTACTTCTGGCACTGCTTTATTTTATTTGCCAGGGCCACCCCAGAAAACAGTATGCAGGCATTGAGTTAATGAAACTAGCTGCTAGTCAGGAAGGGTTAACAGTTCATCTAGAAAGATTAATTTATGCTCAAAACCCTTTCTGTTGTCACTTACTGAGAGAAAAAAAAGTTAAGCACTGTAAAATGGGCAGCGATAATTGCATTTCCTTGAGGACGTGTCTGGCAGGAGGTCGCTCTCTGTTCCATGAGGTACGTGACCATGATACTGTCATTTTGGCAGAATCAATGTATGTAGCCATTAATCTTACAAATTAAAAACCCATAAATCTCTGTTAAACCCACTGTCATTGATTAGGAATTACATTACCACAATACACAGAAGCCTTTTAATTTAGTTTTTCCTCCAAAATGAATAAACAGGTCTGTTCGGTTTATCTTCTCCTATTCTGGAGTGATAAAGGGCAAAGCCATTTCATGGCTATGCATCATTTTTTGGAACAAAATCATACCTAAGAAGCTTGGGAGAGGGGGGAATGAAGAAGAAAAATAAGTTTCCTGGGATGTAATTTAGCCCAACTACTTATTATAAGTGCAAGAGTATCAAACACTGAAGCAGAATTTGTCAAACCTTAAATCTTGTAAATTTGGTTGATACAAACCCTGTGAATAATCCAGCAGGTCTACTCATGATAAATATAAGGATATTTGTTGTGTTGGATCTTTATCTGCTTACCTATTTTTCTCTAATGCTCCTTGCCATTGGAAATATTCCAGATTGATCAGTTATCCAGTGAATCAACCTTCCAAGGTAACATAGATAATTACTTCTCATTACAGTAATGACTTAATAATTCACACAAATTACTAGGAAATCCACTGACTTCTACTGAATTTTGACACCTGGATGCTGCTCTAAAATGTAGAACTTCAGAATACAGACCATTCCATCAGTCAGGGATTGATGTGCTGATAGTTCAACACACAAACTCTCTACTAGACAAGCCTGACTC
Organism: Manacus vitellinus; assembly: GCF_001715985.3. NCBI lineage: Eukaryota > Metazoa > Chordata > Aves > Passeriformes > Pipridae > Manacus > Manacus vitellinus. The sequence continues at coordinate 10,871,881 of NW_021938949.1, forward strand.
CATCTTCACTACAAAGTCAACAGTTCTGTTGTGATTAGGTCACCACTTCAACTTGTTTAAGTATTTGATGAGCATGGGGGAAGAGAGGGGGGGAAGCAAAGCAAGGTCTTTTTGATAATTAGCTATAAAACTGGGAACTACTGTTCAAATGTAGCCATCTGCCAGTTTTACTCTTGGGAAGGTACATACAAAAGAAAACTTCTGAGAGTAAGGACTTGTACACAAGAACTTTCTGGATGATGTTTTTGTGAACAGTCAATGGGTACAGGAATGGGAGAGCCAGCACTTGTGGGTACACTCCCAAAGCAAGACCAACATCCCAGCTGAATTCTACCAGCTCCAGCAGGAAATAAGAAGGGGTCAAGGACTGAAACTTGTTCAACTCTTCTACCTTCTTCACTCATTTTTTCTCACAGTGGCCATCCCCTGTAACTACCCATTGCTTCAAACAAGGGGAAAAGAAACTCAAGTAGTTGTCAGAGTTTGGATACAAGCACCTCAATGGAGGGTAATTAAATAGAGCATATGTTCTCTTTTAGTAGTTGTTTACAGCTGGAAGATCAAATGGTTTTCTCAGACTTTGATCTTGATGCTTCTCCTTGAAAAAACACACAGACAAGTTCAATAGATCCTCATTGCAACTTTTTAGGGATGCTGTTGATTAGATGCAGTTCTTCTTAGCAGAGCTGCACATCTTCAAGGCAGCTTGTGGTCCCCAGAACCCAGTCCAGTCAATGGAAACTATAGGACACTGATAACAGTCAACAATTTAATTTGCCTGAGGGCTAGAAAGAGTAGTACAAGATCCTCTAAACACCAAGTAGCCACAATAAATATCCTCCTTCAGAAACACTGCAGTTGAATCTTGCTTTTCACTGTATTACATAGACACCAAGAGTCACTTAGGAGCTTTCCAGCTCTCAAATTGGCCAACAAACCGAAGTCAATCTGACTGGAATAGGAATAGAAACATTTGCCAGACTGAGACAAACCACACAAGATCAATACTATAGATCCTGGGACAAGGAAAAATTACTGTGTCTGAAGAAGAAAACAAATGAGGAAAAAAAAGTCACAAATCAATTATTGCCAGGATCTAGGGAAAAATGAAATAGAACATGGAAGAGCAAAATGGTAGCTCTCTGTGTATGTATGAAATGAGTAAACATGGGGAAAAATATTTTTTTTATATGCAGAAAACAACTCCCACAGCACATTTACACAGCTCCTTCCATGGCTGTATGCAAGTGTAGACAGAACACATGCACTGGATTCAAAAGGAAAACAGTAAAACCCACAATTAAAGACAGGAAGGTTATTTCCTGTAGATACTCATTCTATGCTTTTTGGAAAGATGCACCATCACCACAGGGCTTTGTAGAGAAACACTTCCTCCATTTGTTGAGTCTACTTTGAATGCTAAATATAGGATTTGATAACTCATTCCTTACAAAAATATACAGATAACAGGTAACAAAAGCAGCAGCTAATGACTCTTAGCCACCTACTAGCCAGTGACAGAAACAGGCTACCAGAAGATGGACCTTTGGTGTGGTTCAATACAGCAGCCCCTACAAAAATGGGATGTGAGTGAAAATTGCAACTCCATGATGAAGCCAGACAGATTTTCAGGAATATACACATTCAAGACAACCCCTTAATTACTCAGCTATGATTTACAATGCTTAAGGTGGTATCTACTGTCACTTGAGTCTACAGGATCAAATCTCAATAGTTTGCCTTTCAAATCAGCTAATGATGACATGTCTCAAATGCCAGAGGAGAGGGCAAAGGGAATTCCATTTTGAACACAATTCAGTTTAGATCACAAAATAATTATGTATTTATGACTTACCTATAGAAAAAGTTCTGACCATTGCAGTATCATCTGGGAGAGACCTGCCCTTCCAGTCATGGCAACAAACAAAAGGTTTTATTTGCTCTCTCTCTGTGCTTGACCTAAACTTACCAAAGCAATGGAATACCTTACAGATTGCAATACAATTTGGAATACTAATGTTTTGCCAATGACTAAAGCCAGGGCTTTTTTTCTGTTCATGGATTAGTCAGCTGCTAAAGATAATTACTCTATGAAGTTTAGATTGCCAAAGACCCCATCATTTGTAAGTCACCAGACTAAACTTGCTATCTTTCTAAAGCCCGATATCTAATAATTCTAACTCCGAAGAATCCTGTGAACAACCTCCTCCTATTCAGACAATCCCAGATCACACATGTGCCAAATTTAAGTCTTTGCAGTCTTATGCACATGAGAGTACAGATTATAAGCCAACAGCTATCAGCTGGCACAGCCTGCACTCCTTACAGTGCACTCCCACTTCCTTGTACACATTCACTGAGGCAACAGGAGAAATGGATGCTATCCCCACACTAAGTATGATTTCCATGCACAAGGCACATGTTTAGCAAGCGTTCTGGTAAGGCCTATTCATCATCAGTAGTGTCAGTGCAGAGATGAGAGTCCTTCTTCAAACACACTCCCTGAAACCATGCCGACATCAGCAAGACTGCCTGGGTTTGTGCAGAGTCCATTCTTGACCTCATTTCAGAGCTAGGGGAGGCAGGAAGCCAGTGCCCAAGTCAAGACTTCTGGACCAGAATCACAGCTCTGCCTTCAACACACCCCATAGCAAGGGGGAAGAGAGATGCAGGGAAAAACCTGCAAGTTACTGCATTGTCTTTGGTGACACAGATGTAATTTTAAACAAAACCCTCCTCTGTGTCTCAACCCCCCTCCAAATACTAAACCTGAAAGTCTTAGTCCTTCCCTCTCCTCCTCAAGCCTCCTTCCTCACCCTGCAGATCTAAACCCCATCTTGGGAGTCTCTCAGCCAGCACCATTTGCAGGACAGATTTTACTATGACATGCTTCTTCCCTAATCCTGACTCACACTAATGTTGTTCTGGAATTGATTACTAGGACAAACTGCTTAGTGGTACATCTCCAAATCAATATTTCACTGCTTTCAAACCACTCAGTTGTCCTACCCCAGAGCAAAAGCCCATGTGAAGTGCCCTGTAACTTTAGCAGAATTTCAGTGAGGGCCAGCAGTGCAGATCCTCCAACACAGTCAGTCGATCAATCTTTATGGATTTCAGTGGAGCTGCGCTGATTTGCACTAGCTGAGGATTTGGACCAGCATCTTTACCCAGTAGGAGCCTAAAGAAGCTTTTATACCTTTTTCACATCACCTAGAAAGCAAGACCTGGTAACATCTACAATGAGCAGATCTGCAGTGGTTTGTCTGAGTAGTTAACAGCCCACACAGCAGCAAATCACCACTAATGTCTGGTTCTCTCACCACACAGGGCTGCAGAACAAAACCGCCTTGAGAGCTGCATTCAGAAATGCTGTAGCTTTAACTCCAGCCATGTCCACAAAGGTCAACTCAATACTGCCTTAAAATCCTTTCCTCCCCTCCAAGGCCCTTCTTTGAAGCAGAAGCAGGTACCCCTTAGCATGGGGGGCTGCTGTGGTGGTCACACGGGCAGGGCAGGAGAGCATTTCCCATCTCCATCTCTGGAATGGAAAGCCTGTGCCTTTATAGATATTTCCACTCACTGCAGTGTCTGGAAGAAGCAGGAGGAATGTCCCTTTCCAGTTTAGGTCATTATGAAGAATGTGATTCACAGACCTAAGTGGAATTAAATTGAGTGCAGGGTCTGTCCTAACCCACACATGAAGGAGGTGCTGAGGTGTGGGTCCGACAGCAAGTTTATTTCTTCCCAATAAAATATGGCTGGGCCTGAAGCCATCTATTTCAGCATACGTTCCACGACAATATTTAGGTCCAAAGCAACCAAATTAAACAAATTCAAACTCCCTTTGAATTTTTAGTGCTTTTATTGTGGTTTGCCTTGAAAGAAGTCTGGTTCTAAGAAAGTCTCAGGCACCTACTCGATAAATTGAGGCACTTGTCTAAAGCTGCACACCCAAAAAAAGTGAGAAGGAAGCCATGAGCACTGCTGCTGAGCAGAGGTCTGGTAAAAGAGCAAATTATTCCCAGCTCCCAAATTGTAAAGAGTTTGAGCAGAGTTCCTTATTTTGTGGAAGTGAATTTATTTTAATTAAAATAATTTGACATTATTTTAGCCCTGCTTAAATTATTTTGGCCAAACTAGTAAATCTGATAATTCAGTACTGAATATAACCAATTAGATTTACTATATGATACACCATAATCTGATCAAGCAGTCTCAAAGGATTTGAGTTGTTAGCATTTCAAAAGCATAGGAGGTTTTTGAATAATTTATTACATTTCTTTCAAGCTCATCTTTGTTAATTCATTATGTAAAGATAAGGCAGATGTTTTACAGAGACTTGTGCCATATCTATTTTAACTTGTGTTAATCTGTTTCCAAAGACACACACCCACATCCTTTGACAGACAGCTCAGCTGAAAACAGGTACTGAAAGAGCTTTAGGAGCAGCTGAGCCTTATGGCTTTCAAAATTCAGCTTCAGAGATATGGGGATTTCCCACGCCCCCCACTGTCTGAGAAAGAAGTTCTTGTCATTTACTTTTCCCTGGTTTCCTGTCTCCAGCCTATCTCACCCAGGTTCAGTTTTAATACATCTACTTCTGCTTCTAGAAGCTACAATGTTTCTTGCATCAAAGTCTCTGGAAATACAAACATTACCTGGATTAAACAAACCCACATCACCTCAGTTCTATTTGATAGAGGCATTTTTTCCCCCTGCCCACTTAAATGGTCTGTGAGTGGGAATTCACTCACCCTTCTCAGGACCAGACTTCACACACCCTCCTCTGCCCCATGACAGTTGTTTCAGGGAAGCATCTTCCTCACCTGTATCCCAGGAGGATGCCTACCCACAGGTTATTTTTGCTTTGTTCTTGTTCTGCCCAGGAACACGTTATTCACCAGAGGTTTGAATTCCTGTGAACAAACTTCACTGAGTTCAGTTGGAAAAGGGCACACATTCATTGCTTGATCCCTTTTCTGGGAGCTCGAGGCAGAAGGATAATGCCCCAGGGCTGCAAACCCACATCTCTCAGCACAGGGCCCTCTTCTCCCTCTCTGAACTGAGCAAGGGCAGCAGAACAGCCCTGTATCCAAAGGTACCATCTTACAGGGATGTGAAACTGCAGCATAACCACTCCTTACCACCAGGTGAGGATGCTCACTTCCACAACCCACACATATCTGACTACTCATGGTAAAATGTTTTTACCTGGATTCCTTTTGCAGCTTCAGCCAGGTACAAGAGTTAAGTTTGTCTCACTGAACTGCTTTAACTCTTATCTCAGAGGTAATCCCATTTTTGGTAATAGGTTACTTCTTTTTGCAGTGGCATCAATCTTCACATACATCTGCATTATAACTCCCCATACACCATTTTTATATATATGCTGCTGTTCTGATTTTACCCCAAAGAACCAGTTCCCTTGAGCAGAACAGTTGGGTGCTGCACTCCCAGAGACTGACCATAAAGCAGGTCTCAGTACAGAAAAGGAGATCAGAGCCAGGAACCAGCCCAACACACCTCACACACTCCTCAGCCAGAGACACTGTGCCCCACGAGGCCAACTGGGATTACTTGGGCATGGAAGGAGGATTAAGAATCAAATGTGCATGGAAGAGAGATTAAGAGTCAAATACTCTCATATCAGGAAATAGATGTGAGTATCCTTCTGAAATACTTGTTCTTCCCAAAGAAAAGCTTCCAAAAGCAAATTCAGAACCATTTCTTATGCTAGGAGCCAACTTCAGTCTTAGGGAGTTCCTGAGGAGCTAAGCTTAGCAATGGCTGAAATAAGTGTGTGGAGTCACTCTGGGGAGGCAGAGCTCCAATTGTCAAAACAGAGTAACAAGCAGTTTGCTTTCAAGGACAATGTCTGAAGTGTCCTGTCTATCCAGAGCACTTCTCGGTGTTTCCTCACTGCCAGTGTTAGAAGAGGTGTGATATTCCTCAGCTGTACCGACAGAGGATTTGTCTCCCAGTAACAAGCACTTCACAGCAAACACTTCTAACAGCAGGTTTCCTCACCTCTGCTGGCTGGCACAGAGTAACAGAGAACATCAAATAACAGAGGATTTCTGTTCCCATCCTTTTACTCCCCACCCCAAGTGTCACTAGACTCTGATATAAACTCAAAGTTCAGCACTGTAATATATTAATCAAAACAGAGCCAGGTTATTTAATACCTACATTTACATACTAACTAGTGACCAACTGTGCTCACCTGGAAACGTAGGGTGAAATTCATCTCATCTCACCAAGTGGTAAATAGTTCTCACTGCCTAAGCAAGCAGCTACAATTCAGACACTTCTCTTGAAATATGATGGAACTGGAGATGTTTCTCTCTACTGGATATAGGAGTGTAGAGAGATATCTTAAACTTAGCAGATGTCTAAATTCAGGGTGATATGAAACTCAGTGTTTTTCAGCTAGAACAGGGACTAAAATTCTGCACATTTGCACTGGAGTTGTCCACAAATAGCACTACTGATGTATGCAAGCAAGATATGGTCTTGCCCATGGGGTCAAAAAGGGAAAAAAAGAAATTACTTGGAGATTTCCTAGAAGACAGAGCACTTCTGCTGCAGAAGATGTCTAAGTATGCCAGGTCAAGAGATTTAGACAACTTGAAGTGATGTTTGCTGGAATTGAAGGCTACTTGAAAGCAAAATTGTATTACCAAAAGCTACAGATATGTAAATGAGAACTCTGTGACCCAGCAAGCAAACGTCATGAATAATCATCACTGCTGTGAGGGCTGGGCCCCACTGAGGAAGTTTCTGTTGTATCCAGTTCAATTTTGTGCTACCTAACAACCCTTCAGGAGAAAACAGCTATTTAAGCATCCTTTGAACCAAAGCTGACAGTGCTTGCTATTCCAGGTCACACCAAACACCTTTTTCATTTTAAGAATTTCCATTATTCCATTGGTAACTTCTGAGGGTCAGCAGTTAGAGTTGGGCAAAGCTACACGGTGAGCATCTGCACCAAGAGGAAACAATTGTGTACACAGGCACATTAGATGGCACTATAACTCATACCTGTGGTGGTGCTCACGTGCAATACTGAGCTAAAAAAGAAATCCAATAATAAAGCTGGAATGATCCCAACATTTAACAGTCTTCCTTGGCAATTTAGAATTTTTTTTCAAACAATAATGAGCTCTGAATTATATCATTAACTAGGACGCAAATTCTGATCCAGGAAGTTGTATTTTATCTTGGTTCCATTTTCAAAACCATCTGGATGTAAATCACACAGACAAACTAGCATCAAAAATACATGGCTATTACTAATTATGGTATGCTGTGCCATTTCTCCCACCACCTGCTAGTGATGACACAACATTACTCAAGAATAAAGCTTGATAAGCTTAATGAATAATTTTAATACTATTTTATTCAGCTTGCAAATTACCTCTGAGCAGATTTTTTTCTTCCTCCCCTACCCCCCATTTATCTTGTTATTTAAAGTTAGTCACAATGGTTTTGGTGACTAATTTCTGATCCATAACTTGTTTATGAGAACTGTGTTGCAAGTGTTTCAGATTTCAAATTCAAAACTTTGGTGCAGTTTTGATTTGACATGTAACTCAATAGTGGTTTACTCTCTGACTAGATAACAACTGAGTCATCATCCCAGTACGAATATTTGCATTTGAGGACTCAAAGCTCACTTTTTACCAACTTCTGATTGTTTCCTACTGTTTTCTGCACCTTCATAGAACATTCAAAGAATACAGAAACAGCGTAAACATTAAGGAAGATTGAGGGTTGGAGAAGAGGTGAAAGAGGTAAGCAATTGCATGGCATTACTGCTGTTTTTGAAGATAACCCTGTAAAACCAGAAAGAATCAGCTATTCCAAGCAATGCTTCTAAATAATGTTCACCACTGGATCAGTGTAACAGGAGGCTTTGCAAGCACCTGCAGACTAAGGCAAAGACCTTCTGAAAGCAACTGTTCATCTCTCAGCCATCTTCCTGCACAAATAAGAATGGCCTTGTTAAGGAAGAGCACCAATGTAATGTCACACATGTGCAGTGTTCACTGGATGAGGATTTCAGCTTCCTCACATCTCCCATCTTTTCACCTCCATGACATGTGCCAGTTGCATTTTGAAGCTGGACATATTTGAAAGAACAACATACACAAGCAAAGCACATTTCCCACGGCAGGCAGCCCACTGAGGTGAAGCAGGAGTGTTCCCACAAGCCCCTCAGCTATTTAGAACCAAGCCTACATTTTGGTAGATGGGTTATCACACTGTGGGTCAAAGGAGACAACACACCCCCCTCCTTTGTAAGCCCCTTCCACTGCAGCATAGGAAGTCTCCTAGTTTCCATTCAATCCCATGCAATAGTACTACAGTCCTCACCTCCTGAGTTTCTAGACGTCACAGGAGTCATCTTTTTCCTCCTGGTTTATCTTTTTTTTTTTTTAAAAAATTAAGTCCTCTCAATCAGGATGCCATAAAAGTTTCTAATCAGCATGGCCAGAAAAAGCAAAGACCACTACAAATTCTGCAGTTCCAGAACCATCCCTTGCTTGCTGGCAAATTCCCCAGCCCATGTTTGTGAGATACCATGCCAAGGAGCACTCAGCACAGGGCTGGTGCCCAAGGGAAGGATGAGCTGGGGTGACCCCAGGGCAGCTGTGTCCTCACCCACCATCACAGCTTTTGGAGCAGACACCTTAGAAGTTGGAAACTTTTATTTCTAAGTGCTTTTTCCTCCCAGGCATCTGCTTTGCCCACAGGCTTCCCAAAGCTCCTCAGAGTGTAGTGTAGAACTCAATCAACACAACACCCAGTGCTACAGACCTCCTTATAACTTCCAGGCACCCATCAGCTTTAGTTACATCTTCACATACTCTTCTTGTTTTCCAGCTACATTCGGAAGAAAGCTTAAACACAAGACAGGCACTCACAGGAGAAGTACTTTTGACCTACCCAGATGGAGCAGAATGCTGGGAGAAATGAGTGTTCTGCCTGGGATGGGGAAGCTGAGCATTGGGAAAGAGCACAGCCACTGCAAACCACACACACACACACAAAAATCCACCAGAAATTATCCCCTGGCCAATATTTTACAGCGGAGCTGCAGCACTCTCTAAAAGGATGATAAATACAACTTTTAAGAAAGAGCTTGCACTTTCAATACAAAGCAGACTGAAGAACAGTAGAAGTGGTTTACGACGCAGCTGTGGCATCATCACACTGTCAACTACACCTTGTATAACAACACTCTGGACCCAAATGCTCTGGACCATGTTACATCTCAGTCCACTGATATTATAGAGCTGGCTATTTATGCAAGTAGATTACAAAGGTCCCTCCAGCCTAAAGTTTATGAATGTATCATCATAGAAGCTTCTAGAACTGCTACATTCTCCTGACTGCTCTGACACAGGTGCTTGGGAGCATGCAAAGATGTTCCATAACCAATATTAAACTTAATTATTAATTAAAACACCAGAGAAGAGTTAAAGTTCAGTTTTAATTTTGTTCTATTAATTATGATTAAAGCACTTTTCACAACTTGCTAGTAGCATTTTCTTCATTAAGGCAGTAATTTCCCTCATTAGTTTTCATCTGCGAGTCAGTCCCACACCAGCACTTGGGCTTGCTTTGTAAAAATAAAAGAATGAAGAAGAGCAACATAAGCCACCCTTTCTGATGAAAAGTTTACTTCTGCTTGGGCCATTAATTCAGCTTTATGTTCCCAACTCACAGTTCTGGGAGTTCTTCATCTCTAGGGAGATGAAGTGCATGGTCAAGTTTCTTACATGTTGAATTGAATAAGACAAGACCACTGATGAGAGATTTAACTCATAAAGAGGGGGAAACCCCCTCAGAGAGAGATCAACGCTCCAGGGGCTGCTTCAGACTCACTCACGTGTCCTGCCTGTTTCTCAGCTATGTGAATAAGTTTTGTGCTTGCAGTTTGCTTGTAAAAAAAAGAATCCTGAAGGTTTTTTTTGTCCTGGTGTTCCTGGGGTAAAGTGCTCAGGTTTCCCCCTCCACATTGATGTTTCCCAGCAGAGCACTAGATCTTTGGCTGGCTGTCAGGGTGACACACACAGTGGGCTTCTGAAGAGCCAGAAAGTCATCTGAAGGATTTGTTCTTGGGCAGTACAGCCCTGATGCCATAGGAGCAGCCAGGTTTCATTAGCACAGCTCCCATGCATTTAAGAGCACCACAGACCACCAATCTATAAACCACACAGCCATGCTCTAAAGAGAGTAACAAAGCCTGTAGTGCTTACAAACCACAAATTTTAAATTGTATGTATTGTTTATTTAAAAGCATCACAAGGTTCTCATTTGTGTGATTAACTACCTGCTCAGTGCCATAATCAAATGAAAAGCCCGGATCTTTGCTGACCCCAAAACACTTAAAACAATTAGTAACAGCTATATAAGAACTGACCTCCATTTTACATTCCCATTTTACCTTTCCATATAGCTTTCTCCTCCTACACAGTCCTCAGCACCCCAGCAAGATGACATAAGTCCCTCCAGGTCCTTAAAAGCACTTCCACAGACCTATTTTTAAGTCTGCTAAAGTCACCTTGTTAATTGTGTCTTCTAGACTTCCTCAGCTGACCACTGCCAAGGGTGACTTCACTTCAGAGAGTGATTTGACTGCTTATGTGATCATCACACAGCACAAAAATTAGCAGAACATCTGAGCTGAGTCCTGATGTTCTATTCCACACAGTGTTAACACCAGCAAGGCTGTATTTTGGGGTTCAGGACTTGGTGAGCAACTGTGTCGATAAGGAAGGTTGAACAAAGAGCACATGCTCAAGGTGATGCTGCAAACATGGTGTCTTAATCTCCTGAGCATCTTCCCCAAAGGAAAATGCTGCCCACAGCCCAGGTGTAAGAGCCAAGCGTTGTGTCTGAGCTAAGCCTGAACTACCTGAAGCTGGAATTCATAGAAACACAGGAGAGAGCCTGGATGGACAGTCCAGCTGGGGAGCAGGGCATCTCCTGGGGGTCCTGTGGCTGCAGCCACACTGCTGGCAGCACATCACTTGGCTCCAGCAGAGCCCACCCAGGGAGGGCAGCACAAGCCACATAAGCACCATTTCTTATTAGCCCTCAGACCTGCCATCCTGATCCATCCTGTCAGCTCCCCAGGCATCAAGGCAGCAACAGGAGACTGTATTAACCCTATCTGCCAACTCTCATCTTAACTCCTCCTCCGGGAAAGTTTTGAGCCTTCTAACTCTTGCCACCAGCTGTCAAGATAATTTATGTTATTGTTTACCACAGCAAAGCCCTTTGATTGACATCCCTGTAAGAGGGCAGAGTTACTGTCCTGCTGCAGGACTGGAATAAAACATACAGGGCCATCAGTTTCAAGGCAGGTAGAGAAGAGCAGGGATGGTACTCCTGCTTTGGCTTCCCCTTTATAGTTCTTATTTAACAGATGACAATGCATTTTCTTGAGTTAAGATTTACCTTAAGTGGGTCAGGCAGCCACTGGCTGCTGTGTCTTGATGGAATGTTACATCCAGAGAAGGAAGAACAAAGCCAAGCAAACCTTAGAAGGAAGATGCATTTTGCACTTTTATAAAGGGCCCCAGCATCAGTTTGGGAAGCGTCAATTAAGCTTTTCTAACTCCAGCCTAAGGAGCTTTCCTAGGTCATTGCTTCTCAGTCATACATATTACAAAGCAAGAATAGACATGAATGGCTTACAAATACCTTTCCAAAGGTCAGCATTGGTCCTGCCCTGGGTTACATCCAGGACTTTTCCTATTCTTTATCTGTATGAAACTACACCCCCAAATAACACTTTGCTGTGGCACAAAACCCTGGAGAATAAAATAAGAACAAGTCTGCAGTAATGAGGACAGACCTGCTTACACAAGAAAATGCAAGAAAAAAGACTTGCCTTTTCAGCTAAAAGTTAACATGATGAAAGACTGTGTTTGGAACCAGAGTTTAGTACCTGTTATAGCTCATAGCTTGTTTAAATGCATGTTCAAGTTTAATGCTTAAAGTGACGTGAGGTACCATCAGGTGGTTGGGTTCACCCAGGACAGGCACAACTTTACTTTAATCTCAATTCTTTTCCATCCATGCAAAAAAAGTAATCTTTCCCAAAATGCAAAGGTGACATGGAAAGTTCCACCTGAAATGACTCAGCTCTTATAAAACTACAGTGAACCCAAACCCTATTCAATAAATCAGTGAGTAATTGGTAACTCCATGGAGTTCTGTTTTTCAGTAGATGTTGTGGCATGCAATGTCTGACCCCTGAGCCCAGGATCAGACTGATAAACACCCATCCTGAAAAAGTCACTTCTCTCTATTTCCAATATGCTTTAACAGGAAAACAATGCACAGCATCTTATGGTTCCAGATAAATTATTCTCATTTGAATGCACTACAAATCTCCAGCATGGTTGCATTCACCCTAAAGGTCTGTCTTCAACAGCTGCTCTTCCATCACCTTTTCTCCCACTCAGTACCAGGCTGATGGAAGTGCATCTCCTAAGTATTTTTTAACCCTAAGGAAGATATAGAGGAAAAAATGAATCTTATTTTAAGAGGCATCCCCATCAGCATCAAGAAAATCGGCATTCAATGAATATTTACTGTTTAAAAGGGGCAAAAAATAAAAAATAATTGGCTGGTCTGCACTGAGCAGATTAGAGGTTTCTCAAAGGTTTAAAACTGAAGCTGGCACAAGTCCAAAGACGCTGTAGTTCGTTAAAAGTAGGAAGAATTTTAATAACAGAAATGCACTAGTCCATTCCTAATTAACAACATGATTGAGTGCACACTACAGCAGAATGATTTCGGGTAGGGAAAACACAGTAGTAGTAGCAAATAAGTATTTGTATTGTATTTGTGTTTACACTTGGGCTCAGCATTGCAAAGCACACCCATAAAATACAGAGAAAACCCCAGAGTTCATTCATCCTTCAGCAGATTTTGCACTCTCCGTTTTCTCTTATTCCTCTGCAACGTAACCCAGACCTCTCTGACATAGCATCACCACCCATACAGCTCCCCAGGGTTCCAGAAGGACCACCAGGACACAGAGAGGAACTTCTGCCTGGCAGGTCTGTGAATGTCCTACTTCCCAGTCACAGCACCAGACACATTCAAGTCCTCTCTGCATTCACACTGAACTCTTCCTACAATAAAAATTAAGTAAGGCACACTATAACTAGCAACAAAGCCCCTTGAGCACTTTTTACTAAGCAAGGAGAATAGGGATGCAGAAACTTTCTGCTTAACTGTATATCCATGGTGTAGTGACCTGCCATGCCCTGCCCATATTGAAGGCAGTGGGGTGGCTTGATCCCTTAAAAGATATTGGTTCTCAGTGAAGGATGAGCATCTGCAATTAGCAACACAGACTGGTTTCATCCCTCTCCAGTGCCCAGGGGAGCCAACTGTCAGAACAGCTCCAGCTGTTTAATAAAGCTCAAACCTGCTGTCTAAAGGTTAGTCCCCTCCTAAACCACACTAAATGCTTTAGGTGGCCTGGCTTTGTGGGCCACTTGCACAAAGGACTCCACACCCCTCATTCTTTTGTGGTTTGGTGGCACAAAGTGCGTAGAGAAAGAAGCAGAGATGTTGGGGGTAGTCCCACACTCCACAGAGGGGGAGAGCAGGGAGCACCACTGCCAAAGCCCTCCAGCAGCCTGGAACACACAGGGTAAGTGCTTGAGAGAAGGACTGATAACACACTAAAGGGCAGCTCACAGGCTGCAGAGGGAGGTGGAGACAAGGAGGTGAACTGCACACAGTAGCAAGAGCTGCTGAACACCTGCAGGCACCTCTACAGAGTGAAGACAACACTGCAGCTCATACCAATGTAGCAATGGACTGTACAACACAGAACAATATGTAGCAAACAGGTGTGCACTGTGACAGTGGAAAGTCTAACCATGTTAGATTAGAAAAGGACGGGGGGGGGGGGAGGTACCATCCTCCCAAAACAGACAGCTCATCTCACATGCCAGGTATGGAACATCCATCCTAGTTCAGAGCTGACTGATGGCCCTCAGTGCAGCATTCACACTCCTTCTGGTCTGAAAACAGACACTACTGAAAAGGAAAGACATAGAAACACAGAACAGGAAACATTTGCATAAAATGAGATTAGAGAGACTTTCAGCAGCACAAGATTAGGGTGGCTGCTGAACTATTGATTCCAGTGCAGAATCTAAGTGGAGTAAGACTATGTTTTTGAGACAGTGACCTTGGCAAGACCATTATTTCCTTTTCCTTTACCCTGAAGTGCCATACATGCTGTGCAATATCCTGCTGAGGCTAATGCAGCTGCTGGACACCAACACTAGCACTCTGTGGGGAAGCTGAGCCACTTGTGTGCTCCTTGGAGGCTCTACTGCCACAATGGGATAAGTGCCTGGTGCTCTGCACGGCTTTGGCAAAGTATCACCTGCTGTAAAATTTGCCACCCTCAAGCAAGTCCCCAGGGGCTTCAGGACCAGCTCATTTAACTCAAGACACTTTCATACAGACCACTGCAGTGCCCCTCTCCAGCAACACGAACCACAGCATCACCACTGTACACTGGTTTTTAAGAGTGATGTTCAAGAACAGTAGCTTTCATATGCTCCATGCTTCACCATGCTAAAAAAAACCAAAAAAACCCCACACCTTCCACTGCTTGATGAAGGCTGAGGTGGGGAGATAAGTTTCCTTGGTCAACAGAATTGGCAAAAAGCTTTTCATTCAAGGGAAATCAAGGAGTCCAGGTTTTCCTGGGCTCTGCCTCTGCTAATAAAGGATTATGCATTAAGAACCAATGGTAGCTTAGCATCACAAAACACTCACTGTTCCTTCCTTTCCTAAGGAGCACATGAAGGGAAACTGGTCCATGGCTGACATGAGACATGTCCATGCCTGGAAGGCTCAGAAACCCAAGATATGCATGCCCACAGCACTGTACCAGTGCAAAGGACAGGTTACAGGATCATCTCCTGGTAAGCTTGCCCTGTTTCTCCGAAAACACAGAAACAAGGAAGTATTCCCAAGGTTGTTTTTTTTTCTGTGGGGTCTCATTTGAAGACTGGTTTCCCTAAAGGTGAAGTTCCAACCCAGCGATGCATTAGCAAAGGGACACAGCAGAGCTCAGGACAGCAGGGACAAGCAAGCTGAAGTTCCCTTGAAAAGTAGCAGCTACAGACTCAGCAGCCAGTGTCACTGACACCAGGCAGTGCTAAATACATACAAACAAGCAGAGTGCTGATTTCAGCATCTCTTCTGCACTTCTTAGAAGTAATAACCTTTTGGTTTAAGGATGGGTCAGTTTGTCTAATCAACTAGGTGCTAGACAAAGAAAGATGGGAAGAAAGGATGAACACACAATGCCAATTACTTGTTTAGCCTCATTTCAGATTCTCTCCACCCCCACCTGAGTCTCTAGCTCTATCCATTGCAGCCTCCAGAGCTTATTTCCTTCCCCATCATGCATCAGTTTTTATCACTCCTGCCATGTGGTTTCTCAAGTCCCCCTTGTCTAATCAGTGAAAACTTTACCTGTCTCTCCCCAAAACAAAGTCTCAGGGAACTATTTGGAAGAGATGCCAAGACCATATCTTTCTGCTGACAGGCAAGGTCTAAGAAACTGCCTAATCATGGTCCTGATACCCTGTGTGACAGTCTATTCGATGCATTAACTGATACTTCATGGCTTTAAAGAGATAACATAAGTTTTTTTAAAAGCTTCTGATACCTAATCTCAGGTGACGTCTTTAACTCCAACTGCCAAAACTTGTGCTTACTCATCCACTGTTATTCGCTCTCACATGTTTTCTGAATGGCAAGTCAAAAAGCTGAACACATTTGAACCTAAATAAGAATTCACTGACATCAACAGCAGCAACTGCTATACATCACTGACATGTTTTATATTTTAAGGGGAAATGAGTTTTCTTGCACTGTATTTCAGCTGTTGCCCTTTCCAGGGAGGAAGCAGAATGGGAGTCAGACAAGGCTGGAGTCAGTGCTGGGCAGGCAGGAGCAGACAGCAGGCAGACCACAAGGAAAGCTCAGAATGATTTTCTACAGAGGGATGAGTTTGCATCAGAGGTAGAAAAGCTTAAGCACATAATAACATATTAGCATATAGTTACAGTATTACTGTGGGTAATAGGATAATGTATTTATAGAATAAATGTAATAACCACCTAAGCTTTGAGTAATCCATCAGTTGTAGCTATAGGAATTTCACACTGCATTTTCTGAGTCAGTCTAAGGTCCTCCCTGGGCAGGCCTGGGGCTGGTCCAGCTCCAAAATAAGGATGCTCAAACGCACAGAGCTGCAAAGCCATACTGCCCCACACTCTCCTGCTGCCACCAGCCCCAGGACTCCCTGCAGGCTATGTGCACTTCCCAAAGGAGCCATGACCAACCCTACCCCCTGCACTAGCACAAGAAACATAATTCCCCTCCAGCAGCAAGCAGCACAGCCCCACTCACTGGGTTTGCTCCTGATACCACAGTTTTAGCAGCAGGGAACAAGTGGGCAGCAATAATTTTTCCTGCAACAAGAGGATATTTTATGTTTGTTCTCATTGCATAATAGCAAATTTTAATCAATTACTATTCAGTTACAGCAACTTATTTTAATTAGTTTGGATAATTAGTCTCAAATTTTCTGCATGCAGTCTATTATCCCTCCCAACACTATTTTTCCATTAGTTTATACTTGGGTTGCATTACAGAAGTGGGACATTAAATATTTACAACAAAAATACCCCCAGAAAGTATTGCTTTCCAATTTCAAAAACTAGATGTTCCACTAAAGGTTTTGATTAATATTATATTTTAATAAAAATCTTGTAGGGAAAAAAAAAAAATCTTCTGAGTAGCTCTTCCTGCAGTTTTCTTACTTGTGTCCCTCTCAGCAACACCCACAGCAAGTTCTCTGTACAAGCTGGCTTTGAGTAAACCATGAGCTTATAGCAAAGACCCTGTAATGATGGACCAAGATAAAAGGCCAGAAATGGAAAGATGATCAAGTGAAACAGGGAAAAGGAAAATCCCCTCCTTCCTGCTGCCACAAATTGCTGCCAGAAGGGCTAATTACCCAACCAGACCACAGAGTGCTGGTGAGGGATTAAGAAGCTCCAGAAGTATTCAGCAGCTGTGTTCTACCCCTGCTCTGATGAACCCACAGCTCCTCCAGCCCTGCTGGGACCTGACCCCACATTGCTCAGATGGGAAGAGGGGAGAGGTTCCAAAGGCCAACAGCAGCTCTGGTGCTCAGACATTCTGAGCATGAGGGGTGCACGTACTCTCAGCACTAGGAAACAGCTACAGCTGTGGCAGAGGATACTCCAGCAGAATATGCCCCAAGCAGCTCTCCCCAAGTCCCTTGGGAGACAGCTGCTGGCTCCTGAGTCCTGCGTGTCCAATCCCCTCGGCTCCTAATTCAATGGTGCCACCTAGTGCCACCAGCCCTGGCACGGGACAGCCCGGGTCTCCCTGCAAAGGGATGCTTCACTCACATCCTCTTGGGCAAACTGGCTTCTCCCTGGTCCAGCCCGGGCCAGTTTTATAGCCTGGATCTCCTGCAGACAGCCCACAGTGGGATGGGATGCATCACCCACCACCATGCAGGGGAAGGGAGTGGGGAGGGCCAAGGGAGGGAACCATCAGGAGCAAAACTCCTCTTGAGCTTTGGGGTCCAGGATCTCAGGGACATGCTCTGGAGAGGACAGCTGTGGAGGTGCTCCTGCTCACTGCAGCAGCCTACTCTAACCTGACCTCCCATAGCCTGCCTTCACTGTGCTTCTTCCAAGGGAGGAGAAAGATCGTGTCCCATCACTACCACTCAGCCAGGCTACCTCCTCACAGAGCCCCTGCACTCCCAGAAGGACTGTTCAGCTCTCCGGCAGGACTGAAACTTGAGAGTAGCCAGAAATCATATCAGACACAGGCATCAGGTTAAAAACTCACCTTATGGGCCCTGAAAACCTGCAGAAGGTAATTTAATTGTCAGACCTCCTGGAAATGGGGGCTTATCTCTAACTGGGGCTGCACAGTGGCAATGTCAGGGCCAGGGCAGACATGGAGGGCCAAAAGGAGATGAGTTTGTGGTGACACCAGCAGAGATGAGAATCTTCAAGGGGCCCATCCGTGGAAGGTCCATATGTGACAAGCAGTCACCCACTCCCATGACTGTGGCAGCAGAGCCACATGAATAATGATGCAGATGCTCCAGGACTGCAACAGCATCAATCCTGGATGGGTTAGCCAAGACCCCAGCCACCAAAGCCTGCACAGAGCACAAAGTGGGTGAGCAGGACCCTGTGCAGACACCCAGCAGATCTCAGTGTTCCCCTGTGCAGGCAGAAGCCAAATCCCCAAAACCAGGACACAGAGCAAAACCTCAACCAAGGCCAGAGCCATGCCCACCGATGCTGCTGAAAGGGCAGGATGCAAGAAGCAAGTTCAAAGGAGTCAGCCTGTTTCTCCTCAAAGTGGTGGCATGTGACAAAGGCTAACTTAGGTACAAGTTACTGCTCTATGCCCCACTGAGCAGATATTTTCCTCTCATCTCTTTGAGCTACAAGCTGGAGCTCAAAGGCCAAAGGCAGAGAAAGAGAAGAAAGGAGACTGGTTGCCTTGCTGAGCTTTTCACCTGCCACACAAAAGTACAATAAAACCATCACCACTACCAGGGCTCTCCCTCCAGGACAGTGCTTCAGCCCAAGAAATTAAGGTTAATTTTAACAGATATTTGTTTAAAGGGATATAGTGTTGAAAAGTCTTTCTGAATTCAATGAGACTGCATCCAAAGGAAAAATATTCATGTGAGAATAGAGCCAAAATGTTCTTACTATTCTGAAGTGCAACCATGCATTCATTCAGGTAATTTCAGCTAAATTAGGGTGAATTGATATCAGCATCATTTCTTCTACATAGAGGTGGGGATCAAATTTTTCTGTCAGCATTAATTAGGGGAACTAGTCACTTGATTGTGCATTTATTCAAGGGTTCCCCTGGGTTTCTGGAAAATCAACCCAGTCTGTGCTTTTCAGGGGTGCACATGACCTGAAAAGGAATCACTTAATTTCACGGCCTCAAGATACAAAAGGGTAATTTCAGTTTTTGGCAAGAGAATGATGTTGGATCTGAAAGATGGGGTGCTCATTTAGATCAAAATCCTGGCCAAGCAGCACAGTGCTGTCAGCTCACAGATCAATGCCCAAGCTGCTTTTTGAGTCTCTTAATAATTGGATTTGATCGATGCTTTGAGAGGCTGTTCATGGCTCACCTCCTTTCAGGGATGTTTCCTGGTGACAGGAGCCACACAGGCTGTGCTAGGGGCTGGGCAGGGACATAATGAACTCCTGTAAAGTGACTTTGAATGCTCAATTCTTTATTGAAATGTATTTTCCCTATTGTCTTCTTTAAGCACTGTTACTATTCAACAACAGTAAATTCATCCTGCAGTGCAGGCAGACTGCAAGGATGTAGTGCCCAGAGAAACCGGCACGCAGGGAGCACGAGGAAGGCATGTGAGCAGGTTTGAGTGTTTGTGCAGGTCTGCACTCAGGGAAACATCAACCTAAGCAAGGCAGAAAACATCCCTCTGCTGCTGCTCCCAGCACCACCCCCTTAGCACCCTGCCACATCTGCTGTCTCTGCACTACCACCTCTCCAGGATTAATGTCACCATAACCCAGCATCACACCACGGCCAGACCAGACACCAGGACACTCCCAACATGTGTTTGGGAAGAGAGAGGAAGGAACAGACCTGTCAATCCCACCCACAGAAGGGCCAAGAGTGCTTCTAGGGACAAGTGGATGTAACAGCACAGTGTGCCTCAGCACACCATGGCCATCAGCTCCTGACCCTGCCGGGCACAGGCTTCGCCTGAATCACACACAGCATCTCTGCAGTGTGTTCCCTGGGCAGACACCATCCTCTCCACCTCCCTGAGGCATCCTCAGGGTGCAGACACTCCTGAGCAAGGCTGTGCCAAAAGCCAGCATGACTTCAGAGTGCAGGGAGAAAGGTGACCCCTTCTCTCCAAGCCAGGGCAAAGAAGCACCTCACCGCAGGGCACGCTGAAGGGAGCAAGGAGGGGAAGGTCCATGAACCCTTCCTAGACCAGAGCCAGCTTTACTGGCTGCCAGCAGAGCCAAGCTGCTGTGTTAAACACAGTGTGACTGTATATTGCCCAGGATGTAACACCTTAATTGCACTCCTGAAGAGACATTGTCCCCTGTGCCACTGAGGCCATGTGACACAGGTGGCACCCACTGTCCTTCCCACAGGGGCTTTGCAGCTGCTCCAGCCTGCATCCCACTGCCCAGCACCTACCCCTTGCTGCAGAATTCACAGCAAAGCCACTCTTGTAGCTTAAAGTTTACTGACTTCTTTTGTTACTTCACTAGCCTCCCTCTTCAGAGAGCACCTCCCTGAAGTGCACAGCTAACCCCTGTGCCTGCCACCACAAAGACCTTTCCCCAGACCCTGCTGCAGCCAAGCCCTGAGGTCAGGACTGGTGAGATATGGAGCCTTTATCACCCTTCACACAGCTGTGCTCTGGGGATTAACACACCTACCTGCTTACACTAAAGGCAGTAACGACTCTCACTCAGTGCAGCCACAAAACTCCTGCTCGCTGCAGAGATGTTATGTAGCAGTCTTAAAGCCAGTGTTGACAAGAGACCAAGGCAAGAGGCTGAGTCTCCAGCCCTTATCAAAAGGGCCCCATTTCAGTTCAGTTTCCCAGGGTCATTCCCTGGCAGCCCCTAAAGATTACTTGATTTGTTTCTGAAGTGTTTAGAAAGTATCAAATCTTCCAGAGGAAGGGTAATAGAAGAAGGATATAATTTTTAAATGAAGAAGATATGAATCAAACTTACACATGTTGACTCCAACAGTCTCTCAAAAATCATGAACAGCTGATGTTTCATCAAAGCTCCCACATGGGGCCCCAGCAGCTGCAGTGGTGCCAGGCTGGGTGCTCAACCTGGAACATATCCCCAAAGAAATGCCCCACTGCCAAGGGGGAAGCTCTCCACCACTCACAAGTTTTTTATGAGCTTAACTCCCTGGCACAAATTTGCCACATCACACCAGAGGAAAATGAGCTTCTAAAGTCATGAAGAAATCGGAGAAGGTTCAGAGAGGGTCAGCAAATACCCCCTGCACCTCCAGCAGGGCAACACCGAGCTGCTCAAGCACAGCTCCCACAAGCAACAACAGCAGGGAGCAGGCAGGTAAGTACTAACAGCACACATGTAAATGTACTTTACTCCCCTTCCCCTTGCACTGATGAAATCAAACCACATGAATTCTCCCCACATTAACAGCTTCTTCCCTTGCCTGAAGCATTTGCAGCATCCCTTGGGTTCAGAAACAGAGCACAAGCAATGGGAGGGCACAGCAAGGGCAAGCTGCACCCTCTGGACTGAGCACAACGAGAGCCAGCAGGACAGAGAACACCCCACAGTACCTGACACTCGAGCAGGGCAGGTGCAGCCACGTTCCAGCAGGAGCTGAGGTCACCAGGAAAGCTCACAGTGGCAGAACAGCTTCTTGGCCAGGCAGGGCAGGGCAAGATCGAGACTCCCCCCCCCCCTTACAATATAACTCAGGAATGGGGCACATCCCCTGGGCTGAGCTTAAATAGAGCTCCCAGTACACACTGGGGCAAGGGGAGGCCCCAGGTGAAGCTCATCAGGACACTTAAGACCTGTTAGTGCACTCAGGCCCTGACAAGCAGCTGGCAGGACAGGCAGGAGGTACCTGGGGCTGCAGGTGCTACCTGACCTTTACTGGTCCCCAGTGTCTGCAGAGCTAGAAAAATGTCTCCTGGGGAAGGTCCATGCAACAGGATCTTACCACCCCTAAAGTCTGAGCAGGTGGGCAGAAGATTTAAAGGCATCAGGAGAGAAAAGCCAGGACACAAGATCCATCCATGAGCCAAACCATCCAGGCAGGGATGGCTTCCCTGCCAACATAACTACTCATCACAGCTTGACATGAAGACTCCACCACTGCCAGCCCTAAAGCCCATGAGGCTTCAAAGCCCTGGGACATCAAAAGCCCCACCATTATCTCAAGAAAGAAAAGACTCTACAACATAAATAACATTTAGGCAGGAGGAGGGATGACAGTGCCAAACACAGTGTGGCTGAAGCCCCTGTGCCAACAGCACATGGCAGAGCTGCTCCCACACCATGGGCTGTGGACTTGATGGGATGTCTCCATCAAGCTCATCATGAATCTGTTGTGGGTCACAGTTTGTCTGCCAAAGCAGGTGGATGAACGGAGTGAGCAGACAGGTGGAAGCTCTGTGGGCTGGGTCCTGCTGTTGAGCTGTTAGGGATAAACACTGAAGCCAGGGAAAGTCTGTGCACATTGCTGTGGGGAAAACAAAACCCACTGCAATTCAACTGGGAAACCGTGGAGGAAAGCATGGGGAGCAGGGAAACTCCCTAAAACCTCTCCTTCTCCACGCCTGCCTTTAGCTTTTGGTGGCACCGCAGCACCATCTGTTGGGAATGCATGGAAGCTGGCCAGCCTGCACCACACGCTCCCAGCTGATGCTGAGACTGACACTGTGCCATGCTCACACGGGCGGGCAGGCAGGGTGGGGGTAGGAGCCCCAGTGCCCCAGTTCACCCGGGTCGTTACCAACCAAAACCTGCTAAACGTGTATTTCCCCGGGGAAGGCAATCTCCTAAAACCCCACCAAATGTGACATACACCCCTCATTTGGGTGCTCCTTCCTACTGCTGAACCTGGTGGCTGCATCAGTAGGAGGACACAGATGTGTCCCTCAGCAGTGAACTGTGAAATAAAGGAGCCCTGTATGAAGAAGAGCTGTGTCACAGAGGGGTCACCATGTCCTGGGTCCATGCCACAAGCTGCAGAGACAGCATGGCTCATTGGAAACTGCACAGCAGGTGATCACAGATTTGCTCTAGTGACAAAATTTAGCCCTTTGTGACCCTTTGCTTGGACGCAGTGCTGGCCTTTACACTTGGAAAGGCTGACATAGGTTAAAGCACAGGAAGCACACATGCATTATGGCTTTCTCATGGGGGATCTCTGATTTCTTGTCTGAAATTCAGTAGGACAGGCTAAGTGGCACAAACCTCCATCCTCTTTTCCTTTCTGCCAGCAGGCACAGTGCCATGCACCAGAGAGGCAGGGGTGTGATGCCAGAGCAAGAGTGTTACCTACAGAGAGAGATGAGCATGCTCCAGTGGTGGAGCCCTCCTTGTATGTTGAGAAGGGTCCACATTATGATTTGGGCTGATCACCTACTGCCCGCCCTGACAATTCTGAATTTCATTTTCACTGAGGAAAACCTTTCCCAATGCCATGTGCCAGCTTCAGGGATTTCAGAGCAGTGGATCCTCCCCTGGGGACTGAGCTCCCGCAGCCAGAGCATATGCTTCACTGGGCATTCCTGTGGGTCTCCTCTCCAGGCTGTGCACACACACGTCATTAAACAAGCACTAGTCCTGCTGCCCCCTCCCACCACTGCAGTGGCAGAACTGCCCTGTGTCCTGCAGCTCAGTAAAGATATTTTGGTTAAAAACATAATGAAAGAAGCAGATTTGCAAAGATTGTGTCTTATTAACTGGGATGCTTCATGGCCTCATTCTGCCCAGTGCTTGCAGAGGCATTGCCATATGGTTGCCGATGGCCATCCAACACAGGGGCTCCAGCAGGAGGATTCCTGCTTTGCTTGCTCCAAGTCAGCAGCACCTGGGGATTACTGGACGGGCCTAATCCTGGTGTACCTGCCTGGTGACCCTTCTCCTGCTTTATTCCCATCACCTGTGGTGACATAGGCTCCACTGCTACAGCCAGATTCCTTCTCTGCATCCACGCACTGCCTTCCTCTCCTGTATTACCGTTTTATGTAATTGGCCGTGTCAAAAGAGCCCTTATATAACCACAGCCACCCCAGGCACATGTCTCGAAACACATGCATGCCTCCCCTCTCTGTCAACTGTGATCTTTTGCACATGGATGGATTCAACCCTTATCCAGGAAATACTAAAAATAAAGAAACCCCACTTGCAAGCACCAGGGACTCGCAGAGCTTGCCATAACAGTTCTTCATGTCTCTCACAGACAGTATCTGTATACTGCAACATCAACACAAAGACCTAGAAACAGCACATGCCAGTGGGAAAAGAATAACTCACTTTATTCAGTCACCTCCTCTGCATTCAAGCAGAGCAAGTTCTCTTAATGAAAAAGTTCTTTTTTAATCTTCACAAGTGCACAGATCTGTGTGCAAGCCATCCATACAGACCAGGGACCTGTACAGAGGCTACAAACACTTTGGACAGAGTAATTTTAATCATCTAAGTGATTCCATCGATTTTCCTGGGCTACTTGCATACCTAAATTAATCTGAACATTTGCATGACTTCTGCCCAAAAGTTTACTGCCTAAAAGCATTGGCACAATAACTTCCCATGAGATCAGCTTTATCATTGGCACAGGGAGCCACACTGACTGGCTCACCACCCTGCTCACACAGATCATTTGCAGGGGCAGAGTATCACTTACGGATTAAACAGGCTGGAGCCTGTTGTGCAATGGTGAACCCAAGGAGCACTTTGGCACCAACTTCAGGGAAAGTAAGATCAGGGTCTAGATAACCGAGGTCATGATTTGTTTGCAAAGCGAAGAGACACTTATTCTACCTCGCTAGACACTGCAGCCTTACTTCTCTCTGCCTGCAAGACTTTATAGTTTCTTCTTCTGTTCATCCCCTTACTCTGCTACCATGTCCCGTCTGTCTTAGGCAGGTGGTTCTTCTCACCCCTGCATTGGTAACTGCAAAGTTACTCACTCATGCACATGCTAAAAGGAGATGGGAGCTGATTACGTCTGCTAAACTTATTTTGGCCTCATACATCTTCCTGAATGCTGAAGGCAATCAGTTGTTTCCTCCTTTTTATAGTCAGCATTCCATTTTACAGGGCTCATTACAACAGCCCTTCAATGCCCATGTAGACTACTAAAGTGTTGTCTGGCATGAAAATCTTCCTAATTTATGAGATGATGTCAAAGCCTTGGAGTTGTGAGGCTGTGCTGACATCAGTCCACATAATGATGGTCTTTTTGGAAGGAAACTGTTTTACTTTTCTCTTGGGCTGTGATCACAGATTGTGTTAGGGCTATTGATAGTGACCATGGAGTCACCAGATAGAGGCAAATCATTTACTTACATGAATGACTTTTCCAGCCCAGCGACTCAGCTGGCACAGAAATGATAGTGGTTTTCTCCTGCTTGGGTTTGGGTAGAGCTGGGCTTTGGCCAGGCTTGGACATCAGCTCACTGTCAGCCCCTGGGCAGGACTCCCTTTTGGCCAGCAGCAAGGCTGCAGTGCCTGACAGGTCACGCTGCCTGGGCCAGTGGAGATGCCCAGCACTTACACCAGCAGAGACGCAGTAGAGTGGGGAATGTGGGGACAGGAGATGCACTCTTCTGCATAGAGATTCTTTGTTTTGCTATTTTTACTTTCTTAATGAAATGGATGTGATTTGAGTATGACTTAAGTTAATTTAGATTGTCCACACCAGAAAAGTCACCCCATTTATGCAAAACTGTTGTGTTCCTGGTGTTCAACAGCCCTACTGACACACGGATATCAGTTGGCACCTATGGCTGATCCCTGGCTCCTGGCTGTGCAGACATTACAATAATCCCCTTCTTCAGGGTGGCCGAGGTGAGGAGCACCTGACCCAGCTCTAACTGGCAGAAACCACACTGCTCAGTGTTTTGACAGGAAGTTTTCAGGCAGGTCTAATGAAAATTCAGGAATCCCCAGAGCCGCCCTTGGCTGCCACCTCCGCACCCCCGCCTGGCTGCTTTTCTCTGGAGAGCTCACTGTCTCACAAGCATTAATTAATTAAGCTTCTCGCACACTTCATTTGCTTGCTGTGAGGTAAGTCAGAGATTTCTGGATCACTTCACTCCCGGCTGAGTGCAGTCAGCCATCCGGAGCGGAGCACGGGGCTGCTCACCCAGCTCCAGGCAGCAGCTCTGGGCAGGAGGCAGCCCCGGCCCCAGGGACCGTCTGCTCCGGCTGCAGCAACCCCAAACACCTTGTTGAAGCCAAGGCAGTCCCACCAGCAGGAATGATGGGAAAACATGGGGCTGCACTCAACCGTAGCAGCTGGGGAATCTGGAGACAGGTGATGAAGCCACTTGAGTTTACATAAATCCAGTTCCTTTGTCCGGTTGAGAACAGTGGATGGGCCTTGGTAAACTGGCTGAGGTTCCAAGCATGTATTTCATCAGGACATCTCTGCAATATGTCAGTGGTTTAAGCTGAGAAGGTTGCTGGAAGCTTTAGAAGTCATTGCTCAGGCCCAGCAGGAAGTGTCTCATTGTAGGCCTCAGACTCTCCACTTTTCCAGCTGGCTGCAGTGAGGACAACCTGCCCTTCCATAGCTCCAGGGAAGGCAGAGGAAGGACCTGAAGTCCTGCCCAGGGGGCAGGAGGGAGCACACGCAGGCTGCCTCATGTCAGCAGGACAATGGCTCCTATAAAGACATCCTGACAAATGAGTGTCTCTGGCTTTTCACTGCCTCTCAAAGTGTGACAGCGGTGGCATCCTGCACCAAAAAGAGAGGGTGAAAGGTCCAGACCTTTGGATCAGGTACACCTAAACCTCATGGTGTGCTCCCTGAAGAATATCAAAAGGCTTCTGATGTAGAACAGCCAGGCTTCACCTGAAAGGGAAAAAAAAAAAAGACATTTAACTTTCTAAACAAATTCAAAGTCAAACTATCAGTGAAGGAACACGTCGCTCTCTGCCTACCCTATTTCAAGGCTTGGCTGCAAGTCAGTGGCACTTTGAGCTGCAGCCAGCTGTGCCTGTCCAAGTGGATCCCTGGGGAGCCTCAAGCCTGGCTGCCTTCTGCCCACTCCTCTGCAGTACCTTGATCTCTGTGCCCAAGCTGTTCCTGCTCCTGTGCTGTGTTCCCTGTCTCCAGTCCCCTGCCCAGGTCTCAGATCTTCCCTCTGAATGTGCTCAGCAGCATCCTAGAGAAAGGGCAGCCACCAACCTCTGCTTCAGAGGGAACTCCTGATCCAGTTCCTGCCTTAAGGAGCACAAACAAACTGGACATAACATAATACAACACAAAAATAAACAAAAAATAGGTACTATTTGTGATAAAAGGGCATGAAAGATCCCTCTTTGAATGTCATGACTTCTCCTGCACTACACTGCAGCCCAGTCCCACTTACAATGTGGGATGGAGGTGACTTCCAACAACAGGGTTCATGCTCTGCCACACATTGCTAGTCTGACTCTGGCTGACTCTGCCCAGCAAACAGCACCTTCTCCCAGGCTGTCCAGTTCAGCTTGTGTGGCTCCCCACTCTCCTCCCCAGCCAAGGGCAGCACTCCTAAGGGTAGCTGCAAAGGAACTGTCCTGCATCCCACAGAGGTGCTGCCACAACACAAGAGCTTTGCCTTCCTTCCTCAACAACCTCAGTCAAAAATGCTTTGCCTTGACCAAGTCCCAGCAGCAATTGTGGCAGCCCCAAGCCGTGGACAAATGTTCATCATTCTAACACTGAAATACAAGACCAGTTAACAGTCTCTGTTAACTCTGGGACTGTTTTTTAAGGGAAGGCACATGAGCAGGATCGGCTTGTCTCACTGTAATAGCCCTGTCACCAGAAATATCACTGAGTCCAGACAAGCTTCAGGTGATGAAAACAGTAATGCAGCAGAAGGAATTTCTTTTTGACCTTCAACTCTCCCTTTTGATAAGATACATCACTGTGCTCTCACAGCTTGAGCGGTCTCTTTGCTGGATCCATTTGTGACAAGTAATGTTTTTGCCCAAACTCCATTTCCTTCCTTCCAAAGCAGTAAGATCTGCTTATGACTCAGCCTCAATAAAACACACAGCAAGGACCATTAAAATGAATGTGGAGTGCAGGGATAAAATTCATAGGCTACATTTTTTAGGCTAGATCTTCATTGCCCTTTATTTACCCTCAAAAAGAATATTAACTCACGCTAAGTCTCGATGCAAAGTAAATCTACCAGCAAAAGAGCAGTTTTAAAGGGAATCTATCTCCATGTGATAAATAAAGGGAGAGATGGGACTGCACAGGCTGCCTGATGGCCCTGGAGAGCCCACACTCCCAAGCCTGCACGGTACTTACAGCGACAACGCTCCCCAACCATTCTCTGCCTGAATAAAGATCCCACCAGCTCCGAGGAAATGACTTGCTGAGAAGTGTGGGCGGAAAGCAGAGAAGGAAGCCAGGGGAATTTTTTCTAGTTTAGCATTCACAAATTTGAAAAGAGCATTTCAGGCAAAGCCTCGTGCTCTCAATGAAGCTGTAGAAGCTGTGGTTTTTCCCCATTGGTGTTTGAGAACTGGCCCCAGGGTTTACCTGGTTGTAAGCCAGAGGATTCCAAGTCCTCTTGACACTGAATGGCCTTGGAAGTGCCTTGCTCTTTACAACAGCACACAAGTGAGTGGTGAGGTAACTCTAGGGGAGGTAAATAGCATTATCCATCCTGTATTAATGCACCAGTTGAAAATCTCTCATGAAATGCATTTGAAATCTGATCCTAAATTCTTTAAAATTACTCTTTTCACTGAATTTAGTGGAATTCCATGCAATCTCTAATCTCTCTGGTTTTCTGCTTAACCAGACGCTTTCATAAGAGAGACATCCAGGCACAGAGTGTTCTCTGACAACAGTAAAGCTTGCAAGTGTCCAAGCACAAGAATAAAGTGAAGGGAAACAATAAACCCATTTCACAGAAAAAAAACCAAACAAACCCTAAACTAATATGAAATTAAAATATGGCCACTTTGCATAGATTCAGTGCTAGGGATTGACTCCAGACATACTTTCAAGTGCATGTAATCTATTTTTTACAGATGTGAACTAAGAGGCATATGAAAAACATCCATAAAAAAATCTCTTCTTTAAAGTTTCAGTACAACATGTGGCAGTGAGCTTGAGGGTTACTTTAGACATGCTTTCAGGCAGCAATACCCTTGTGTAACACCAAGTTAGCTGAGGATAATTGTAATGAAACAGCCTCTATGGCACCAGCTTTCCTAAGAGCAATCCTGCAGGATGCCAGTAATACAGCTCAATTATGTAAGAAAAAGCCACCAATTTTTAGGAAGAACTATAAAGAGTGGTGCTCCATTGGAAAAACAGGTGCAGTTCATCACCTGTTGTCCAGCTCAGAACTCATCTCTGGGTCTGAAATAGAAAAATCCCAGCTGAACAGTGCACTTCAGGCACTGCAGTAACCTGCTGTCAGGTCTGAGGAGGAAGTGGGGGGCACTCCTCGAAATGAGTGAACCACCCTTCAATCCCACATTCCAGCTGCGAATTCAGACCTGCTCAGGTTTACACCAGTTGAGATTCTGGCCCAAAGACTGGCAGAAAATAAGCTAGCAGTGACAACAGATGGGAGGGCAGGACAAGGACAGGGCTGAAAGAGCTTTTCAGAGTAATTCTTCTCTTTCCCATAAAAGCTGTAGTGTTGATCTTCAGTAAAGGTACTTTGATTCCTGTTGAGCTCTGCTGGTCAATACAAAGAGGTGACCCTTTCTTAAGGTCATCTTGTATCCATGGTCTAATGTGACAAAAAGCCACCAGAGATGGAATAACTGGTCCTTTTCCCAGTTTTTTTCACTTTCCCTTTACTGTTGGTTATGGCTTAGTTTGCTCTCATTAGGTTTATGGGAACTAGCAATTTACCCTACACTTTCACTGTGATGAGATCCTGACTTCCTTTGCATTAAAACTCCATGAAATCTGGTCATTTTATAAATGAGGAAGATTTCTGGATTCCTAGTCTACCTCCATTTACAGAATTACTGCTCTGTTTAGAGTTAGATAAGCCAAGAACATCTCAATGTGTAATTTATAAAGGCAAAGCCGAGTACTGAATTCATCAGCCTCTGAGGCTGCTCCCGAGATTCTGGCGAGCTGCTCTGTGGCCAGCAGGTGACAGTCTCAGCAACAGAAACCCTCGGCAGCTCACAAAGAGGGGATTGTTCAATATTCTGCCAGGATAAAAACGTTATTTTTGGGGGGGGTGTGTTATACATAAACAGTCCACAACAGAGGGCAATATTTTTCACCAAACACGCCAACAAACAGGAAGGCCAGAAAAATTTCTGAGCGTGATTTCCCACCTCCTCAAGGAGATAATTCAGAAAAGAGCATGAATGACACTGCACTCAAGAGCTGTCAGCACCATTCTTAGCAGAATTAAAAAAAAAAAATCAACCTTTGCACCTCAGTGTAAGTGTAAAACCAGCACATATAAACAAAAGCACTCATAAATCAAGCCCATTTGAAACATAAGTCCATCGGAGGGTGTCACAGTTACACCAGTTGATACCTTTAAGGTGCTGAGGAGGGAACAGGATGCAGAAAATCTATATGTGAGTTGTAGGTGACTGTAACATTTTTCTGCAGCAGCCCTAGACAGGGCTGTGTCCCAGCCTGGAGCACAATGGCATCTGTGAGCACAGCCACGTGCCACAGCCTGGCTGCATGTGATGGCCAAGACAACCTTTGCAGCAACAGCTAAGAAAACATTTCCACTGTACATTTAGACACATCATGTTCCTTACAGAGATGGCTGCATCTTGTTTAAAACCTAAAAGAATATAAGAACTGCTTGGATGGATCGGTCAGGACCAGAGTGTGTGATTTATGGGAAAAATGAGAACCCCCAGTGGGTGGAGGGAGGGTTTCTGCTCCACAGCCATTCCATGTCATTCCCTGCTGTAGAGCAGTCACTCTAAGAAACCTTTTTGCACCCACCACCATCCACAGCTACACACCACAGGGAAGCTCAAGGTTCTCCAGCAGAAATTGCTGTTCTTGGCCAGGGTCACCAGCTCTCCAATATACGTGGTTTTAAGGAAATTTTCTCATGCCTGGAACAGAAAGCCACAAATCATTTGCTTGATCGAATTTATTTTAATCCAATTGGGTCTTTGCCTGAGCAAAGGTCAAGAATAAACTTTTTAAATCTAACTCGTTTGGCCAGTTTGAGAGGTATCTAGCCAGAGCCTCAGAGAGGGTACAGCAATAACTCAATAAATCAGAAATATGATGATTTAAATATCTGTCTCTCGTGGTTTTCCTTGTGAAATTGAGATTCGAAGGTGTGCAAATTCCCATAATCACATGCCTGGTGTCACAAATCATCTTGATTCAAATTGTCTTTTAATTGAATTCTACCAGCTGCTGCATTAAATCTTAAAACTCATCCATGTTTCTCTTCAGTTTAAAGTAGCATTTATGCATTAATAGTGTGATAAATAATGTGTTAAGAAAACAAACAAATATCACATTGACTGCATTGTAAATCTTTCCTGTAGCACTGCTCTGTTGTCCTGGTGTGGAGAGCTGTGAGTGGTAAGTGGAGGAGACTCACTGCCTTCCCATACAGTGTATGTCCAAACAAGTGATGGGGTGAACCACAGGACAGGTTGTATATATTACCAAACTGAAAAAGAATTATTAGTAGGTGCAGAGCTGTAAAAGGTGTGTTCTCACCTTGGTTTGTCTAACCCAAGTGGAAAAACAGGTATAATTTGGATCTGAACACAGATGTGACATCCAACACTATGGCCACCTACTCACACTCTCCAACCTGAGAGCACCTTTCTTTTGTGCCATGGATACAAGTTCTTCTGGATTACATTTCTCCTTAATTCTTTCTTTCTCTCTCCTCTATGTATCCATCTCCTTTCTGACATCCATCTCTTTCTTCATATTGATTTCAAGACTCTTTTCTTCTTTCATTTCCCCTTCCTCCTTTCTCCCCATTAACCACATTTAGTCACCCAGACCCATTTAACAGAGCACTGTGGAGAGCAGACTCTGCCTTGGGGAGTGCAAGGAGCAATGTGTGAAACCCTCTGCAGCAACAGAGAAATCATCTCACGGTGGTCACACAAATCTCGCTGTCTCCTTGACGCTGGCAACCAATGGGAGCACCAGGATTTGTATCCTGCCCTGAGAAAAAGCAGGGCAAGTATTAGGCAAACTAATCACGCTGCAGGGATTTGTGTAATGAAAAGTACCTCTGCTTGGGGGTCAGAAATGGTGTGAATCAACCGCACACCATCGCTGGGGCAAATTCACCTGGTATCTCCATATTCTCTTCTGTCATACCCATTATTGGGGCGTCTCCACATCCAGGAGGAGATAACAGAGCTGGGCTGCCCCACGATTAAGGCACACGGTCTGTCTCAGGGTATTCTTTCCAAGGCTGCTGGAAAACAAACTGCTTTACAGAGGGTTGGCTTCCCCTCGTGCCGTGCAGCCCTGTCTGTGCCTGGGGCCTCGACACACTCCCTAATGCAAAGAGTAGTAATGCAGACTTAATGATCGCTGTCATTTCCATGTGCCTACTGCTGATCTCTTAATGAAATATCCCAGTTAAATTGCACTGGTGCAAGCACAGTTCCCTGCTGGCGGGAGCTGCAAAATTGGTCAACCCAGTGAAAGGGTTCTGCAGGAGCCGCTGGACAATAGGGAAGCTGCTGGTGAAATACTGTTGGGACAGCTTTTGTGCCTGCTCCTGCAATAGGCATGACACCTTCCTGGATTTCTGAAGGAAAAGAAGAGAACAGAGGACGGAAATTGCCTTGATCTCAGTTTGGGACGCAGAAAAAATCCGAAACGAGGATGACAGTATGTGGTGATATGGATTTGGCATTCATTGATGGGTGAGTGGTATCCACTCAGCACTGCTCTAACTCCCTGCTGTCAAATCCTGCTAGGAGCACTGCTGCAGAAGAGAAAAAAATGGGAATATGCAGCACCACACAGACTTTCTGTTTACCTATTGTCACAAGAAGGAAACCAAATATTTGGGGGGAAAAAAGCTAAATATGTCTTCAAAGACCAAATAGGTGCTGTAGGAAATAGGATAGTAGAATTCCTGAAAAGTGGTGAGTTTTTAAATTCGAGTATATGTGGTGATTAGAATATGACCAGTCTAAAATAAAAGCAAATAGATAACACACATTCTTCACTATTCCAGAGATGAAGAAAAGCACTAAACTTACATCCCTTTAAGCCACCAGCTCTGGGAAGTATTGCACAGCATAAGCAGAGGTCTCTAAATTTCTCCTTTACTTTGGCCTTGCATACCTCCCCCCTTCCCCAGTCTCCTCCAAGCACTGCTCACGTGCAAGCAGACACTGGCTGCAGCCACTGCAGGGTCCCAGGAACTGTTGTAGGAGCTGGGAGCACCGTGTAAAATCCAGGAATTCACACAGTCCGTCTGGGTCACAGCAGCCACTCCATCCTTATACATGCTCTCTCAAGGTGAGGAAATGCTGAAGGTGTTGGTGACTTAGTTCTTGACTGATAGAAATACTTTTCTCCTTAATAAAAGCGTATTTTCAGAGCATATTTCAAAGTTAACTAGTAAGAAAGTAACGCAAGAGGGGCTGTGATTTAGTTCATCTACTCTACCAAGTCCTCCTATAATTTCCTTGATGACTCAGTGTCCTGTCCTACACATTTTGCTGGTAGCTAACACTAAAAACTGCTTCAGCAGCACAGAAATCAGCCCTATTCGGTAATGACCCACTAGTAATGGTTGAGAGGGGCATTATCTTTCCTGTTCTATCCGTACAAGGCAAAAGAGGGAGGTCATTTCCTTCAGGGAACCAGGGCTGTGTTAGAGACACAGGAAGAAGGGAACAATGCCCGAGATTTGCATTTGCTGAAGGGCTCAGTACATTGCTCCCTTGTGAGCCGGCCAAGACCGACAGTACATGAATCCTTGTGATTCATCCCTCCCCCTGATCTACCTCTCTGTATCCAGCATGGCACAGAGAACTCTGTGTGTTTATTTATACACAAAAAGGTCTTTACTTGGTACTGTAGTATTTGGGTGCTTGGCTCAGGCTGACAAGCCAGAGCAGGGGGTACAGACTGATCTGGTGAATCAGTATTTTCTACTTTCCTGCCAGACTGCTGAGTGACCTTGGGCAGTTTACAGAAGCTTCACCTCTTACCACCTCAGTTTCTGTAAAATTATCCTGCTTAACTTTGAACAGCGCGTAGCTATTGACTGACACAGGGGAAGGTATATTGCTTATGTGTGACTCAAAGCCAGTGCCTACAATCTGGAATCAGCAAGGTAGAGAAACTGAGAGAGAAAAAAGCAGAAATGTGAAATTGTTCCTCTGCCTCAGCTTTTCTTGTCCTGCTGCCCTGCCTAAATGCAGGCAATTACAGCCCAACCCCACCATCCGATTTACTCCATGTCAGCCACGCTGAGAAGTTCAGGTAACCCCCCAAGGCATCATAAATGACAGATAAATAAGCCCACGCACATTAGGAAGAGCCTGTCTAAAGGTTACAGTTCTGCTGTGCTGAAGAATGCACGTTTCAGGGCAGACGCTTCCTTTTGGAAGGCTCTGGGTACGGAAACCTGGCAAGAAGGGCAGGGTGCTGCCTGCGTTGAGGAAGGGCACACACAGGTCACTCCTCGCTGGTGACTTCATGTTGGCTGTACCTGCCCAAATTTTTGCTACAGTTTAAGTGAAAGCACAACCCAGGGATGCACAACACGGCGCGGCTGCTGGTCACGGACGTGTCACACAGATGGACTCTAACCGGCTGAAAAGGCAAATGAGTTTCTGCTGCTCATGAACGAACATCTTATGCTAAGCCTGACTGCCTTTCCCTCCTACAAATAACTCCTCCTGGAGTTTGTAGAAAGCCCTGTCTACGACTGTCTCGGAGTTGAGCCGTGAAGCTGGAAAGCAGGAGACCGGCTGCACGTTGGGAGGTGGGAGGCAGACAGCGAGCAGTCCCCAGCATCGCCTTTGCAGGGCCTCGTGTGCAGGGGCTGCTCCCCTGCGCTGCTGCGTGAGCAGCCGGTGAAGTGTCACTTGCACGATACGCAGGCTCCCAGCTTTTCTCTTCCAAGTGTTCAGCTGTTGTCTCAGGCTGCGGCAGGTCGGAAGCTGAATCCAGAGCGGGTCTAGTGAACGTATCCAGCCTCTTGCAAAATCTCCCGCTGTCAGAGAGCTGAAAACGCCCTCACCTTTGCAGTCCCACACCTGGCCATAGGAGTGTGCATGCGCAGCCAGCCCGCCCGGGAGGGGGGTCCCAATTCTTGCCCTCGCACTCCTTTGCGGAGGCAGGAGCAGGGAGGAATGCCCGTCTGTGTGCTGTGTGCCCGCTCCCGCCCTGCGCTCTGTCCTGCCGTCACATCACCTGAGCACGTAGAGCTGCGGCCATGTGGGTGTCCCACTGTGCGCTCACAGCGGCGATACGTGCCCGGCTGTACCCGCGGTGCGAGGGCGTGTGAGTGTGTGTGTGAGTATCAGTGTGTGTGTGAGTGTCTGAGCAAGGTGCGTGGGAGCGCACCCCTCTCCCCCGGGTGCCGAGCAGCCCCGGGCGCCCCGATGTCGCGGGGTGCGCTGTCCCCGGGGTACGAGGCAGAGGGAGCTCGACGCCGCCGAACCGGCGCCCGCTCCACCGGGCAGTGCCGCGCCTCCGCGGGGCGAGCTCATCCGGCCCCGTGCGTGCCGATCCGATCCCGATCCGCGCGCCGTGCCGGCAGGGCGGGGCGGTGGGAGGGGGCTGTCCGGGGGCCGCGGCGCGGCGGAGGCGGCGGGCGCAGCGCGCGGACACCGCACGCCGCACGGCGCTGCCCGGGCCGGGCGCTCCATGAGCCGCCGCGGGGCGGTCGGGGCTGCGCTCGCTCTCCCCCGCCCCCCTCCCCCCCGCCGCGGAGACTGCCGCGCCGCCGGGTTTGCGGGATGGTGAGCTTGCGGTCGGGTCATGGCGGGCAGATGCGGGCCCCGCGCGCCCTCGGCCGCAGCAAGACAGCGGGTGAGCCGGCGGCCCGGGCGGGGGGGAACAGCCGGAGCCGGGTCCGGCGGGGCTGCCCACGGGGCAGGCGCTGCGGCGGGGGGGGCACGGCGGAAGCCGCTCGCAGCGGCTCTGCGCCTGCGCTGCCGCAGAATTAGCCGGCGGTGGCCGGCCAGCAGACAAGCAGGCTGGATATAGGAGTCGGGGGGATTAGACGGGATAATAGGGCTAGGATGGGGGGGGTGGAGCAGGGGGCTGCGCTGGCGCGGCGGGGAGCGGGAGGAAAGCTGGCGAGGAGGGTATGGAGTTGGTGAGAGTGGGAACAGGCGGGCCAGGGAGAGACGGGGAAAAGAAACCAAAGAGAGAAATGGACGAAGGGACAGAAGAGAGGAGGCTGGAGTGGGATAGGCATCGTCCGGGGAGGAGGAGGAGGCGGAGGTTGCAGGCGGATTAAGGGGAGCCCGGAGAGGCAGCCGCGCACCGGCCGCACGGAGGGGCCGCTCGGCCTCGCACCGCGCTCGCTGGGGAGTCGCAGCCAAGCCCGGCATCTCATCGCATTCCCCAGCGGGAGCTCAAGGGCAGCAGTAACGGGGTACAGGCCGAGGGGGAAGAGCCTTTTGTTGGCCTTTCGCCGCCCCTGTCCGGTCCCGGGGTTGGCGGGAGCCCTGGCTGGGTGCGGGTGCGGAGCAGTTTTCTCTCTAGTTAATAAAAGCCCCGTCTCTGTGTTACCTCTCCGCAAAGCCACGCAGTGATAGGATTTAGCACTTATGTGAACCCTTTGTTTACACCTGCCCTAATGTTTATCTTAAGGCTAACAGGATTTCCTGCGCGTTGAACCCAAACACCCAGGTTGGTGCTCAGCGCTAGCACGGAGTACCTGTTTACTGGGGATACGCTTGCTGCTTACCAGCAGGGAATATCGGGGTTGAGGTGTCCTCTCGCTGCATCAGGAGAAATCAGGTGACAGAACCCATCTGTTAGAAGGCTGTGACATGAATAGAAACAGTCTGAGAATTAGCAAAGAAAATAAAAACATTGATTACTGTCATTGATTGCTATCGGTTGTGAAATCTACTCTAGGCACTATGGCCAGAAGGATCGAGGCACAGGCGATTCACAGAATATGACCGAAGGGAATTGTGAGCACCTAGAACATTAGCAAGATCACTTCATATTATACTCAGCGTTACAAAATATTTCTAAATGAAAGCAGCACTTTTTCTACGTGCCCTTTTTGGAGTGGGGTCTTGCTTTCTGTAACCGTGAGGCTCTGCAGAGCATTATGTGTATCTAATGCAGGGGCTGTCAAAATCACTGCTGTATTTTTGCCTACAAAGCACAGTTGCACTATTAATTATTATTCCGGAAAAACACACATCTCTTGGGTAGTCTGATCTCAACTTGGCTGTTGCTGCTCTGTTATCAGTCCTGAAGCTCATTCTTCTGATCTGATCAAAAGTAGCTGGCAGAGATCCCGTGTTGTGATTAATTCCTCACTCACTAGCATCTCTCCACAACACTTCATGGTGGGGGCAGTTTTCTTTTGGAAATTGCACAGTGAACCAGTCTTGTGTCTGTGTGGCAGGCAGGTTACTATTTGTGCTACTATTGCTGATATTTACTAGATTGTTTTTCTTCTCTGTGATTGGATGCATCTTCTTGTGTCTGTTGACTAATGTTAGAATATGGGAAGAGGTAAAACATCTAACCATGAATAGCCTAACCCTAAATCTTCACACCGTTACAGATTTATGTAGCAGCATACAGAAATATCTTTTTGACTGGATATTTGCAAGCTTTGGTCAGAAGACTTTAGTTATGGAAAGCCTCATTGATTTTTAACCATGACAACTTTTTGATGACAACTGTGAGATTTTCTGTTTCTGCTTAGTTGCTTGTAATTGTACTTCATACCTGCTGGGGCAGCTTTGTGTCTGCAATTTCTGTAGTGATTCTATGCCAGATAATGTAATGTAGGAGACTGCACTCTGTGGAGTTATTACAGCTGTCATTGAGAGCTGTCCTGCTAATTGTTTGCTGCTTTTGCCTGAAATGTGTAAGGCTCATTGATTCATTTTAAGTGCTTTTGGTTGCTCTGGGTTTAGGTATGTTTTATTTCAGCTGTACTGAAATAAAATTTTGGAGAGCAATTGGGGGGGGAAGGGGTGGAAATCGTTGATTTTCTTCTGTATGAACCGTTCATTCAACTATGTGGGGGCTGTATTGCTGCCACTTACTGTATCTGTGCTGGAATGTTTCTGTGGCATTCCTGTATTACCATTGCTGTAGTTCTCTGGCAATAGGAATGAAGTGCCAGCCAAGAAGAGCTCTATTGTTACTACCGTGAGGTTGCATAACTTTGGTAAGAGCTAATCTAGACATAAAGAGGTAAAAATACTCCTCCTCTACAGTTACTGATTTAGGTACCCACCAGCAAGAATGTGCAGACAGATTTTACTACAAAATCTCAGACACAGGACTCTGCCATCCTACACACTGCACAGGCTTGAGGAAGACACTATTTGAATAAAACACCCATATTGATATATTTCTTTTTTCCAAAGCAACTTTTCTGCAAAAAAAAAACTTTACAGTTTTCCCTTCAAATTATTTAGTCTGTCGTTTTAGCTTAAGTTGTGGTATGCCCTTGCAAGACTTGTATGTTGTAATGCAGTGTTTTCCCTTGTTTTTACAACTGTCTGTGTTCAGTCCTGAGTACCAACACTAGAAAGGGGATTTTTTTCATTGGTGTCATCACAGGGGGTTGATTATTATTGCTAGTTTTTACCCAGTCAGGCAGAAATACGTAGTAAACAGGTTGGAAACAAACTGCTATATTCATACCAGTGGGGAGGAAAAGATTTCTCCTTTGGAAACTTCAAGCTCTGTTTGCAAGCTTTGGTCTGGGCAGGATCTAGTGTTCAATGGGACTTAACTGACATTTGGTAGGAAATGATTTCAGACCAGGAGTACCTGTCAGCAGTCCTAGAGATTTCTTGGTCAGGGCTGTAGCAGTCTAGAACCTTACTAAGAGGACCACTGTTTGTCTCCATCAGCTTTCTCAAAAGTAATTTCACAGATGGAAGTAACTTGAGAAAACTCCTCTTGAGTTGAACATCTCTGCATTTCAGGATATATTTTTATCTGAATGCTCAATATGTTTTGTCACAGCTTAATTTTCCCTTTCCAAAAGAAAGCACTTCTTCGTGGAGGGGGAAATACTTAAATTCATTAACCCTCCCTTCCCCCCTCCCAAACACTTCCAAATAGGAAGAGGAAACAAATGATGGGCTGACAATATGACTGCTTACCCATGCAGCACAATCTCCATGGAAACAGACTGTCCTAGAATAGCTCAATCACATGAGGGTTACATGACATGAATAAAGTAACCAGAAAACTGGAAAATATCTTAGAACTGGGGATACTTGCACTTAATTCATTACCCCCCAGGTTTTTGGAGAGTAGCTAATAAACAAAGCTAGTATTGAAAGCAATTTAGTCCACGCTTATCATAATTTGTAAGTGATGGGATACTGGAAAATTAACATGACCCTCACTTAAGGGCTGTTTATTGTTTCCAGTTTGGGTGACATTTAGAATGAATTTTGAATCATTTTCCACGTGACCTCCTCCTCCTTGAAATGGTACCACTGGTTTGCAGCATTGCCTTAGTAGATCCCAGTGGATTGCCTCTCTTTGTGTCAGCAGGCACTGACCATTTCACACTTTTTAGGACATTTCAGATACTCTACAGTAAATTCGCTAGTTGAAGAAGGAATTGCAGAACTACCTTCAGAATGTTTCCTTCTGGTTAATGATGTATTCACGAGGCAAGGAGATTTATTGAGTGTAACCATATTCAATATAAAACTGAATACATTTCACTGATGATTAGTTTTCTGTCTGTAAGGTCAGTGTTTTTAACATGAGTGTTGTGACAGAGTCATTGAGAAACCTATTTTACAAATAAGACATAAACAAGTAGATATTCTACCAATTCACCATAAAGTAAATTAAAGATATGTAGAAATCCCAATTCATTTGTCATCAGGTGCAGGACGTTGCATCACTAGAACACTGCAGCCCTTTCAACAGTGCAAAGATATGCTAATTTCTGTGGGCAAGCAGAGATTGTCGATTGCCCTTTTCGTGTTTGTTCAAGCCCAGATCACATTATTTGTCACAGCTCCCACTTCTGAGATGAAGGTTTGTAATAGGATGTTTCGTCTGTTGTGTGAGTGAAGACCACAGAGTCATTATGGATTTATATTAGCACATTTGCTGTCTTGGTGCCTCTAATAGGAAACATTGCAATCTCCATCATCTGTCTGCTGGCAGAGGCTGAAAATGGCCATTGGTCATTATGCAGTAAAACATTAGTTTGAAGACTGAGATCCTCAAGATTTGACTTTGGTCATCACAGGCCTGTAATGCACAGGAAGAAAATCCACAGTTCTCAGCTATAAGAGACCTTGTACAGTTTTGTACAGTCTCTGTTAATAGTTTTCATGTTGGTAATGACCAGCTGTGCTTGACACAACAACACTGCACTGTTACTTTAAACCATTTTCAACTCTCATCAAAGTTTTTGAAGTTTTCATTAAATGCAGTTCTAATCCACGAAATAACTTTGGACAGGTAACCATTTAGGGCTGTTGTCTGACTTACAAAAGAGCTACTGCCAGTTTCTCTGCTTTTCTCTTTGTGTCCTAGACATGTCACATGAGCAGTGACTCGCAGTGACCAACACCACTGCCCATTTATGTGGTGGTTTTGTTTGTATGGTCACACCATACAGGTGGGAGTCTTGCTCTGAGCACTCTTACCCTGGCACGTTGCTCACATCAATGGGCAAGATCCTGCTGGAACTGCAGCACTGACTGCAAGTGAAGGTTACCAGTGTCAGCTTTCAGAGCTGGTTCATGCAGTGTTCACTCCAGACTGCCCTTATGGGGCAGCTCTCACCCAGGCACACTGGGCAGTTAAAGGTTATATTTTTAACAATCTCCTTTGCCTTTCTTTGCTTAATATAAACAAATGCTATAACATACGTATTTTTAAAGCACCTAACCCATGTTCTTCCTAAAATTAAGTTGGGATTTGTCCAGGCTTTTGGTCCTGATGGTCAAGTGGGATGTGTTGTGTTCCTGGAGAGTTTACCACTGTTTACTCTCTGGATCTGGGAAAGTGATGCTCTGTTTTTTGTTATTTGTTTCCTTTGTATGGCTTTGGACTTGCTAGGAAGCACAATGAGTCATTCATTTTTGACTAGCTGATTGATGACACTGCATGTGTGCACTATTGTAACAGAATATGGGATTTTTCTAGCCAACCATTCCCATTTGCAAATGCTATCTAATACCTGGGCTTTGGAAGAAGATGAAAGAAGTTAATATTATAACTCTTTATTGACCAAGCATGAAAACAAGATTTTCCTTTTTTTAAAAAAAATACAATGTTTATTTTTCTTGGACTGATTTATCCTTTAAGTAATAATTTAAAAAGTGCTTTTTACTCTTCCTTTGTTCCAGCGAAAGGAATGAGGCTGTGGACCAGTCTATTTGTGGTATAGCTTACACTTGCATCAGGCCCAGTGCAACTTACACATACTTTAAGTACCTGAATTTGAATGGGGTATTAAGTTTGAACAGGTAGTAAGTATCTAAGTACTGTGTATAATGTATTATTTTTCACCAGGATACATAATTTCTTCTGGCCGTGCTTTAGGATATTTGCAGGGGCAGAGTTTGGCAATGCTGTTTTCAGTCTGTGCAAACAGAATAATGAGTCAGTTTGCATTCTGAGTACAACAGGCAAAGCAGCTTCTGGGAGGGCAGCGAAGGGGGCTGGGGGTAGGCTGTGCCAGGCAAATACAGTGCGAAAACAGTAAACACGGGCTACAGAAACCAGCTCTGCTTCCAGTTGCTGTGAAATCCTCCAAAGTGAGCTCCAGCTAAACAAATACTTTGTTGTCTCCGACAGAAAAATGAAAACCTACCCAGCCATCGGTTTCTTCCTCCTCTTCGTGATCAGCTATGGCTCTTCGGAAAACTCCAGCACGCCCAGGGGGTGCGGACTGGATCTCCTCCCTCAGTACATTTACCTGTGTGACCTGGATGCCATCTGGGGGATCGTGCTGGAGGCGGTCGCAGGGGCAGGTGTGCTGACCACATTGCTGCTGATGCTGATTTTGCTGGTGAGGCTGCCCTTCATCAAGGACAAAGAGAAGAAGAGCCCCCTGGGAATGCACTTCCTCTTTCTCTTTGGGACTCTGGGACTGTTTGGGCTGACGTTTGCTTTCATCATACAAGAAGATGAAATGGTGTGCTCTACCCGAAGGTTTCTGTGGGGAGTTATCTTTGCTTTGTGCTTCTCGTGCTTGCTAGCTCAAGCCTGGAGGCTTCGCAGACTAGTTTGCCATGGGAAGAGTCCATCTGGCTGGCATCTAGCTGGGGTGGCGATCTGCCTGATGCTCGTGCAGGTCATTATCGCAACCGAGTGGTTGATACTGACGATTGTCAGAGATAACAAGTTGGCCTGCAGCTACGAGCCGATGGATTTTGCTATGGCTTCGATTTACGTTATGTTCCTGATGGTATTTACCATGGGATTCTCGTTTTTCACTCTCTGTGGAAAGTTTAAGAAATGGAAGAAAAACGGAATATGCCTCATTATAACCCTTTTTTTTTCCATTCTGATTTGGGTGGCCTGGATGACTATGTACCTCTTCGGTAATGCTGAGCTACAGAGAAGAGACAAATGGAGTGATCCCACTCTGGCTATTGCACTGGTGTCCAGTGGTTGGGTGTTCGTAATTTTTCACGCCATCCCAGAGGTCCACTGTACCATCCTTCCATCGCAGCAGGAAAACACTCCCAATTATTTTGATACTTCGCAGCCAAGGATGCGCGAAACTGCTTTTGAGGAAGATATACAGCTTCCTCGGAGCTACATGGAAAACAAAGCCTTCTCGATGGATGAACATAATGCAGGTAAGAATTTGCTAGAGAGGACTGTATTTTTCTGTAGTA
This sequence comes from Manacus vitellinus, assembly GCF_001715985.3. Lineage (NCBI taxonomy): Eukaryota > Metazoa > Chordata > Aves > Passeriformes > Pipridae > Manacus > Manacus vitellinus. The sequence continues at coordinate 10,914,780 of NW_021938949.1, forward strand.
GTCAAGAAAACTATCTGTGTGAGATATAGAAAAATGTAGTATAGAAAAACACCTGTTTTTCAGGTGTTCAAAACAAGGGTCATTAGAAATGCCATATTTTGCGTACTACACGTTGTTCCCTTTTACATTAAGAAATCACCCAGTGAGTGGGAAAAATGCAGAAAATACATGTGTTAAGTTAGAAGGATTCTTCTGCATGTTGTTTTTTCTTTGAAAAACTGAACAATTCGAAATGCAAAGCCCTATTCTAAATAGTTTAAATGACACTTTTTGTCATTAGCAGGTAACAACATTTAATACAAAATATTTTCCCCAAACCCAAGAAAAAAATAAAGTAAGTGGTCTATGTTACAAAACGCTCAGCCTCTTGAGCAACAAAATAGTTATGATTAATTATCTTTCCATTAAAATTAATTTAGTGCCACTTTGTGTCACTGTGGGGGAAAAATGCCAAGTGGCTTATAGACAAGTTCAAAGACAGCCTTTGTTCTGAAGGCTTTAACGTCTGAGGTTTTACAGAGGTTTCGAGGTAATTTGCTTTCCCTGTCACAGAAGGATGCACGAAGACACATCGTTAATATTTCCAGAGAAAATGTTTTGGAGTGATTACTGAAAGGACCAGCAACAACTGGGTGCTTAAGAGATCCAAAGCATTGCTGAGTGTTTAACCCATGTCAGAAATGCATGGGTTACCCTCTGACCCGGGGAGGGGGAAGCAGGAGCCCGATGGGGTTGTGGAGGGGGGTTGTGCTCTGGTGCTGTCCCACACTTGGGTAAAGGATTTCATTACTAGTCACACTGATTTTTATTCGCTCTAATTGAAAAGAATACTGGCCTGGTATCCCAGCCAGGAGCTGCCACATTGCTTTGGCAGCCCCTGAAAGAAGGCTTAGGGCACATTGTCCAGGCACTTCACCTTTTTATTTGTCCTTACATGTCTTTGATTTCCTGTGGGTACAGACCAGACACAGAAGAAAACAGCACTCTTGTTTGGCACAATGGCAGGTCAGGAAGGCATTTTTCCTTTAAGATTTTTAGCAGTAACTTTAAAGGTCTCCTTCTAAGTATGGAAGTCTTGGAAGAGAAAGGAGTTAAGTTCGGTGAACAGATACCACAAGGGCAGTGGTAAAACAAAAATCAAATGGATAAAAGAATGGTTGCTATTACTAATGTTCCAGAGCAACAGAGGCAGCTGCACTATGGACTGTTGAAAGTACTGGTTTTTTTCTGGGTGTGTTTTTGGTTTTTTTAGCCGTCCTCCATCCCCCATTAAATTAATTTCATAGTAAGGTAACTGCAGTGACTTCAGTGGAGCTATTTCAGACTGAGGCAGATCTAAGAACAAAATTGGATCTTTCAGTCTGTATAATTCCAATTCATGCATGTGTTTAGAAAAAAGAATTGGAAACTCCTTTTTCATCTAATCATTCAGTAATTAAGTTTTTCAGTGAAATGGATAGATGTGTGATAGCTAGAAAATCATTATAGTGTCTATTATACTGCAATTTATGTTCTGTTTTAATCTATTTGAATCTTACTCAGTACAATACAAAATTGATTTCCTTATCTGATGCCCTTATTAATATTTATCTTAATAAATGCATGTCATTCATAGTGCCATGGCATGGGGGAATTTTTAATAAATCAAAACAGATTCGATATTCCTTTGCAGCAGTTCTTTAAGCACAGACTTGGACAACAGTGTTTGGAGACAAAACTTATTATTATGGTAGAGACTTAAAGTAAATACAGGCAGTAATAATCAAGTCACGTATTGCAGCTGCTGAAATGTCAGTTTAAGTCAGATCACTGACATCAACTGATGGTTGTCAGTGGTAAAGCACCTGGAGTCTATTAGCAATTGGCTCTCTGCAGGTACTTAGAGAATGTTCTCTTCTTTCATCCATTTAATTAACTCAATTGGAGAATTCATCGTTAAGAGTTTAGAAATTAATGGAAGGGTACTTTCTTCAATTATACTTGGGAATAATGTTTAAGAATGGAAGATCTACTCGTGAAATTTTAGAGGACAAGATAACCAGAAAATACCTCTTAGTTCCCTGACTGTAATACTTGTTTCAGTAAATAGTCAGCTTGAAATAGAAAAATATGCCTGGACAAATATATTCTCCATTAATTCCTGTTATTTCCATTAGTACTTATATCAAACAATTCCATAAATTTGCTCTTTTTCAAGATTTTAAGTGGCATTTTAAGAATCTGAACAACTTTTTAACTATAGAGTCAAACAAGCGTATGTCCTCCTAGTTTCCTTCTTTCTTAGCAAAGATGTAGCTTCAAGTTACACATCACAACAAGAGCTGTTCTATTCCAGGAATAACATTAAGCATTAATAAAGCAAAACTATTTTAAAGTTAGCATTTTAAATATCTTTTTAACAGCATAATTATCTGGGATTTTAATATTCATATGATAGGTTGAAATATCTATTTAAAAGAGTTTTTTACATAGCTGTGTCTTTTAAAAATGTTAGCAAAGTATTTAGAAACGCTGGACAAAGGCCAGTTCTCGGTGCTTTCTGGAAGTGCAGTCCACACTAGTAGGGCAACCTCTGTAGGCAAAGAGAATTTGCCTTATACATGAAAAATCTGGATGTGAAATGTAGAATGCTACAGCTGTCAGGAAACCCAAGCCCAAGCAATTCCAGTACTCCTTGAATTTCATTTAATAACTTTTAGTACTGCAAGACACCATTGCAGCCAATGCCTAAAAGCAAAGTTAACAAAATTTAAAATACGTGTTAAAAGGAGACTTTGACACATTTGCTCAGATCTTCTTGGCACTACTTGTTTTTTACCTATAAATACCCTATGCAAGAGCGTGTATTTAATAGTAATGGAAAAAGTACAAGGAAAAATGGTAAAACTGGTATGAGGAAAAAAAAAATCTAAAATGAGTGTTTTGTCCACCAGCTTTATCACAGATTCTCATCTTTAAAAAATTTTAGACTCTTTGCAATAATAGGGAAGGGAAATTTAGCAATATGGAATTGAATTTACTGGCTCTTTAAGATAGCTTTGAAATTAACCTTTTTATGTAAATATTTTGTGCAGATGTGTAAATATTTTATTGATAGTACGTATTATAAAGATTTTTTTTTATTTATATGTACTATCAAATACCAGTGCAATCATTTCTGCTTAACACACAATATCTAGTCAAACAACAACAACAAAAAAGTGCTACTGCTATATATAACTGATGGTTAAATATAAAAAAAAAAAATACTTAATTCCAGCTTAGGTATTTTGATCATTTGTTTTCTATGTTCTGCAAAAATATGTAATTTTAAAATATAGAGCAAATGAGTGTCTGTGTGTCTCTGAAGTCAACAATTGAGTATTTTGACCAGGGTGGAATTTCTAAATTTCCATGCTAAATCAATACTGTTCTTCCTCCTGGTGCACAGCTCCCAAAGAGAGGAGTAGCAGTGGATAGAGGACAGCATATGGCAGTAGGATCCATTTAAATCTTGCTCTACACAGAGCAACTATATTAAATCCTGGCTTTATTAAAGTCTGTGCTGTAATTCTCGTAAACTTGAGCTCATTCACGATTTCAGCCAGAGAGTGTAGAATTGTAATTTGAATTAAATCTCAGAGAAATTCTTGCCCCAGGTGCCTGAACTGGGCATGTTTCTATTTACCAGCTGACAGATGAGTATTCCCGTTGTAACCAGGCACATTGTGTGGATAAATGAGCTCTGTTCCCTGGCCACATCTGAACTCAGTGAAGCCATTATTTACCCCCAAAATTAAAGAGGGAGTTTTTGTGTGTCCATCCCCAGACTGGTGTAGAGAGAAAGCAGTATATCCCTCACTGTGCATCTCTCTCATTCAGAATATACATCTTGAACCCAAACTTGTGTAAAATTAATGGGGAGACTGATGTTTTCCTGGTATAAATGTTCAGAAGGACAGTTGGTATCTTCTCTTTTGCTTCAGTCATTTGCCATGTTTAAGCGATTTGAAAGCAATATTTACTCCATCTTTCTAGTTTCTCAGAGTAAATATAATCTGAAACATCTGGAAAATCCTTATATGCTAGTCATGCTGAAGTAATGCTCAGGGGGCTGTGAGCATGCTTACTGGCTCGAGCAAGGCTTTGGATCCCTGTCCACTGCATTTGATAGAAAGCAAATTGCAATACATTTTACTTAACCCCACAGTATCCAGACCAACACTTTGCAAAATGCACTGTGCAAGATACATTAGAGCTTCAGTGACTGAAGATACTGAGCTTCCACTGATATGAGACTAAGCAAGCTTCAAAAATTTGGTTCCATTAAATTTTTTCCTGTTCCACAGCAAACAGTTAATTTTATGTAAATCTGATTCTTCCGAGATCCATTCCCAACTATATAACAGAAACAGCTGTTCTAAAGCAATGTGAAAACTGGCACGGCAACAGGAAAGTTAAAATCAGTGGCAAAGTTCCCAATAACTAAGATGGAAGGAAGATACTTTGTGACTTCACAGCTTTAATTGTGTTCTAAGAGTGATCTCTCTTTTCTGAGCAGCACTAAGAACGGCAGGATTTCGAAATGGCAGTTTGGGAAGCCGACCCAGCGCTCCTTTTAGAAGCAATGTTTATCAGCCAACTGAGATGGCAGTTGTGCTAAATGGTGGGACTGTAAGTATCAAAATGTGATGATTTAAGAAATCTCTGATATGCACTGATATATACAACCACTACTAATTGAAAAACCTGCTTGTAGCTTATTCACAGCAGGGGGAGAGCTATAAATGAAAATTCAGGCAGCAAGTATGCATGTAATGCTTCCTTTCCCTCTAGAAAATATGTAATTAACAAGTATTTTGCATTTCTTTACTTGGCCATTCAGATTTTGCAGTGCAGCTTGAGTGAACCAAGTTTTTTTGTGAGACTACATGTTCAATGGCCCTTTCAAATCTAATTTGTGTTAAGATATTTAACATAACTATTAAGTGACACCATTTCTAACCTGATATTTTTCAAGATTATGTGAGTCACAGAAATGTTTACAGGCCAGTGCATTGCTTCAAATAAGAATAATTGTTGCAGATAGTGGTGATCTTTCCCATCTTCTGTTTCCTTGTAAAATGTATGTAATTCTTTGTAACTTACAGATTTGTACCTCTCTTGAAAAGGGGTTCATAAAAGAGGAATATAGAATATTTTAATGTTAATAGCATTGATTTTTCTTCCTTAGACAATAGTTTGGCATGCAATTCTTTGATAGACCTGTTTTTCTGCAGCCTGCTTGTTGTAAGAATGGTTTAGTGATCTGATGCCAAACGGATTTTCTAAATGTTTTTCACATCATGTGTAATTCGCGCTTAAGACATTTCATATAGCAGGCATACTGTTAAAAAAGAAGAATTTTCATCCCCACATTCTTCATGCATATCTACATGCTTCTTAAAAATCTACTCATGAGCCAGTTTATACTCATGTGAGTTGGGTTTTCTTTCGTTTGAATCATGAGCTGATTCCATAACTCAACCTCTACATTTAAAATCAAATAACGTGAACTGATTACAGGTCTGGTTTTGTTTTTAAATAAGTAAAGTTTTGGTTGATTATAGTGAACAGGAGGGACTAGATAAAAGAATTCTCCTGTGTGGGTAAGACAATGTGAAACATGTCAACTTGAATAAAATGAAAAGGCTTTGCTTTGTGTCAGTAATGGATTGCATCCTTCTGATGTTTGGATTCATCTCTGCCTGTTTTCTGATACCAGAATGTGCAGCTCAGGGAAAAGGCAGTTTAAGGATGAAAAGCTTGAGAATTTGGTTTGGGGGTTTCTTTGTTTGTTTTTCTTTGTTCTGAGGTGGATACGAAGCTCAATGGAGAACATCAGATAGTGATTAATGTGTATATATAGCCATGGTTTTTACAGAGAGGTGAATGCACTGTATGGATGGAAGACGAGCCTCTTTGTATCACTTTGCTCTAGAACTACCATCTGGAAAGCTCTCATGTACATGTAGCATGATAACACTGACTTTTGAACAGTCTAGATCTCTCAGTTATGGGTTTGTTATCCTTATTTCCAGATACCAACTGCTCCGCCAAGTTACACTGGACGACACCTCTGGTGAAAGGCTGTAGGCTGTAGAGAATAAGAATCCTTGTTGCAGATGTTGTTCCCTGGCAGTGTGTCTTTGAGGGAAGGAATCCATAACAGTACCAGAACAAAGCAACAAAACATCCAGGATCTTTCGAAATCCTACAGAGGATTTTGTCTAAATGTGAACACCATTGAACTGAAAATTGCAGAAACAAAATTGTAAAACTGAAGCTGAATCTAACTTAAAATTGAAGTAGGCACACCTTAAATTGGAAGAGGGGATATTGTATTCTGAAATGTAAGATATTCTCTTGTCTGTAACTTGTGTGCCAGGCAAGCCTGTTTTTGGTGGTTGCCAGTTGCTTGCAAAGTACCCTCCTCTCACCTAAACTTAATTCATGTTGCCACAAGAGATTGCCACGCAGGACTTCTTTCCATTTTGCTCCTTTTCCCTTCATTTCAAACGTCATGAGAAGTACCTTGTTTGCTCATTATGTAGCTGTACTGTACAGTCACGTAGCATCATGTGTAGTCGAGCATTGTCACTCTGTGGCAACTAAATTCCCATAACGCCGTAGGCTGATACACTGCTCTTCAACAAGCTGGTCTAGGAGGTGCAGTTCTGGAGGGATGAAAGGTCTAGGCATGTTTCACGCGAGTTATGGAGCTTCTTGAGGCAGAGAGGGAAAGCGCAGGTCCAGCACAGAGGCAGCCGTCCTCGGCCTCACGGGATGGATTCCCCGTTATTCCAGCCTCGATCCCGGTTGCGAGCGGAGAGCTGCGTGCTCCCACGTGTCCTGCAGGCGAAGCCGTTCAGTGAAACCTTGCAGGGATGGACTTTGGCAAAGGTTTAGCTGGGAGGGAATGTGAGTGGTGGCGTTTGCAGCAGCGGTTCGTTGTGCTGGTGGATGAAAGGCAGCGCTGCTGCCCTGCCCAGCCCTGGGGTCGGGCTGATGGCCAGGCGGGAGCGCGGGGGCAGCTGAGGAGCACTGACCACCCCTGGGAGACACTCAGCAGCAGAGTAGGGTCGAGACCTCCCTTTCTAGTCCCTGTGCGTATGAGTAGTCCCCTTGACTGCAGTTGTTTGTGCATTTAAATGTGGTTGTGCATTTTAGTGCCTAGAGAGTAGAATCTCCGTGCTGGAGGTGGTTTGTCGTTTTTGTTTATTTAAGGTGGTTTCTTCCCTACTCCTCCCCTCCCCATCCATTTTCTTGAGTTGATATAAGGCAGACTTTCTCAAACCTTTTTATCTTTGTTTTCTCCAGGTTATTTAAAAGGTTCCCATTGCCCATTTTTTGTGCCATGGTTTTTCATTATGTTGAAGCAATCATTCCTTTCTTTAACATTTAATACATATCGGACATTGAAAACATCATTGTATCCTCACTGTTTGGCCAATGTTAATCTTAGCTTTCCTCGATACTAAAAGCTAATTGTTTTTACTTGAAGGCATAGGAAACATATAACAATTAAACTTTGCATATGCTGTAATAAAAATATATATTTTCAAACTAAAAAAAAATAAAATGTACAAATAACCGAATAGCTTAGTAGCTTCAGAGAAAGAAGTTACTTGCTGTGTACTGCAAAAGAAAGACAAGCTTTTTATTTTTCAAGAGTCTTCCTGATTCTTCATGTACCTCCATTTCTACTGAATTAGGAACCTAGTCCTGCAGACTTGTACTCCCACGAGTAGTCCCATCGGCACCAGTAGGTCTACATACAGGTACAGAGGCTGCAAGACCAGTCCCTAAGTGTTGCACACAGATATATGTATATATATATATGGAAAAATATATATTGCCATTCTTGCCATGATCATCTTATGGGGTTTTATTTCAAAGTCCTTCTCCTCCAGAAGCAATGTTTTTCTGTCATGCATGAGTGAAGGAGTACGTTTAGCACCCCCCTGCCCTTCCCTCCTCGAGGCAAAGGAAGCATGTGCTTGTTTTAGGGATCCTTTATTTCATTTTGTATGTAACTAGATGGCCTTAGTAACCAAGTAGGGTAGGGGTGGATATTGCATGCTATCCAGCGACTTAGAAATACATCTTGCTTGTTTTAAGTAGAGCTTTGATCAAATAAGACTATTTGAGATAATGATAGCCACCCATATGATGCATAATTTGGAACAATAAAAAAACTATTACCCATCACTTGCCTGCAGAATTTTGCTTTTAAAAACCAATTTAAAAAAATCCCTCATAAAACTCTATCATAAAAACATATAAGATGACCATGGCACAAATGGTAGGACAGCTTTCTTTTTAAAAGTTTATCATGCTACAACCAAGACTGATGAAGTATAATACACATTTTACAGACCTTGGACAAAATCTGTACAAGATATAGTTATCTTAAGAAACTTTTTTTTTCTTTTTCTAGATGTGACTGAATTGATAAATAGAGTTCCCAATCCTGCTTCTGATGAAGTTGTTTGGAATTTGAGGCCTTATGCAAAGATAAGGCCAGATCCTACAAACTGCTACTCACATGACTAGTCTCATTGGGTTAGTCATGTGGACTATTTACAGAACTAAAAATCAGCAGGATTGGGTTTAACGTGTGGTGGTGAAAGTGTGGCAATAGATTAGGAGGGTCTTTATTTTCCAACTTTATACAATTAGTAATAAGCAACTTTTTTTTGTAAACTAGTCTGTGATGTAAAATGCCCCAAATAAAACTGTAATTGAAGAAAGGCACCTTTATGTTAACTTATATTTTTGTTACAGTATTTACTTTTGCCTTTTTTGAAAGTTTTCTAGAATGTAGAGCATCTGTGAACAACATAATAAGTAAGTAAGCACAAGCCTTTCGCAGTTCTCCTAATTATAATTAGCTTTTATACTATAAAAGCTACTGTGTTGTCCCTTGATGGTTATGTGCTTATGGTGTTTCCATGCAGAAAAATGGAATCACAAAGCATCTGAAAAACTATTACCAAAACAAGATTTATAATGACTGGCTTTTGGTCAATGGCTGGAAAAGAGTTCAAAGCCATTCTTTACAGATCCTGTCCCACTTTCAGATGAGTTGAGGGTGTTTGAGGCTTGCCAGAAAATCTGTAGCATCTTCAGAAGAACACTCTCAAGACATACAATTGTTTCTATAAACAAGGTACATGAACTACTATAGAACGAGCTGTTTCAGCTTTTAGTCTAAACACAGGCATCTTGGTTGGCTTTGTTTGAGCTTGATGCCTTGGATTTAACCAAAGGCCATACAGAAGGGAGCATTGTAGCTTTTATAATAAAACAATTGGACTATTCTACCAACTTACAGGATTACAAAGCAGGTGCTTTTTATTAATTGATGAGAGCTAAAGCTCATTTTTGATAGATAATATATATTTATTAAATGTATTAACGTGTGTTTTATAACGTACCCTTTTTTCCGCTGATTGTTGCATACTGGTATCTTATTAAGTACATCTTTAAAGGATTTTCAAGACAATCAATGTGTACCATGATGACTGTACATAAGTATACAAAACTACAAAGGTTGTAAAGCATGGGCAAATGTTTTATTTTCAAAATGCTGTTCTTAACGAGAATAAAGGCTTTACTATTTACTTACAATGTTTGTGTTACCTTGCTGTTAAAATCCACCTGAAGTTTTTTCCATTACAGTGAACTAACGGTGTTACAGACAGCACTGTAAGTGTAAGCTAAGTTAAACTGAAGGAAACAGGCTTCTAGAGGCCACATTCCTCCACCTTTGGCCACATTCCCATGCTTACCCTTAGCTCTGGCACCTATCAAACCCACAGTGAGCCAGTCAAAGAGATGAGCAGCCAAACTCTTAACAGACTAGTGATTTTTTTTTTTCCAGTTGGCTCAGCAGTTTCCTGTCCTGGCTCAATTGCTCATGCTTGGGAAAAGGAAGGGATAGGATCATACAGCTGGGGTTGAAGAAGGCTTTTTCTTCAAATGGTTTGATTTTCCAGATCTGGTGCAACAACTATCACCACCCAGGAAAAAAATCGAGGGGTGGGTACTGGTATAACAGTGAAGACAAAGTCTGTGTAAGTGATGGAAGAAATCCATGTGGAGCCACAGCAAGTGCTCTTATCCGTGTTTTATCATGTCTTTGTTTGAAACAACTAGATCTTTGACTTATATGGAATTAGTAGCAGAACTGCAAATATCTTCTCTAATTGTGAAATTATAAAGGCTTAAATAAGACTATGCTCAACAGGACTAAGTTAAAAAAATGAAGGCTCCTTAGCAGAGGGCCCAATCTGAGTTTTACTGGACCTAACACAGGTAAGTACCATACATAAGATTTGTGAAAATGCCACCACTGGGATCTTAATTCTACCCTTTCTCAGCACATGTGCTAAGTGGTAACAAAAGGGCCTTTGAATGTTTTTCCCCTGCAGAAATGCAGAGCAAGCCCAGCTCTCATTGCCTTCCATTGGAATTGCAGGGGCACAGTGCTTCAGCAAATTGTTCTGAACAGGGCCTGGATTTGTGTGAACTGTCACAGCTCTGCACGAGTCAGTGAAGTCCAGTTTATGCCAAATGAAGATTTTTGCCTTAGCTTTAACACTTGCCTAAGTGAGCATTCAGGAAAACAAGATAAACACAGACTGAACATTTTTGGCTAAATGTGCACAATACCATCTGTTTTAACGGAATTGTGTTCACTTAGACTAGGACTGAATTTTGTCTTGGCATGCTAGATCCTTATATAATCTCCCTTTGATTTACAATACCTCACATGTAAAAGTAAAACTACAATGCTGAAAGAGTTTCTAAATCAGTATCAAATAGTTTATAGTCCATGAGCTTTGTGTTTTGCAATATTAGTGAGGAAACTAAAGTTGACATATTGAATAATCTGGGGTGTGTTCTTCCAAGTCTTCCAAGGTGCTTCCCACTGCAACCATACAAAAAACCCCCATTAACATGCAAAGAAACAAAAAAGTAAACATCCATACTTCCACAGCAAATACTCTCTTGTTCAATAAATAAACAAAAAACCCCCACTCAACCCAAAAAGCTTATTTCTTTTATGCATGGCATTTTTTTTGTTTTTACACAGTTTCAGCACTCAGATACTTGCACGTAGTTCTCCATGCCAGCTGTGGGAGTTGTGCATCTGAAGCTGAGGGCAGAGCTGTTTGCTAGTAAGTCACTGGATTCTTAAAAAAAAAGAATGAAAGCAGCTCTTTGAGGTTTTTGCTTTGAAGAATTTTCAATTAAAAGTCAGGGATGAAGTCATACAGTTCACCTAGTATATAAATATATTTTTGTCATTTAGGACAACAAGCAAGGTCAATAAAGAATAGTTTTTCTATGTCTCAGTGAAAGAAGAATGTTATCCATGTGATTGCAAAGGGTCTGCCAAATGGGAAAAAATCAGTCAAACAAAGAGCACAGGGTTGCTTGCTGGAGTAAACAATTCTAAATGAACAAAAGCTCTACATAAAAGTAAAATGTCCCACCCCCTAGTGAAAGCTGTTTTCAAAGCTCTGTATTCTTTCAGAGTGCTGTAATACAGATTAACCTAATGTTTTTCTTCTGCTGATACAACAGTCTGGTTCCTCATTCTACTCCTGTGATTTCAGCTATCGTATTCTGGGTTTAATATTTTAGTTTTACAAACTGCCTTTTAACCTAAAAAAATCTGGTTTTCTACTCCCTACACTTTCAGAAGATGCATCTGTACTATACACCTTTCACATCAAGTTTATGGGGAGATTTATATGTAAAAGTTATGCTAGAGGCAAAGAACCCAAATAAACTAAAAAAAAAAATATTCCCCTTTTTTACATACAGTTTCAGGAGGGCTTAGTTACCCTTCCAAGGCATGCAACTGAAAACCAGCAAACAAAATCCTCTTGGTACGTACCCAGAGTACTGAGATGCAACAGGCCCATGTGTTAACTTAAGGTGCTCAATGTGCTACCAACCTGGAAGAGCTCAGCTCATAGAAAACACACAGGAGAAGTGATGTATGAGGAGGAGGGACACAGCCAGTACCTTAGAAACCCAAAATATGACTGCAGTGGCAGGATACACCCTATGTTCTACAATGGTCAAGGCAATACATGCCAAGTGCCTTCCTGAAACAAGACCCTTCTGAATTTTAGGCCTTCTGCTCGTACAGCTGGTGAGGGGAAAAATCAAGAGTGGATTCAATATCCCATATGACTAGTGAATATCCTATATACAAAATACTGTCTAGCACGTTGAATTTTATCTAATACTCCTTGATGTAATGAGGCTGGCCTTTGCAAATATTTCATAAACATTGCAACATATTCAAAAACCTCAGGGCTCGCACACACTTTTCCATTAAAGCAAGCAGGTGTTTTAGGTATCTGCTAGCTGTGCTTTTAGTTGAGAGTGTCCATGTCTTATCATAACCTGTGTTACTTAAGCATAACAATTTCAAATCACATCACACTAACCAGGAAGCACAGGTTGTCAGCAGGAATCTGAATCTCAAGCAGTTGTTTAAATAGTTTCTGACATATACTTGCTTCCTATGCAGATAGAAAAGTAAGATGTCCTCAGGATTCAGATAAGCTGGAAAGATGGGGAAAGAAGTGCCTGGCTAAGTCTTTTCACTAGAAATTTCCATTGGAAAAATGTATTTTTCAGGATGTGACACCTCAAACTGAACTAACTTGCTTAAAATACTTTGAAATGCCTAAGGAAGATGTTTAGAACAAGTTCTACTCGCTGATAATCCAGCCCGTTTCTTTCAGACAACACATACCTAAAAGCAATGAACAGTGTAAATGTCAGCACCAATGACCAAGCTTACAACCATGCCATTCCTGTGCTGAATTTTAACCATTTCAGTCTTAGAAGTCCTGTCATTCCTTCAACAGAGCAAGATGAAGACCCATTTCTATTTTCAGTTGCATTTAAAGAAGTAATAAAAGTCAAACTTTAGCAGCATCATTCCCACATTATGGTTTTATGTCCCTAGTCACTGTGTGCAGTTATGCTGGCAAATCCCTACCATTGCAGAACTCTGATTCTACTGCAAAGGAGAACATTTCTTTTTCCTCCCTGAGATTTCCAGCATGCTGGGAAAAGGCGTATGGGCATAACTGGGCAGAACAAACTCCCAGGGATGTCACAGGATTGCAACTGTGCAGTTGCTGCCAGACTCAGGGCAATGCCAAGGAAACCATTCTCACAGGAGGCTGGATTCAGCTCCCAGGAAAATGACAAACACCTTAAATCCCAAGATATTTGTGTAACTGAATGTGTGAAAATTATCTACAGAGAATACATAATCACTGGTTTAATGAGGTGTAACATTAGATTTAAGTAGAAGTAACACAATCATGCTCATTGGCAGCATGATCACAGTATTTCATATGGTTTTAAAACATTAGCTCCTGTTTCCAGTCCTAAGACATAGAGGAACTGAGGCCCTTAAGTGTTGTTACAAAAAAAAAAAAATCTCACATCTCACTTATTTCTAGTATTAGGGTTTCTACCTGTATAGGTCATATGATTTTGTTGGCACTATGTCAGTCTCCTTGCTCCTTACTGTAGTTTTCAGACTCCTTACTCATTACTCTTACCTTAATAGTGAACAAACCTGATTAAAGTATCCTTTAGTCACATGCATGTTCTAAATCATAGGAATCATAGGACACTTTAGCCACCACTACAATAATAAGCACTAGTGGGGACTGTGCTTAATTTCCTTGGAAACGAGGTGGGGGTTGCTCCTGAGTAGCACAACTGTTAACTGTTATTTTTGACTTGCTGCTCCTACTACAATAAGGTCATCTATGACTTGGTCTGCCACGTTCCTTGGGAGTGCAGCTCATTTGACATAGTTTATCAGGTATGTGTTGCAGTGTTGAGGCACAGATGATGGCTAAAGGAAGCACTGGAATGTATCTGGATTTACTGTTCGTTTGCTCCTGGGAGTGGAATATTCAAAAATCTGCAGAACTCCTATTAGCTGCCTGAGGATTGGCCTTTGTCCTATTTATATATGCATTAAGCTCAAACATCTTTACCATCTATTTTGGATAATAGGCGCTATTTCCCCTCATCTTAATGTACAGGTCTGGTGTTCTGTTTTGACACTTGGTTGTTTCAGCATAACTGTGAAAAAACTATGACCTACTTTATACACTACTGTATAACAGAACTGGCTTGAGACAGCAGCTTGTGAAAGGTTTGTAGAGAACTCATTACAGAGTGTGCTTCTTCATGAAACTCTTAAGAATTACATTTAGTAATTTAAACAGCTGAACAGAGTAATGAAAAATACTATAGACTCGGACTATAAGAAGATGAAAATCCATTAAAGAAAATCTATTGGAATAACTTATTAGCAGGGGCTTAGAGTAAAATATATATATAGAAAGGAGTTTCGCCCTAGCCTCCCAATGAAATGCCAAAGAAGCCTGAACATGAAATTGGAGCCACCAGCAATCTTTCTGAAATAAGACCTGACTTTTAAAGGCACAGTTTTTTATAAAGTGTTTATAATTTTAGCCTCTTACTATTGGAAGTCTGCCTGTACACAACTACTAGTGAAACCTTTTGCTTCAGGAAATATTCAGTCACTAGTAATAGGAAAATGGTGTACTGAATAAATATCTACTAAACAAACAAACTAATAATAAAATGGAAATAATGCCCATAGACACTCCTGCAACTCATGAATCTGAAATGGAACTGTCAGAGGATCACTAAGCAGAAGAGGCTTCTGCAAAATGGATGTATAAATGTGATGGGAGAAACCTAATTCTCAAACCAGGAGCAGAGTTTGTAAAATGCTTAGTCTTGTCTTCATGACTGTAGAGAACTAAAAATTTCAGGGCATTTTTTAATTCACTTAGGATCAGATTAAGGAAGCAAGAGCTGACATACAGGAGACTCCCAAACACCAACATCCAGTGATGGATATGGAAAAAGAGGGCTGAAAGATCTCTATCAGAATTTGTTTATGCAGTGCATAATTAATTTGAATGTATCTGAATGGCATTTAGACAATTCAAGAAAAGAAATATGGGAACATACAAGCGTTAGACTATGAACATCTGAGTTAGGAAAGAACTACAGAGAATTGGATATACTGGAGACTGTTGCTTCCAATTGATTATCCAAGTGTCCTCCAAATAATTCAGTCACCTGAGATGCATGAAGAGACAGCCACAGAAACACAACAGTTTATGGAAGACAACCCTGGACTGAGAGAAAAATCCAGAATGAAGGCAACCAGTGCATCTCCAGAGTATCTGATTAATGCAGGGTTCTTTCAATGGATGCAAGCAGACATGATTTCTGCTTGCAAAATGTGATAGGTCCTGTAAAACTACCCAATTTAAACTCTTGCACAGACTAAAACAACTTATCAGGTAAAAAACCAGACTGTCATATCAGAAAAGACCTCCAAGTGACCAATACCACAGTGTGGGTTTAAAGGGAAGTCTGGGGCAAATAGCTCGTGTGTTCTGCAATCTGTCACCCACTTCTTTGTTATTCTCTGAATCATATTTTAAAACTCCTAATTAACAGCTCGTGGTCTTTCTTTCCCTGCCCTACCTCCTCTCCCTTTTATTTTTAACTAAGAGTCTCGAGTCTAGTTTTGCTGCAGGACTACTTGGAGGCTTTATTTTTTAACTGGTGACAGTCTTTTCTCCAGGTTTTTAAGGCATCCCATAGTTATAAATAGAATTTTTGGGCTTGAATGGCTAGCAAAAGACACCAATAGAATTTTCAATAAAAATGCTCCCACGTTTTTTGCTATTAACTAGAAAAAGGTTAAACACGGAAAAACAAACCCAAGAAGATTGCAGAACCCATAAAAGATTTCTCCTCTCCTTAAAAAAAAAAAAAAAAAACAAAAAAGCAACAACAAAACAAAACAAAAAAAATGATGTTTATATGATCACAGAAAAATTGCCAAATTGCAATTGTCTTTTTTTCCGTTACAAATCATTATTAACAGCTGCAGAGTGATGGGTGAAAATACAGCTTTGGTGCTGGAGGATTAGTTCTGACTTGTGCTCCAGATCCACTGCTGTGCCTGGGTAAGCACAGACCAGAGGATCACGTGTTGTAGTTTATCTAAATGATCATCTTTCCTTTTTATTTTTTCAAACATTCTCAACATAGTTACAGAAATTAAATGTTACTGTAATCTTTATAAATTTTCAAAGACGTCTGAGTCCAGGGTGTGGACCAATAAATTGGATTCTGCATCATGAGTCTTATGACTTTTATCACTACATTCTCAGCTGTTAGTGCCAAGACTGAACTTTCAAAAACATCTCAAGCATCTTGAATTAGGCTTGATGAAAACCACCACATACTCAGCCTTCGGAACTGCTTTGTTCTTGGATTTTCTTTTTATTTTCTTTTAAACAAAAAGAAATTTTAAGGTCTTCTGCGTAACTGAAACTTTTTCCATGTGCTTTTAAATCAAAAGCAATCACATATATGCAGCCATTTTAAACCATTTGGACTGAAGCACTTTTGCTTTCAGAAAGAAACAAATACCTGTAAGTACAGTAATGTTAAAAAAAAAAAAAAGCAGAGTCAAATTCTTTTAAGTGCAGTGTCCTGCTGACAGCAAGTAGCCTTCCACTTTAAACCTGTTTATACAGCTCAGTTTGAAACCAATTTGTACCTTCAACATGTAGGATCTTAACATATATGTGTATGTTACATAATATAGCAGATTAAAAGTGTAAAACAATAAAATATGAGGAGGTTACCACTTGCAAGAGTTTCATAATGAGATTAATTAAAAAATTACAGCTGTAGTAAAAGAAGGGCAGATGAAATTAGAAACAAATTATTTCATTTTAAATATTCCTAAAATATTTCAACCACCCATGGTGAAAGTGGAGGGGGAAAAAAGGAACTCTCACATAAAGCTGATGAATTCCTTACATTTTACTGAGCTGAATTTTCCTAAATAAAGCACAGAGATGCAGTCTGTAAGAAATCCATTAGCTATTCAGACTATGTGTTTTCCTAATCCAACATTATTACCTACAATACATTTTAAATATTTTTTTAAGCCTAGTGTAAGTTTTCCCATTTATATATATTCCTTTTTCAATATTTTCCTTGGGAAATGACTCAGTCCTGCAAACATACACGTGATTGTAACTTCATTTATGGCCCCATTAATAAGGATCCATTAGAGCACATGACTATACTAATATATTTATATGTTTATGGAATTAATTCAAAGAAGTTTCACAGTGTAACCATTTTTTTTCTGGGTTCTGAATGTAACATTTTTCCCTTCCTCAATTAATTTTGCTTTGATGTGATACAATTACATACAGCCATCCTTCAAAAATATGTAGACTAGACTTTCCCTGTTCAACTTAACTTGATATTAAGCTTTCAAATCCTTCCTCATCATTCAAGTGGAGACAATCACAGCTGTATGAGCGAGTGACTGCATTTCCTTGCTTCTTGACACTATAGATCTGTTCCTGCTCTAGTGGGAAATATGCAGCCTGTTCTCCCCTGCATCTGAAATCTCATTCATATTTTAAGGATTTTCCAGTAACAGATCACCTTCATTAGAGTATTGCTGGTTGCATCTTCCCAAAGGAAAATATTATTTCTATGAAAGGAGTATTTTTAAAATCTCTCCAGATAGGTAAGTAATAGCTTCTACTGCTGAAGGAAAAATACAGCTTGAAATTGAATGGAATGTAGAAGAATATTCCCCCTTGCATCTGAAAATCAACCCCCTCACCTGCTGTGAAGATTACTTTATGTCTTATTTTGATTTAACTAGATTTTCCACACACTGTGCATTCACTGTTACCCAAGTGCCTTGCAAAGCCCAGGCTGTGGTTGATCTGTAAGAACTGCCAACTAATAGGGTCACAATTGATTTTGCCATAAAACCAGGAACATTTATTTCTTTTACTATTTTCCCTAAGAACACTGCTTTTTAAAACTAAAATTTTACAAATTTTATGCAGATAAGAAAAAGAAAAAGAAGAAAAGAAACCCTTTAGGACATAAAATAGCTGAAAGTACCAGTTGTATAATGGAATCAGTGCTCTTGCTAACAGCACACCAGCAGAGAAGGAACCACTGTAACAGGGTCAGTAGAGTGGTTTGTTCACATAAGTGATCAGTGAAGATTTAGATATTTTCATGAAAAAGTTCCAATATTTTTCAAATTCCTTTCATTGTAGGAGAGATATTTTTGCTTTCCAGTGATGTCTCATCAGTACTGCATCTATATAACACGCTGCTCAGAACCACGACCAGATGGGGTTTGTGGAGGCACAAATCAGATTCACCAGGTTGTTCACCCAAAAGCAAAGGCCTATTTCTTCTTGGAAATGAAAGCAAAAATATGGTTGGAGCTCTGTGGGATATCAGTGAGAAAACTAGCAGATGCAGCGAATTATGTCCAGTTTCAAATGGATGTTTTAGGATGCAGATACTGACAACACTGATGTGCACAGTCTCAGATAAATGCATAGTGGGAAAAGAAGTTCTCCTAAACTGACAAGCTCATGGTAGAACATCAGCCTCATGAAGACTGAGGCAGGCCTTGCACTGTCACATCCTGCCAAACATATCTTAAATAACAAACAGGTTATTAAATCACTTATTTAAATATATTTACATTAAGGTAATTTCAACAAATCAGAATTAAAAAAACCAAACCCCAGGTCATCTGCTATTCACTCACATCCTCTGGAGGATGGTTTTTGATTAGCTGTATTTTCTCTAGAAGGTAATATTTTTTCTGGAATTCTGTAAAATATTCTTAAACAAATGTATCCCATCAGCTGTGCTATATTGCAGAAAATAATCTGTCTCCCTACAAGTCTAAAGCTGTGAGCCACTAAACTAAGTCTTAAATGCTATGTTTCTTTCTACATTTTCAGTCTGAACGTAGAAATTGTAGAAATTGTTCAGAGTAAGGACTATCATACTTTAAATATAGATAATTTTGTGGAATGTAACGTTGCAGCAGTGGAGCAGTATAGCAAACAAAATGTCAGCCAAGAATGCTGTAGCTTTATGATCTTGGATATATGCTGAAAGAAACACACTTTCTTCTTTGCACTCAAAAAGAAATTTTGCCAGCATGTGCATTAAAAGAGGTCAACGGTCCTGCAAGGTGCTATTAATGTATAAAGTAATTTTCATGCAGTTTTCACACTTTCTATCCCAGAGCACTTTTCAAAAGTAATAATAAAGAGTATAAGAGAGAGAGCAAAAGAAGAATAAAGAATTACAAAGGAAAAAAAATGAAAATGCTTTGAAGCAGGGGGAGATCAGTGGCTTATGTGAGGCTACATTATACCCCAGCCTCCCACCCCACGCAGACACACCGGGTGGGGATGGTTTCACATGACACAGCAGGCCCAGCACAGATTAGCTGATCTAAAAGTGAGTGGCCATCACAAACGGGCAGCTTTCCTTCCCTCAGTTACTGTGGCACCATTTCCCTTTGTTGGATGTGAGGATTGTGCCATTCCGGGGCAGGTCAGTTTATCAGGCTGATCCAGCACAAAGCCACGCCGAGGGGCAGCGGAGCAGAACTGAGGAGCTCTGTCAGATCAGCCAGCTGAACCAACTCACCGTGAAGCCAGGAGGGGAAGTGCCAAGAAAAGGAGAGGATGGCAGAAGCCTTGGCCAAGGGCTGCCTTTTTAATGGGGAAGTTACTGGATCACCTTAGCTGCCCCCTAAAAATGAGACTTTTGGTCTTTACCTGAAAAAAACCCTCCAGAAGTGTTTCATTCTGGTTATGTTCTAATGAAAACTTAACTCTTTGCTTCAAAATTAATGAACATGTTTCAGCACACTTTCTGAAACCAGAAAAATAAATTAAGAATGCCTTTGGATTTGTTAATTACAATTAGTTTACATTTCTAACTTCTTATTATTATCTTTTTTAACTGTCACACTGGTCAACATACAAACACACTTTCATAAAGCTGTATGTCTTTGCCTAGAACATACCCTTGAAATAAGGTACACATTGCATTGTGCTGAAAGCCACAACAAAGCAGACTCTGCCTGTTAGCTCACATTAACCGAGTCTTTGGCTGATATTTCCATGGAAGGTATGCTGATCTTTCTAGTAGTGTCAATAGAATCACATTACTGCTCGAGTCATCATTTTCTAAAAGCTATTTGGCAACTCACCATTCATCCCCTACAGTTAGATTCAACACTGTTTACAGCATCTAATAAACAGGCTTAGTGAGAGAGAAATTTAAGAGATACTTCATTATTTTTCTTAATGTGGTTAACTTCATAATAAAATGCCGTATCTATTTAAAAGTGTTATTCTTTTTCTTTTGATCATGAATGTTAATGCTTTATTTGTGACATCTGAGTTTTTAGTAACAATAAATGCTTTGTCTGCTTGATGCAAAGAGCTCAGTCGTTTAATTAAAGGGGATTAATTGAATTAACCTAATTAATTAATTCAGTTAAACCAAATGCTTAGAAAGACAAGGTTAAGAAGTAGTTGTGTTATGCTATTCATTATTGTATGAGTGCTCACAATCCTCTTCAGTGCAGTCAGCTGGGTAAGACTGAGTCACTGGTGAAAGCAGTTAAACTAACCTTGCTGACTTCATAATGAAATAGGGTTTAACAGCATTAATGAACAGTAGGACAATAACAGCAGAAATAAGAGCAGCTGGAGCACTAACAAAATTAATTATGGCATCACAGCTGAGATTGATAATGAAAACCCCTGGACAGTAACTTCTCAAACTAGTACAGCTGTTTCCAAATGGCCATCTGTCTGGGCCCCAAGGCTATTTTATGTATGGATACTCTTAAATTAACTTAGCAGAGCTCAGTTAAAGAATCACAGAAACAAAGTGATAATATTGAAAGCTAATGTTTATAAGCAATATAAACTTACAGTGGTTTAAGAAAAAATTGAAAAGGGGCAATTTTGCAACTTTGAAGTGGTTAAACAGCTGTGTGTCCTAGAGTCTGAAATAATTGATTTGATGACAAGAAAGCTCTATGAGAGTGATTAAAGAAGATTTTCCTTTTGAAACAACTGGCAAGGAAGGCAAAGGAAATCTTATCACTACAGTTCTCCAAAACAACTTAAGTACAGTTTATGGAAAGATTAAATTTCTTTATTCACAGGAATTTTTTTAATCAATTCAACTGCCAAATGACACAGTCCACCCTTAGGCCCTACTTTTCTTAGGCAGCATTTTGAAAATGGTTTTATCTTGTGCTCTGAAAATGCACTTGTAATTTTCACCTTTAAGATTTTACATGTATGAAGACTGAAACTGTGATTGTCATCATATCATCTAATATCATATTCATCCTTTTTCATTGTGGTGTGTTGTGAATATATAGGTTTGTTTCTTAGATGTGGGAAATGTGCATTTGTAACTCTTACTGGTATCATGGACAATGAAATGTGTGAAAAAACATGCCTTGATGAGATGATAAAAATACTAACAAATTAGAAACAGAAAGTCTAAACCACAAACACTAAATTGCAATAATTTAAAATTAATTAGCAAGCCTGGTAGGCCATCTTCTGTTATCACCTCCAGGAATGCAATTTTCCAACAATTAACACTGACGGAACTGAAAATGTACTACAAAGGAAAGAATTAAGCTTTTATGTTTTAAATCTATAATGAGAATAATTTGATCATAGTACATTTGAATCCACTGTTTTCAGATGATCAAAACCAGATATATCTATGTTTTCTTTTAAAGGAAAAGATGCCTACATTTTTTTTCCAAAGTAAAGTCATAATAAACCATAGTAGATAGGCTATGAAATCCCACTTGAAGAAAACTTTGGTTGCTCTGCCCAAGTTTTCATTACATATTAGTCAAGTCTGCTGGAAGACAACTTATGTCTCATTGATTTCATTTTTTCATCATTTTTGTACACTGTTACTAGTTACTATATGATTTAATCTTCTAGGTCTAAGCTATTAAAGCCAAGAATTCTACTTCCCTTATATACACCTCATATATACACACATATCAACGCAGTTTTCCCCTGTTGTGATGTATGATTTTGTTCTTCAGAATGAATTAAATTCAGCTATAAAATATCCCTTAGGAAATTTCATGGATTGGTAAATAAAACCTGATCTTTTGTAGATTAAAACTGCAATATAAATATAAATAAATGCTTGCAAAATCTACGCAGCCCTTGTAACTGTAACCCTGCTACCACCAAATTAAAAATCACTCTCCCGTAGGTCAGGGCAAAGATTGGCCAGCTGAGAACACATCTGGGACAGAGTCACCAAACTGAAGGGCACACAGTGGTGCTGGTACAACATGATTTCCCCTCTTTTCAACACAGCCACAGCTGAACGACCCCTTCTCACTTCCAGCTGTGGGTGTGGAGTTCACTTCCCCACGTGTATCAGGGCTGAGTCCAGCCCACAGAGGCTGCTAAAATGTAGACAGGTTGAGGAACTTATAAATTTTCCTGAGTTAGTAGACAAAGAGGCTGGGTGAATAATCATAATTAAACCTCTGTGCCTAAGTGAATAGAACTTTGGCCCTGTCAGTAAAGCCTTGTCCACAAACAGGGCAAAAAAAGAAACAAATTACAGTGTTGGTTCTTAAAGCAATCCAGCTTCATTTCCCTTGGCAATTTATTGGGTTATTTGGGTTTATTTTTTTAGAACTGTACAGGCCAAGTTCTGCTATAAATAACTACAGGAAAATGCCAATAAAACATTTACCAGAGAGAAATCCCACAGTTTGGAAAAACTGTACTATGACCCACCTGGTAGAGGTCTAATCCTGCCCTATGAAATACTGTGCCAGCAAATTGTCAGTCTTCTGAAATTACTGAGTTTTGGCCCTGTACTGTATTTTTCATTGCCACTTTCAGCAACTATCCAGGCAACTAAGACAGAGTAAATAATGACTATAAAGGAACAGCCAGGCATTTCCACCAGACTTCACCTTCTCACTCGGGATTAGCGTCCTACTGTGGCCTGTTTTTTAGCACAACTCAAAGTATAAAAATTTAACACAATGTAAAAAAACCCTAAACAAACAAACAAACAACCCCTAAAACCCAAAAAACCCACACACACAATTTAATTCACTTACCTTTGGTTTCCTGCTTAGTCCAGAATTGTTTCACTACTTTATTAATGTGTTTCTCCTCTCTCCACTTCTTTTGCCACTGACGTAGCTCTTGTATTTCACTGTCACACCGGACCTGTGAAAGGGAAAACAGAAAATACAACTAAAATTATATACCTACATGTTACCCAAGATGATGATACAATTTTTTTTCATGGGGCTGTGGCTGGACAAATACATGAGAGCCATCCTATTTGCTGGGCCCGAGGTAAAAGAAAAATCCCAGAGGTTTACAGTTTTCAACTTACAGAGAAATAAAAAACACATCATTGACAAACCCCATTGAAAACATAAATATGCCAATTAGGGGATCACTTTGATTACCAAGGACTCCTGAGAAATGTGATTGCAGTGAGACGCTTATTCTTTGAGTTAATTAAAATTTCAGGCATTATGCTGAAGGGTATTAGTGCCTTTAGAAAACCACAACACTATAAAACCAACCCAGTGACCAACATAATAGAGCACAAGAGGAGCATGAAGGGTCATACAGAAGGGAATTTATTCCAGCAAACTGATTCACACCTGCCATCAGCTGCAAATAGGCTGACTGGCAATCCCAGCCATACAATTTTCACAAACAGGAGAGTCATTAATCTGTTATTTAAAGTAATTGGACTGCATTATGTGATATCTATTCTTTGTCAGTCAATCACCCCATGAAGGCCATAATTCTGCTTCTACAAAAAAATTACAATAGTCATAGGCCTTGATTCCATTTAGATTTAAGTTGAATTTTTCTAGTATTGTTTTTGTACTGGTGTAGTTCTTTCTAACATAAAAGCCAGCCAGCTCTGCATCACCAACTTCTACCACTCTGCTACTTAAACTTGTTGTAAGCAGGATTTGATTAATTAGCAGTGGGTTGCCCATTGCCTACCTTGGCATTCACACAATTACTACCTCCAGTGCACCAGATACTGTCCTTCTGAACAACAGTAGGAAGGGGACATGCCAGTATTACCTTAGAGACTATTCCCTTAGAGTCATATTGAAATGGTAGTAGAATTATTTCTAAAATGCAGTTTCTGGTTTAGGTTGGGTTTTTTTTCCCTAAATATTACATATAAAAAATGTCATTATGCTTTAGGACTATGTTTAGAGAAGCTGTGGATGCCCCATTCCTGGAGGTGTTCAAGGCCAAGTTGGATGGGGCTCTGACCATGGGTCAGGTGGAAGGTGTCCCTGCCCATGGTAGGGGTTTGGAACTAGATGATCTCTAAGGTCCCTTCCAACCCAAAGCACTCTATGATTCTATGACTTAATGTCCTGGTAATTTGGGCTGAAGTTGAATAACATGGTAGAAACAAGTAGCAATAACCTCAATTTCTCCTGGACACCTTTTTCTTGCAGGAAGATGACTACTTAGTTCTCTAGAAAATCTCTAAATAAATTTCAGTTTATTTTATTCTTACATGATATAGTAGTGAGTTTGCTCTGTGATTTGAACTCTAGTACTCTTCTCCATTACACTCTGCTTTTCTCTCACTTTACTAAGACACATACAGAGCAAAAGAGCAGGACTTCCGTTTCCCACTGGTTATAAAAAAACCCAAACCTTAAAGAAAACAATATAAATTATTTATCAAAAGTATTCTTTCTACCCAGAATTTCTCCTTTGTGGTGCAGCTAAGAGTGCAATAGACAGTAGCTGAACTCCCATAGCACTCTTCAATCCACTCAGGAGAAGATAACTTGTTATATTTCAGACAGTGCACTGGCAGAGCAGAAATACAATACAAGGTGACTCGATCAATAAAGACAGCCAAGACTTTTACTCAGTGACTCGACATCAGATACCTCTTAGGCCTCTAATAACATCCCATTATACTGATATAGTTCTGTAAAATCTTCTATAAAAGTAATAAGAATTTCTTACAAGGTTGGTACGAACTTTTAAAAATGAAGGAAGTTACAGTTATTAGTGATCTTCTTTTCAGCTATACAAAAAAATAAGATCATTTTCTGTTGAATTCATCAAGTACTATTTACAAAAATAAAATATAAGGATACTTCAGGTTTGCAAAAGACATTTTTTCTTTTAGGTTGTCATTTATGTTTTATAAGCCAAATAATTCCCCATTACATGGAGTCAGTTTATCTGCACATGTAGGGGTTCAGGGAATGCTTATTGGGATTCAAGCATATAAATGACAGCAATGGAAGAGGCAGGAAATTAGAGAAATTACTACCTCTATACCTATAGAATTTCTGAAAAAATGTGTCCCTTCTACAACTTCAGCTGTGTGACCTGTATTTTGTCCCATGCCAGGGCCACAGTGGTCTCTGTATACTGCAAATGAAGACAATAACTCTTACCAGTTAAAAGATAAATGGCAAATGGAGTATATTCTGTATACTCTCCCTAGACAAATAAAACAGTGAAAGTGCAGTGAAACATAGTGAAATACAGTGTTCTGAGATGAAGGCATAGTCATATAGACTCAAATACTTCAAAGTCCAACACTAAATCCAAGCAGTGAAAATGAGCTCCCAGAACAAAGTGTCTTTTCTAAAAAGTAAATAAAAAAAAAGAAAAAAACCCCCAAACAAAACACAGATATGCCATCTGCAGTAAAACAGGTAACAGGAATGTAACAAAATACATCAAAATGTTCCAGATATGCTTAATAGATTAGAGTTTAGCATAGTTGTGATAATTCCTCAGAAAGCAGTCTGTTTTGTAACCAGAGTGCAGTTCCACCATGATGGAAAAGCCATGACTCAGCAGCAAAATCTCCAGGCAAATAAACAGTGCAGAGTCTGGTGTCCCTCCTGCAGCCCAACCACGCCTGCAGCCCTGGAGGGGTCTGAGCTTTGAAGTGAGAGTTCACTCCCACCCAGGTCACTTGAGTTGAATCTACACTTGCTGTAAATAACAGGGAATATTCGTGTGACCTTCTGGGATTGAGCCTTTCCGAGGAGCCACAACTTGCTGGAAAGTAATAAAAGTTGTGATAGCAAAAGCAGGACTGCACTTTGCAAGAGACAAATCAAAACTGAAGCAGGTTTAACTTTTGCTCAAACAACACTCATAAAATAGCGCTGAATATTTACATAATGCTGTCCAATTTCAACTCTAAGAAAAATATACAAGATTTAGTCAAAATAAACTTCTTTCAATGCTAAGTGAGAACACGTTGCACAACAGCAGAAGGAAAATACCAAAACTTCACCCAGAGACATCAGAGGAAATTGTTTTAATGAAAAATCCCCTCAGTCCAATAGTTCTGCAAATTGTAAAGTTTAAAAAGACCCTATTAAAAAATGGCACTAAGCAAAGATTCTGCAGTAGAGGGGTGAAGGAATATATCATCTTTTACTGGGAAAGTGCCTGGAAAATTGATACCTATCTAAATACTGCCTTGGCCCGTGACAGATGAATGGAACCTCAATAAAAAAGAATGATGGAAAGTGAAGAGAAAGAATTCTGATGACAGAGCTGTCTCAAGTCTTCTCTGAGTGCTCCTCCTTGCCCTCAAAGAGCCCACTCAAGATGACATCTTCCTTTCTGTGATCTCCTTACAAAACTCAGCAGTTGTAGCTCCCACTGCTTTTTGTTCTGGAATTTAGTTCTTGACTGAACTTGAAATAATTTTCAGAGTACCCATCAATGTCTTTGCATGAAGGATTGTAGCAAGCACTTTGTTGATGGCAGCCATCAATTATTACTACCAAAACAAGTGTTTTTCTGAAATGTGCTGCAGATAATGATGAATGTACTGCTTTGATCACGGTTTATTATGGAAAAGTTCTCAATATTCTGTACCTATAGTTTTATTTTACCTTTACATAAAAAACCCCTGATCCATTGTTGCATTTTTTGCTACATGTTTTTGATACTGGCACACTCAGACAACTAGATGTGGCAGAAACAAGTGAAGTATCATGAGAAGACATGATGCTCAGTCAGTTTTATAACTAGACAAACTCTACTGCCTAAATCAGTACGGTTAACAAAATACCTCAGAGGTGGTCTGAGTCCATAGAAGACATGTCTTAGAAAACCAGTGATGAAGTGCACTCTCTTTGGCACAGAGCCATGTAAAGTATCTATGTGTGCTTGTGTTTAATTATTCAATATTAACACACCGTGTACATTTTTGTTTCAATAACAGTGTTTAAAAGTTCTAAATTCTCTGAATTATAAAACAAGGTTTAATGAAAAACATCAGAAAAGTTTTTCAAATATTGACACAATAATATCCATAGAATGCAAAAGGGCATTATTTGTAAGTGTTCATTTATTACCACACTAAATCAGTGTTAGCTGACAGAGCTATCTATTTTAAAAGTAAATAATCTGAATTCTTTGGTAAATTTTCATAACATACTTTATCATTAATGCAATGAAATCCCATTTAAGCTTAGTGTTCTCTTAATTTGAAAGTCCAAGGACAACACATTGCCCTGTGTAGGAACTTGTTATTAATGATTTTTATTTCACATTCTGACTTTAATTTTTGATTTTTAAAAGCCTGATTTCTTTCATCTCGAATAAGAAAAACATTAACAGCTAATTTTATAGTCTGAGTTATTTTTTATGTCCCCTACCTTTTACAGCTAGGGTTTCTCTCTCATTTCTGGGAACTGGTTTAGAATGATACTAGTGTGAAAATTCTGAAGTTAATCTGTACAGCAAGGGAGAATCGTGCCCTTCACAAGCTTTTATAGAAGCACAAAGTATCTGAGCAACCTTGCACTGTTCAGCAAACATGACTGTTATTGGATAATGGTTGCCTTTGCAATACTCCTCTGTAAGGATGCCTGCAGGGATACTGTCTGGCCTAATTAATGTTAGTGTCAATGCCATCTCTGTTTAAAAAAGAAAAACAAAGGAAAACGAACAACAGAAAGCGCCGCAAAAATCAATCAGTCAAGACCATTTTGGGGTATTTCATCGTCTTTGGCTGCACAGCACATTATAGGAGCCACTTATATATTTGTGCTTGTTAAAAACAGTAAAAAAGAACTTACCAGAGAGTGTTTTATACTAACTGTTATTTAAAGAACACCTGACATCCAGAAATGTCTCACTGTCCATCACAACAAAATTGCTGCTATATCTGGGGGCTATTTAGAAGGTTAAATTTTGACAAAGGAAGCAAAGACATTTCTTCATCACCAAAGTCACCTGAATTTCAAGTGCATTTCTTTCCAAGGCATGAAGCTTTTTTAAAAAAAAAATTCACAGAATTTGTTCAGGATTGTCAAAATAATTCATTTAGCATCCTAGGGTTAGCATGGCTGTTACCCTCCAAAATAATAATATCGGACAATTTTCTTTGTATTTATTTTATGCTCCTTGCTTTCCCCCCTTAAACTGGGGATTGCATTAGTGTTGTATTACTAGTGTGTCTTACAACATCTGCTCACCATTTTGTTTTCCCTTTCCTGGAATAAAAGCCTTCATGCCTCTCCTAGATCTCCTGTCTCATTCTTGGTCTCATTTTTTTGTTCCTGTATGCTCAGACAGAACATACAGACCTCACCAATCCTCCATGTGCATCTCTACCCTCACTCACTCACATATCCCTGCATGAAGCAAAATAAGATTCCATCCTTTAGCAACTAGCCAGAGCAACTTTAAATTTAAAAGAGAAAATGGTTCACTGTGAATCGTACTTTTGAAAATCCAATTTCTGTGGATTTTCTGTTGTTGAGGAAAACACTGAGATTACATCAGCATAAATGCCTGTGAAAAAACTGTAGTCACTAGGCATAAGGCAGAGCAACATCCAAAGCCAATGAACCATAGGGGTCTCAGCAGCTATTTATAGTATCCCCTACTTAAAATTTATGTAAGGATTTTCCCTGGAGCCTTCACAGTCCTACAGTTTTCAACATCAAGCAAAATAATTATAGATTACTCTTACCCGATAACCTCTCCAGAAGGACTGAATTATTATGCTTGCTTCTTCTTCTGATAGAAGCAGAGATAGAGGAATTGGTGGCCTAGGACTTAAAAGAAAATATCTTTTTGTAAACAGACAGCCTATAAATGTAAAATACTTTCTTCCCTAACAGTGTATTTTATCAAAAAGATAAATGCTGTTTAGGAGCTTGAAAGGTACAATTTCTTATTGCCCTGAAAATAAAATGTTCAAAGAATATCTCCTTTACAAATATACTGTTATATACACTGCAATAATTTCTTCTTAAAACAAAAATATACAAATGGCACATCAAGCACAATAATCTTTCTTATTCTTTTACAGGGATTTCAAATTCCCACTATTATGGTAAGGTTTGAGGTGGCAGTAGGAGGGGAACAAGAGAAGGAGCGTGCCATTTGTGAAGCAGAGGAGGTTTTAGTCTGCATGCAACAATTAACAGACTTATGATGTAAATGTTTATTATATTAAATACACAGAATATAAACATATTTCCCTACATGGGAAACAGGCTGAACACAGCCTTGAGTAGAAACCCACATTATGAATGTTGATGCAGCAACCACCTATAGACACATGCAGCCCATGCAAGAACATTATCTATGGTATTTATACTCTAAAGACACATATACTGCAAAGCCCATTAATTGACCAGCTATTTATTTATGCAGTGTTACATTTGCTGGTTAAAATGCAGCAATTTCCTTTGGAAATTTATTTTACAGTATATTACAGCTCAAGCTAATAGGCTTGACAGCTTACATTTTCCTTTCACTTAATTTCATTCATATTAGTCTCTGCCCTAGTAAGCTTCCTATGCTCTCTGACATCTTTCTCTTAGGGCTTGTCTTCACTGCAGGAGCATTTCAACTTAGAGCACAATCTTACCTCTTATCTAATGCTACACTGGCTGCACCGTTTTAGTCTGTGTACTCAGCTAAATTGGTCTCATCATTATGTCAGCTGGGTTTTGGCCTACATTTATTTTAATGTGAAATAAAACCTTGGTCTGTTTGGAAAAATGGAAATAAGACAAAAATAAAGAGTGGTCTCTCCATTAAGCTAACCAGTCTTAGCCCTGTGAATGTTAATTAGTATTTCTCCTGCTCAGGGGAAATCATAAGTGCTGGACAAGCAAGGCTCCCTGAGCTAACGGCTTCTTATAATCAGACTTAAAGTTCTGAAGTTGAACTGTGCTGGTTTCCCTGATAGGCTTTCATCCTCTGTTCTATTTTTGATCTTTTTGAAACCCAAAACTTAGAGTGGGAAAATCACAGGAAGACCTACATATTTTACAGCAGTTATATCAAAGCCATTGAACTTCTCTGAGAATGAGTACATCTCCAAAGAACAACTTGAGATTTCTCCTAGCCTGCAAGGGCAACTCGAGCATTTCTTTCCTTTCATTTTCAAATTATAAAAATGTCTAGTTTATAATCCAACACTGAAATTCAGAAACCAATATAAAAAATCAAGCAAGAACAGGACTTAATTTTCAGTATGACAGTCACTGGTAAGTATCAATCCTTTAATGGCACAGCTTTAAAGAAGAGAAGCCATGCCAGGTCCAGTTTTGTCGGAGAGAAAATACGCAATTGGCTGCGGGTCAAATAAAAATAGAATCTGAGCAGAGGCAATTACCCCTCAGCAGTGAACTAGGAAAAGAGAGAGTATGTCATTCGTGGCAGAAGACAGCTGTATGCCTCTGAGAAGATTAGAGCTGATAGTACAATGTACACTAACTATATTCTGCTTATTTAGTCTTTGATTATGCATGATCTTAAAAGCCCACACATTAAACATATCAATATCTATTGTGACACATACACCTTGTTTAATGTAAGTTGCACCCATAAAAGAGCATCGGTAAAATTATTTTTCTTAAGTATTTTATTTTACCAAATCTGAATAAAGCAGACACTGCCCAGAGGAAAGTTAAATTCCAGAAACAAGTTTCTTGCGTTCTGAGCAAACTTGTACAGATCTTGATTATGTGATATAAAATTATGCAAGTGGAATGTGGCACCCAGAGGATACAAAACAGACTTGCATTAAATAAATGTATGAGGTAACCTCTGGGGGTTCACAGTCACATTGATGGACTGAATACAGTCAGTATTTCTACACAGTAATGCCCAGAAACCCCAATTGTCTCTAAGTCCCCAATCTGTCATACAAATAGGCCTGATTCCTTCCATGACAAGAAATCTAAGAAAAAATTTAATCAAGAAAATTTTCAGTATATATAATTCAGGATTTTGTAATTGTTCTTTTTATTCCAATCTGTTCCCTAATAGTAACAGACAAAGAAATTTAACTATCAGCCTTACAGCCTGTAGGACCACTGTGCCACAGAGAGCATCAGTGCCTGGGGCTCATGGTGTGCAGGTGAGAGTGGAAATCCAGGGGCAGTCACTGAATGATCAGGGCTTCTCTCTGCTTCAGAAAGCTCATTTCTAGAAACACTGAAGCAACCCTAAGGAAAAGGTTCAGGCCTCCTAAGTTTCAGTACGACAGTCACAGCCATATTAAACAGCCACAGTCACTTCACCTTTGGTTTGACTGTGATGGTTATTGTTCTTAACATTTATATCATGTATGAACACAGGCAATGACAGAGTCACTGCAAAATTCGTAATCTAAAAGAACAGGCCAAAGAATTGGGATAAATATTAGACATGCAAGTAAATGACCCTGGTGATCTGCATAACTCTTTAAAAAAAGGGGGTTTTGAGAAAGTCTTTGGTCTGGGAACTACTCCGAAAATTCACATGCTGGTCTGAATAACAAAAAAACTGCTCTGGAATTTTGTCAAAGTAGTTCTCTTTTATATTTTCAGTATTTCTTATTCTTACTCAGATGTTCTAGCAATACTACAGCAACACCTGCCTTCATTAAGTCTTTCTTCTTACACGCCTATCCAGAGTTGCAAAAGTGTGCAACAATGAAAAACTATTGTTTTGATTCAAAATAAATGTCTCAACAATCTCTGCTTATAAATACTATTAAGGTCATTTACCCAAAAAGCAGGAAAAAGATTGTTCATAAGCAATCAGACACTGAAATACAGATTTATCTGACCTAGTATTTAAAATCAATTAGATATATTAATTAAATATTACACTTGCACTGTATGAGTCTCACAGGTTTACAGGGAAATATTCCCCACAGACACTTGACAAAAATACCCTGGAGCATTTTCACAGGTCAAACTGAGTGTGAACTGAGACCTTTCTTTGTAACATTTTCAGTATTAATACAACTATTCCACAGTCAGAAAGAAATTACTGGTTTGCTTTTGCAGCAATCTAAATTCACCAGAACAAGATTATTAGTATTCGAAGAAAAAAATCCCTACAGTATAAAAGAAAACATTTTAGTGCATTATATGGAGGGTACATTTTTGAAGGGTTGTAAATGTGGGAATAACCAAATTTAATCTCTTTTAAAGAGAGATTGCATATGAGTAGACTTTTTAAAGTGTGACTCCTGCTAGTTATCAGGAATCTGAACTCTTCTGCTCTATCACCTTCTCCAAATAAAAGCTCCTCGATACTGATAATAACTAATTGAAGAATTAAAAAATATATTAAATCCATTCGAGAGTATTATCAAAGTGGCCACAGTCACAATATGCATTCAACTGTTAACACATACAAACTATTTATATACTTACTTATCTATTTATAATGAAGAAAAGACATGACAAAAAGAAAAGACAGTGCGGAACTAATGTGAGAAAGTCATTCCGTGGGGAGGCAGAGTCATGTAATGGACAGGAGGCTGAGGCAGAACAGGTGACTGGCAACAAGAATGTGAGAGGAATTAGAGGAAGCACAGCAAGAAGTCTTAGTAGTGAGAACAAGCCAAAAAATAGCAGTGCAAGAATCTTTTGTCTCAAGCTCTGTCTGGAAATTATAGTGGCTTTCTTGCCTCTTGGTATGGTCTCTCCTTGAGGAGGACTTACCATTTTAATGCTAAAACTCAGCTCTCCTGTGCTTGCATACTCACTACATGTTTTGAAAGTCACAATGTGTCACCTCACGTTTTCTGTCTTGTAGGACCAATGTTTATGTAGTTTGTAAGAGTGTTCTTGGTCCTGGACTGAAGGAAATTAAACATGGACCTATTCCAAAGGCCACTCATGTCAATGGGAAAATTTCCATCTCTGTTTGTGTACTTCAGATCAAACTTCATATCCTGAAAACATGAAAAACTAACAGCAGCAAAAATATCCTCCTCTTAGTGTTCTAAAGCAACATTCAGAGAATGTCACAAAGCACTGAGACATTTTCAATTGCCATTTTGACAATCTTTACATAAATTAAGGCACGTTTCAACAAGGCATCGGGAATTATTCCATGAAACCTTCAACTCCATAAAGCACCATTAAAAAATATAAATATTTCATACAGAAACTTTGTGCAATTTTTCAACACACAGTTTTTAAGTAAAAAATTTCTCCTATGTTAACTTGAATTCTGCCACAGCACTGGAATGCCAATTTTTTACTTGGAAACACATAGAATAACACCCATACAGATGTATTTGTTGGACTTGTCTATTACTACAAATAAATCAGCTGTCCCTGCCCCCAGAAATATTAAAGAAATTATTATTGTTATTAAGGAAAATGAAAGAAAAAAACATAATGCAAACCAAATATACTCCAAACATGGTTGTTTTAGAGATAACCCAATGAAATATAGCAGAATGCAGAAAGCAAAGCCTGTAGAAACTGGGCATATTATGGAAAGAAAAAAAATCAGTCACCCGTGCAAAATTACCCCTATTGGCCATCTGAGAACTGACAATGAAGTCAACTGTAAAGGCAGCTGAGACCAGCAGACTTCATCTAATTAAAATATTTGGAGGAGGAAGAATAAAATAATCAATGTATGTATATGCATATGCAGATATTTGAGACAAAAAGCCACTACTTCAGATTTCGTAATCATTTAGAGACATATATATCTTAGCTGCCCACTTCACTAAAGCCATGATAAATTTAGTTGCTCTGTATCTGCACACTTGTTTTGGTACACACAGATAGATTTAACCTGGAAATGTGTCTTTCTGAACTGAGTAGCAAGTAAATACCTCTTATTAAAAAAAAAAAAAAGAGAGAAAATGCAGATTAAAAAAATCTTGTGAATTACTTTTTATCTGACCTTCAACAGCCAGGAAAATACTTATGCTTATTCTTAACCTAGATCCATATGTCACCCTCTCTCATCGAATGTATGGGTCAAAAGTGAACTTGAACAATGCTGTCAATATTATTAAATTAATGTGACAGACTTTTATACCTGTTTTTCAGAGCAGTGGAACTATTTTTTTATTGGTTTCTTCATGTTTCTTTCATTAATATGCTAAAGAAGGTTGTGCAATGACACTGCCGTGATACTCAGACTACCTCTGCCAGAAAAGTAAAATTGCAGGGGGATCAGAGCATAAACAGAGCTCCCTCTCTTTCCCCGTCCCTGATTCAGTACACAGAGCTTGGTTACTTGTGATTGAGCTTCACTGCTCTTCAGCCAGAAACACCACCGGAAAATGCTGACAAAAGGGAACCGTGTTGCTCATTACCATATTTATAGGAGTACAAAACATGCACAGCTCTAATTCCATTTCCTTGGTTCTCTCAGCAGCCCTCAGTGTAGGAACAGGTACATCAGTCGGTATCTCAGCAAGTTCCCAAACACTTGGGTTGGTCCCTTGTTCCAACTCCAGTTTCCTGCCCTCTGAAAGGTGCAGCTGTGCTTTAGGGCAACAGAAACGTTTTGTGTTCTCCTGGCTGGGATATGTAGGTTACCAGTCAGTGTTGAGGCTGTTCCTTCTATTGCTTTGAAATCTGCTTCGGGAATTGAAGATTCCCAAGGGATATAATATTTTGCCAGTGCTACTGGTAACAGAGAACCCAGAAGAAGACAAGGTAACTGTACTGAAGTTTTATTTATTGATGTCATAGCAATTGCTATAAACACTAAAGCTGGAAATAAATTCAAATTCTACAAGCTTCTTCACCTACAATAACCAGCTTTAGAAGGTACAACATTTGCATTTAAAATTCTGGGAACCAATGCAGTATTTAGGTCTCCTTATAAAGGAAAAGTAGGCTGCAAGATCTCATTTAGAAGCACAACTTAAGAGAATGAGGCTCATAAGACTGTGGCTTTCACTATTCTTTAAAAAAGAATTGAGCTTCAAAGAAGAAACTGGAGGCACTGGAGGAGAGCCAAAAAAGTCATACTCAAATATGGAATATATTAAAAAAAGCTGGATCTCTTATAGAACAAAAAATTATCCCTCTGGGTTTTTTTTGTTTTGGTGGGTTTTGTTGTTTTGGGTTTTTTTCAAGCATTAAGACTGCTTTGCACTGATAAACCTATCTAAACAGTTGGTATAAGGATGTTTCCCATCAAAATTTGACCAGCACTTTTTAGCATATTGTCTCTTGTATATTCTTAATCCTGTTGAAAAACTGAAAACTCCTTTAAAAATAGAAATGGAGATGACAATAATCAGTTACATTTTAAGTCTGATATTTGGAAGGATATAATCATAAACTATTTAGGACATATCCAGAAGGACATAATAATAAATTCTCTCATTTTTATCCGTATTTAATACTGAAGTCTTTCACTTTGCTCTAATAATGCTTTCTTCGTAAGCAGTATTTGTTTAATCTGTAATTTTAAGGGTAGTCCACAAAAAGTTCCTATTTAATAATAATTTTAATAATTATTATTTTAAGGGCCTACTTGTTTAGAGGATTTAAGACCAAGTGTATCAACTTAAGTAGGACTTTGACACTTCAGTGTCCTTGTGGAGCTGTCACTACATTATTTAGGAGCACCAGTACTAACAGAAGCTATGAGTCATTCAGGCTGTGATTCCACAGTGTATTTCTCTTGGCAAAGCTGACTTAAGCAATTCCTGCCACCACCTCTACATCTTAGCAGCTCATTTGTTCTCTTCACCTTGCCCCAAGCCCTTCATTCTAATCCTTTGTTTGTGCCAATACACAGGTTTGTCACTCTCCAAGGTGAAGCAGATTGGAGAAATTATCTGTGTTTTAAATAGCTATACAAACCCTCCTCACACATTTTGGCAGAGAGATTCCTAACTCAGAGTAAGTCCCTGATCAGAATAACCAAGCACCTTATCAAACAGACAAGGTGATATCAGGTTGCCTACAACAGGTTGGGATGAAGAACAGGAGAGAGCAGGGAACCATTTCAGTCAGCTTTACTTCCAAGAGAAACGTTTGTAAAACTGTGACCTTGGACATCTTAGGGACAAATATCCATCCTCACATATCAGGGGTGTCCAAACTGCCTTACTAAGGGCCAGTTCTTCAGTATGCTTAAGAAATGAGTAGGACAACCTCGCTGCAGTTCATGGCCACCTTCCAAAGGACAGAATTCACTGCCTTAAATGGGAACCTTGTTGCCAGGAACTTGTGGCCTTGTTGGACAAGGAGACAGATGTGTCCCACCAGTGGTAGGTTCCAACAACAGTGGGTGGTATCTGAAGGTATGGGGGTTGAGATGAAATGGGTCATTCTGCAAAGGTGTTCATCTCTTACTGCAGAAACTTCCTACAGGACTCTGACACACGATCACCTCTCGGGTAGTCAAATTTAACCATTTTGACACAATCTCCAGCTTGGCCCCAAAGACAGATCTCTACGTTTTCAATGACTACCAATCTGGACTCCAATTACGTTTAAAATCTGAACTCTGTAATTTTCATATTCTGTCACTGTGGACTATGACTTTACTTTTCTCACACAGCAGCTATATTTTAAAACTACATGCAGTCTCAAGTACAGTAACATTTCTTTCAAAACCACTATGCAGCTTGGTTCTACAGGAATAAATGACTGAGGCTGCCAAAACAAGCGTTCATTTCTCAGACACAAAGTCATAAATGTCTGCAGAAATGCATCCTGACACCAAGGATTATTACAGTTATTTTTAAAACAGCTGCCTACAGCTAAAGGAATAATTTCTTGATAATATCCTCAAAGATTTCCACAGTAGGAAGCAGTGATGAAAACACTGCTTTGCTCATTAGTACAAAGATATTCATACTACCAGACTATTCAAATGTCCTGCACTCTACAATTAAAATGTCTAGGAATTCTAAACTAATTTCTCTGTGAACAATTCTGGTACAAAATACCTTGTAAGTCATACATGAGCAAGTTAGAAAGCATCACATAGTTCTGTGTTGCACACAGTAAAGGGCATTTTGAGGGCACAGGTTGAAGCTCTATTACTTTTTTGGAATGGCAGGGGTAAAAGGAGAAAAGGTTACTGTGAGTACTGCAATAACTTACTGGTCCTTAAGCCAGTCCTTAACAAAAGGAATGCTAAAGAATTCTGTGAATGGTTCATCTTTCCTCTTTGGGTTCATGCTAAAACAAAAAGGAAAACAACTCATATTAATTTAAATTTCAGCTATTCGATTTGAAAATTAATGCCTTTGAATTATTGAGTATAATTAATAGTAAAAACCATTATTAACTTACTTGTATAACCACTCAGTTAGGAAATCAGAGGCAATAAATTTGGTTCTTCTTCCCTAAAGATAGAAGATAGCTTCAAATTATTTATTATCTTTAGATTGGTCATATGTTTTTACTACTGGAGAGGAACAGAAGCTAAATTGACTGCTTTTATTAAATAAAATATACAGTCCATTACTCTGTCTACTTTAATATTGCTACTGCCAACACTCAGTGGCTCTGCCAAAATTTTAGACGTTTTGTGGAATGCTTTCAAGTCAAGACAAACTATGAGTGAGAAAATTCTACATATATTATCTTGATATTTGCTGCAGTATATCTAGAACAAATATCTCTGAATGGTGTTCTTTCTAAGTGGTTTTCTCATTATGAGGAAGTTAACAGAACTCATTCATATATGAAAATATGTTGTCAATTACTTGCCATTTTGCTCAAAGTTCTATTATCATACTTAAAATTCTTCATTTCCTCCAAGACACAGAAGGAACATTGATTGAATATTGTTTCCTCCTGCATGGAATCAGCTTGAAGGCATTGTGAATACTTAAGACACACACAAATGGGGTATTGTATGGCTGCTCAGACACAAATCATGTCAAGTGGCCCAGAAAGGAAGGCAAAACCAAAGGAAGGGATATGTCTATCCACAACCACAGAGAAT
The DNA here is from genome assembly GCF_001715985.3 of Manacus vitellinus. Taxonomy (NCBI): domain Eukaryota; kingdom Metazoa; phylum Chordata; class Aves; order Passeriformes; family Pipridae; genus Manacus; species Manacus vitellinus. The sequence continues at coordinate 10,953,050 of NW_021938949.1, forward strand.
CAGGTAAAACATTCAAAACCTGGAGCTTCAGAGCAAAACATTTGTGCCCTTTGCTCCCAGTTCTAAATCTCCACCAGAAAAAGAGAATTTTGCAAAATGCTTTGCAGCAGGTTCTCCTTGGGGACTCATGCAGCCAGTACCTGTTCAGCTGGACAGCCAGCCATTCAAAGCATGAATTTTGGTAAATACACAATGGATTAGGACCCTCCTTTTCTTAAGGATTTCCTCTCCTGAAATGAATGTATAAATGAGTACAGACTGAATGTATAAATGGGTACAGGTGCTCATTCTGTTTGTCACAAAGCAGAGGAACCATGATGTGGAGAATATAATGCAGACTTCTGGTTGGAATAACAGGAGAGCTTGACTGGTATCTTTGGAATGGCTCTTGCACCAGTTGTGTTATGGATGTGCAGTCACTGAGTGAACACTAAGAGAATTCAGCCCCTGCAGACCAGAGACACCAAGGGCTTTATCCCAATAGCAGCCCCTGAGCCTAGAGAAGGCTGAGCTCCCATCCAGAAGGTAACACTTACCCTGCCAAACAGGTGATTCAACTGCAATTACGACTTCTTAGAACTATTCACACTGGTTAAACACATTTGTGAAATTGCTAAATGTCACAAAAAAGGCTGAAGTCCTGACTAAAATGTAAGAAATAAAGATACTACTACTACTTGCTAAGAAAAATACAGTAAACATGTGATTGAAAATTTAATGCATGAAGAACGACTTTATTCTACGTGTTATCCTCACCATCTGTGTTTCCCCCTGTGCTTCAAAAATAGGACGCAAAAAGGACTGGGGAATGTGAACAGAGAGGCAAGAAAAAAGCACTCTACATAGAATAACTCCTTTAAGTTCAGGGTTTTGTCATAATTTGGGGGTCAGCCACAGGTGAAGTGGAAGAAGAACATTCCGTGAGGTGCTGAGAGTGCAGTGAGGAACACAGAGCAGTCATGTAGCTGGGGATGACAAGTGGGGAGTTTAGAGCCAGACTGCAGGGCACTCCCACAGGATACCCAGGAAAGATTTTACTTTTCTAAGTGTATCCTACCCTTGGTAGACACACAGTTTGACTCCCATAGGAAAGAAAGAGACCTTCACTGCAGAGCTTTCTGTGGGTCACTTTAGATGCTAAATGGACAAATTTGGACTTGAGCAGAATCTGTAAACAAACAGCACAGTCTGATCATCATTGTACAGATATTCTCAATCACAGTATGAAACTGGGTCCCATTACTTAGTGAATTGTTTCAAAGAATAAATGCTACACTTTGACAACAAAATTCAATTTAATCTAGCAGTTGTAATTTAATCTGTTTTAAGTAAATTGCTTTTCCTTTGCAATGGCAAAAAATGATCAGAACAGGCTTGTCAAAACAGCCATCACCAAAGGAATCAAATTCATCTTGTTTTATCCTTGTTAGAGGCAGTGAACTTATCAGGGAGGAATTTAGTCAAGCTCAATATTTTTTTATTTTGTTATTTTTTTGCCAGGAAAGAGTTTATTTTGCTAGCGAATTAAATCATTAGTTGCACAGCAGTCAACATTTATAAAGGGAAAAAATTACATAAATTGACCTCCCTTTGACACATCCCTCCTATGTGCTGCATGAATCAGGATAAACACAGGAAATATCTGCACAATGTGCATTGTTAACCTGCAGATGTGTTTATGAACTACTTATATTAGGAATTCATTTTCCACTTTTCAGTTTAAATGTTATGGACTTGGTAATAACCATGAAAAAATACTAATGATCAGAAGATGGCAAAGTCATTAGGAAATCTTTTTCCATTCCCTTTCCCTGATGTATCACACTTTAAAATATAATATATTCCATTACAGAGCCTGATACAGCATCCTCCTTCAGTAGGCTAGCTTACTAAAAAGTCAGAGTTATGCTAATAAAAACATTTATACATTGTTCAGTTTTAATGCTGAAAAATGAATGCATTAGTCAGTTCTCATGAGAGAAAAGATTTAAGAAAATAGTCTTTCCCCTGGAGGCATTTGACAGCAGAGAGGATAAAGCACAGGAGAACTTATGGTAGGAAAAAAAAAATCAGTGAGGGAATACACTGGGCAACCTAACAGGTTTCTTTCATCTCTACTTTAAGAATGAAGCTTCTGCAGACTATTCTCATATTTCTGGCAGTTTGAAGTCTGCACATCTATCTAGCAGTTGGTGGGTTTTCTAGGTTTTTGCTTTTCAGATTTTTCATATGCATTACACAATGCAAGAGAGCCTATTTTAAATGAACTATTTAAATTGTTATGTTTCTATATCACCTTCCAAAGAAGATGTTGCAGATTTCTTTCCTACACAAATCACTACTTCCAGCAGAACTGTCTCCCCTTCCTGACTTTCCCATGTGATTACAATTCTTCCTCTCCAGACATGGATGCATCTTTTCTGCTCTCTTCCCTGAACTCCTCTGTTGGTTCCATGATCTGACCTCGCTTACCACAGTTTCAATTACTCAACAACTCTCCTACTTAATTTTTCATTCTCTTCTCATTCATCTTAATTTCCTTTCAAAACATGAAAACTTTCGGTCCTTCTCATCAAAATCCCACTCTCCATTTTCCCTCACAACTTCCTCTCTCTTCTCCCAGGCTCATTCAACATTGACTGCAGTCAGTTTGATTATTCCTCCCTTTCTTCCAATGCTTCTTCCATTAATGGTTTATTCTGTACAACTGCCCTTTACAGGCTTTAATGACTCATGTCTAGCCAAAATTCAAACCCAGTATTCTCATCCTTCATGATTTCAGTCAGCTTAATCACAATTAATCTCGTTCCTCTCCCATTCTCTCACGAATTGCGTGTATCTTTCAAATGTTTGTTCTCCTCCTGTTTTTTAAAGCTATTTTCCAGTGTGTTTATCACAAGATCCTTTCTCCCTGTTTCTGCTTTGCTCTGGGTTTCTAAGGACTCTGGTTTTGATCCTAAAAATCAGTTCAAGTTATTTCATGAACTATTTTGATACAAATTATAGCATGGGGCTTTTTTTCTCCAATTCCATATGGATAAATACATTTCTTATGAAACAAAAGTATAAATAGAAGTCACATATTTAGGTCAGATAAGGAAACAGAATGTCCAAGTACAAGCACCTGGACAGCAATGGAAAAGAACACAAATATTCAATTATATGGCAAGCATAAAGAGCTATTGTTTCACTAGTTATTGTTCAAAAGGAGGAAGAAATGATGTCACAGTGGAAAACTATCATTCGACATAAGCTTCCTTTCCCTAAACTTGGTTCCCCAATATCAGAGCATCTCTTCAGATAAGTGTCCTTTCTATAAGCTATACACATTTTTATGAAGATTCTATACATTAGAAAGTTATTGCCTTTATTAGTTTGCTGTAAAGCAACACACAGACCCATACAAAATCCATTTTCAGAACACATACTTTCTAACATACACACCACTGCAAAACTTCTCAGATTAAAAACAGACAAAGTAACCTTAGATTTGTTTTGAGTTTGAAATATTTCTAAAGATTTTAATATTTTTGTATTAAGTGCTGGTTTATTGCCTCCAGAAATAGGTAACATCTATCAAGGACTGTATTTTAAATCAGTTGCAGGACATGTCTTTTTCCTGTTAAAGGATACATGCTTCCTTTAAAAAAAAAAAAATCAATACAGATTTCATTAAAAGTGTGATGAATAATATATATGCTCAACCTGTTCTTGGCCAGGTAATGGAAATGTGGTGGCAGGAATGACAGACAGAGATGTCACATAAATGAACCATTTTCCTATTTCACCTGTATTAATCAGAGATTATAAATGCATATACACACACCTGTAAATCAGTTTGTAGATACACACAGATTTTGAGAAAATGGAGGAAACTTTGAAATAACTGTTATTAAATGTACAGATTTGGATTTGAAATTCAAGTAGCCATGGTTGGAGAAAAAAGCAGAAATTATGGAAGACCCCAAAATTCCCAGTACCTAAGCTGTTGCTGGGGGTCTGTGAGTCAGGCTGTGGTGATACAATGAGCTTTATTTTGCACCAGTTCTAGTGGGTTTTTAAGCATTGCCAATATACCACCAGGAATGTCTCTCTAGATATGCCTACAGACACATACACTGAAAACAAATTTATAAAAGTATATGTAGCAAAAATTATTTTTTAAATGTACACTTTTATAAGCTCATTAATGTTGAATACCCCGTTTTCCAATTAAATGGAATTTACACAGAATGTTAAAAAGCTAAAATAGAAAATTTATCTCTATTAAGATGCCAGGCCAGCAAAAATAATTGAACCATGAAGTACGAATCAAGTTCTGTACATCACCCTCAAATGAGTGATGTGTATTAATCTGAGAGGAAGCCTGTTTCTCTAAAATATAACACTATTTAGGCTAGATACAAATGGATATTTAAGGAGGATTTGTTGGGAGCTAGAGATCATCATAATGATCAAGTGTATGTAGTATGCAATCTGTTCTGAATTACTGGAGAAAACAACATTTAAAACCAGGTCCAAAATAACTTATTATATGTTATATCATATAATTGTGGTTGGTTTTCTTGCAAAAGACCAAATTTAAAAAATACTTCCCATGAAATAAAGGCTGTAACTTCCTGCCAATGATTTGAACCAAAAACTACAAACTAACCTCAAAACATTTTTCTTTCTCTGCTTCATGCAGAAGTTCAGTCAGTCCAGGTAAGAGTACTGGAAATATGTAGAACTCTAAGTATTCTCGTGGAGAACCTGAGCAAAACAGGACAGACTTCACTTACAGGTAAGCACTCTGATTTCACAAAAAGACAAATATTAGAAATCATAAACTCAGTACCAGTCATTTTATCAATACCATCACAGCTTGCACTAAACAGATTTGTTCAGCTCAGATACAGCCACTGATGTGTCTTCTCTTCAGCCAAGACAACATAAACTTGAGCAAATTTCAAACTAAAGATGCACCAACAGTGCAGACTCAGGGCACCTCAGAGATGTCAGACTTAAGTTTTAAAGGAGTAAACTCAGACACCAGAAGCAGTTCAGTCACAGAAATGAAAAGCCATGGGGACTAATTTGCCCTGACAGGAAGAACTTAGCCTGTGCTGAACTCAGTGCTGTTACAGCCAGACCACTTTTGGTATCTCATGCCCTTTACAATCTGCATTATCAGAGTTGCTCATAAAACTGAATTTTTAGACAGAGGAAAAAACAAAGGTTATATTTCAGTGGTGCTGTGATTTCTTTGTCATAATTACTTCTTTACTTGCCACAGGCTTCAGAAATTTCAATGTGACTGCATATATCCAATTTTTCCCCCTTCTGAAGGCTGACTGGATTGGCATCTCTCTCCATTCACAAATTATTCAAGTTTTGGTGTGGTCAGGAAAGATAAGTCATAGAAAGGTTCTCTTCTGGCAACACAGCTGAAATACTGAATGTATTCTCAGCTTTATATCTTTAATTGGTTTATATACTGCCAGAAAATGTTCATAATTGGAAGGACACTATTTATTTAAAAGCCCAGGGTAACACTGCTTCTGACTAGCACCAGGAATTCTTAATGAGCAAGAATGAATGGAAGAGAAGATGAAATGGAGGGCTAAAATGCACAATAAAGACACACTGCTGCTTGGTAATTTTTATAAACTATAGAAATTGATAAAAGTGGAAGAAAAAAACTCTAGAGCTGTTTCCATTCTCATTTGTAATCAGATGGGCAGAGTCATACTTTGACAGCAGTTTTCAAATTCAACTGTCTATTTAGTCTATTGATCCTAGTTTTGCATTACTAAATTAGAGGAAGAAATGTCTGCCTTTCTTTGATTTAAATGGCTAAACAGAAAGTCACTTATTCAGAAGAGCACAGAACTACCTGAGCCAGTCAGTGGTTTGTAATGCACCATTTGAAATTTCTGCCATTGACCAAGTGCCCAGGCTGGCTCCCTGTTTACAGACCAGGGGCCTAATCATGCCAATTCCATGTAAGAAAAGGTATTGAAGCTGTTAACACTCTCCATTAAACAAATTACAAACCCTTGCCATCTGCAAGAAAAATAATTACAGCAGATAATATCAAGATAATATGCTCCTACTTACATGTTTTTGGGTCAGGTGGTTCTGGAGAGGGGGCTTCCTCGACTATGGGAAGCAGCTGTTGGTCAACAGTATCAGCTGCAGGGGCAGAATTAAATTGTTCCATGTCTAATGGCTGCAATATTCCTGCTTCCAAAGACACCTGTTTAAGATAAATGTAACCTATCTAAATACTCCAACAGACTATACAAAAATATGCAAACCAACTCAGCAGGAAAAATTATAAGGTCAATTAAAAATTATGGAACTATAACTTCTTATTCAAATATTAAGTTATTTATGTATTTTCTGAGTGCTACACAAGTTGCTTTAAATAAAAACAATTATTTGGACACTACATCAGTTGATTCAAAAAAGTTGTTTAAAAAATGTACTTTTGTTTTCATTTTATGAATGAGTCTACCATGTGGATACTTAATTTTCCCATTTAGTTATTTTAAATCTTTTAAAACCAGCCCTATGCAGACTTTTTTCTTGAAGTGTACTCACAGATTCTTGTTTTGATTCAGGAACATCTGGAAATTGAGGATGTTCTGCTTCATACTCTAAAAGTAAAAAAAAAAAGTACATTTACCATAAGACTTTAATTTAAAAACATATTTATTTTTCTCCTAAACAAGTATTACTTTCTAAACCCACTTATTTGGGTTTGAAAGAACAAAAGTTAGTATACAATATATATTTGTTAAACATGAAATCTAATGTTTTAATACAAGTGAGAACTTTAGAGCCTCTTGTCTTGGCTGTAAGTCAAGTGCAAGGTTCTTGGTGATAAAAGAGCCCCTTATAGGGGAAAAAAAAAATTTATCAAAATAATTATTTAAAATATTTCAACGCAAGTAAAATGCAGATGCTTGCATGGAATTAACCATTGTTTTTAGTAGCAGACAATACTGCTTTTCACAGAGGATTCCTCTACAAGAAATTATGTCCCATGGACATTGCTAAGTACTACTGTCTCCAATTTAAAAAAAAATAAATAAATAAACCCTCCCCCCCCAAAAACCACTAAACACCATCAAAAAACCTAAAAGCAGTACATGACCCTCACAAATTACTGAATGACTCAGGATAAGGAAATGGACTTGATATGAAAAAATTTACAGATTACACAATACAGACCACTCAGAGCCAAACCCAAGAGGTTCAGTGTTCCACCATTATAATTATGTTTACTGGCATCACCAAATCCATGTGTACTACAGATACCTTAGCTGAGCTGTATTAGAAAAAACAACTTTATTCCCACATTTAAAACGTCTGCTTTAACACAAAATGCCTACTTCAGTAATTATAAAGCAGTGAGGGGAGAGATCCCTATTTGGGAAGTGCAGAACTACAGTGCTGCTCTCCCGACTTTCCAGTCTCAGTGCTCTCAGACTCTGACAGACCAAGACTTTCGCTGTTAGAACGGGGCTCTCAGAGCAGGAGTTTCGCGTTCTTTTAACTTTTACAACAGCGATAACACAGCCACCCCTCTGGTTCCCCAGGGCAATGCTCCAACCCCCTGACGGGACCAGCCTCAGAGCGCAGGGCGCCGGTCACCGCCGGGCGAAACAGGGGACGCGACCGGATCGACGGGATGGACGCCGCGGGAACACACCACGGGCACACACCACGGGCACACACCACGGGCACACACCACGGGAACACACCACGGG
>NW_021938949.1:10961711-11019597 GCF_001715985.3 Manacus vitellinus
CTCTTGGTGGGTGCGAGTGTCCCGAGAGAGGAGACGGAGGGCAAGGATGAGAAATCACAGACAGAAGCAGATTTAAGGTAATAACTCGGGTGTCTTGAAAGGATCCTGTAGTGCTGAGTGGGCAGTAAAGTGATGTGAAGTTCGGTGTTAAATAAGTGAAAAGCCATAGGTATCTGGAAAACCGTCTTGACTGTACATCCTTCTGTGTGTGTGTGTGTGCATATATGTATGTATATGTTTTGCCATTTAGGAAAGATTTGTAGAGGGAAGGTATTACTGTAAAGATGTCATGCTCTGCAGCTGTCAAAAGGAAGAAACAAATACAAAGTTACCAACTGACTAGGACAAGTTACAGTAAAGAACAAGACAAAAAATCACCCCAGTGGACTGTATTTTCTGGGCTCTGTGCAGTTCTGTTTCCCCCCTAACAGAAAGCAGACTGAAATTAGAGTGGCAGGGACAGTGGGAGATATGAATAGTTTCAGAATAAAGGGAAGCCAAATAGAGGAGGGCTTGTATCTTCTCTCTGAAGCAGTTTACTAACATCTTCGTTTCGTTTTTTAGAATGATAATAAAGAAAAAGAGAAAAGAATTGCACGAGGAACCTATACAGAAGAAGAAAAATGTGAAGACTGTCATTAAAATTGAGGAAGATGTTCCAACTGTCATTAAAATCGAGGAAGATGACAGGCTTGAGATAAAAACAAAAATAAGGAAAAAGGTACATTTTAAAGATGAATGTTTTGACCAGTCACAACCAAAGAACAAGAAGAAGAAAAACAAGAAAAGGAAAGTTGGCTCCAAATTACTCAAAGAAGCACAGTCAGAAAGCTTTGTGATTGTAAAAGGTCACCTGGATTCAGAACTTCAGGAGGAATCAGAGGAACAAATTAAAATTCTCAAAAAGAAGAAAAAAAAAGTCCCATGTCATTCATCCTTAGAGATGAATAATGAGAGTAGTGGCATGGAGCTTTCAAATTATCCTACAGATGATATTAAGAACACTGAATTTTCTTTTAAAAAAACCAAAAAGGATGCTGCTTTGAATTTGGAACTGGATGGTGAGGTAACAAAGAAAAAAAAGAAGAAAAGCAATTCTTCTTTTTCATTAGAGGACATCCAGGACAGTGAACAAAAGCAGTCTGAAAGAGTTTGTAAAAAGCCCCACAAATACATTTCACAAGAAGTAGCTTTTACAGGTGAAAACCATGACACACATAATGTCCAGAACGATGGGGAGAGTTGTGTGAGAAAAAAGAAGAGGAAGAAGAAGGATAAGTCTTACTCCTTTTTACCACTAGTAGATAATGAGGACAACATATCTGGAGTTCCTGGTAGGCCCATTGCATTAAGTGACTTCAGAAAAAGGAAGAAGCAGAATTCCTGGGAAATTACATTGACAAATAGAGAGGAAGAGGACACAACTGAGGACTCTGGGAGTATCAAAGAGACTAAGAAGAACAAGAACAGAAGCAAATGTGTTTCTTCCTCGGCAGGTGAAGATCAGCTAGACTGCAATCACAGCATTCCTGATAAGTATCTCCCAGCACAGCAAGAAGTTGACTCTGAGGAAGAGAAGCTGTCTGGAAAAAAGAGGAGGAAGAATTTCAAGGGTAGTAATGAAGTCACCAAGAAGAAAAAGAAAAAAAAGATTCACAAAGAGGAGGAGGAAACAACATATTCAAAAGTTGCTTTAAACAATGATAGTGCCTCTAAAAACCAAAAAATAAGACTACCAGAAAGAAATAAAAAGAACAAAGGGAGCGAAATGGAGCGAGCTGAGCGTGTAGCAGGGAATGCTGTAGATGGGGCATTATGCAGTAGTAATCACATGCTCTGTGACAGGAAAGGGAAAAAAAGGAAAAAAGCCCCACCACAGGACTTGGCTGAACAACCAGGTTCAGAAGCAAATGCAAAAAAGACAAAGATCATTACAGAAGACACAGGGAATGAGTCACTGGTAAGTTGTAAAGAGGAGGGCAGCTTTGCCCCCTCCTGCTAAGGAATCAAAAGCTTTTTAGGTACAGTTCCTACTTTGCAGGCTGTTCTGCCTGATCAGAATATTTGAAGTCAGTGAGGACCCCCACTATTCAGAAACAGGATTAGCTGATGTATTGATTTTAGCATATTGATTTTAGCTGTGACACGTGGGAAAGTATAACTTAATGCCTGGTGCTGTAATCATGCAGTGGTTCAGTCATGAAAATGTGAAAACTACAACTAACAGCAAGTACTGGCACAAAAAGAAAACGAGTGTGTGAAGTCATAAATGTTCTTCTTCGGTTGCTCTTCACAAAGTGGCAACACTCCTATAGAATAGGATTGCAGTGTCTTCAAGTTCTGTGGAAACCTGGCAGCTGCCTGGTGCCTAATGCTAATAATTAAATATAGATTTATGTGAAGAACCAGATACAGGCGTTTTTCACAAGGGTTTGTGAGGGAAATGTGTGCTTATCAGTCACGAGGTGAGCAGATGTTTTGGGCTTTTAGCTTCAGTTTCTCCTTTTGACCTTTCAAAGGACAAGGTGGTTTTATTGCTGGGATATATTTTCTAATGAAGTTGACATTGCCTTTTTGAGGCTGTTAGACATTATTTGGATTCTTGCAGCTGCTCACATTGTGCAGAGGCAAGATAAGCCTCACAATGACATGTAAACTTGCATGACCAGTTAAAATGAAAACCACAGCAAATACATTGCAAACTATTGAGGGGAAGGTGATACCTGTTTTATTTCTCATTCCCATATGCACCTCTGTCCTTTAATAATAAAAAATACTTCAGAGAAAGTCTCCTGAGGATTGAGAAGTCTGGGTTAATCAGTTCTAGCAAAATCTAGTTCCTGCCAGGCCTAATGACACTGCACTAATAAATGGCTGATGATGTTGGTCTCACATTTAACTGTGCCATAGTCCTGAAACATCCCTGTCTAACAGTGTGTCACACACTGCATGCCTTGAAAAATCCTCTGTGAGGCTTGTGCAGCAAGCAAAAGAGTAAGTTTTAAAGACAATGTGGAGTGATACCCACTTAATATCAGTGATTGGTGTTTTTCCCACTGGGTGCCATTACAGTCAATGTGTGCAGAGAGAAGAGGAGCAAGAAGTTGTTTGACTGCAGGCAGCATAATCCTACCACGTGTGAAGGTGCTCCTTTTCCATGGAGTTGGGGGAAGCTTGGCAGACCTCTGTGGGATGGTTTTTTTCCACTCAGTAGCCTTCAGCTGGTCAGCACCATGCTGGGAATTAGCAGGGATGGGGCTGCTCCCCCGTTCCTTGTCTGCCACTTGACCTTCCGGCTAAAAAAAAAAAAATATGCTGCAGTTGTTTGCAGAATCCTGTCACAACAGTTTTCCTGCTTGTTTTAGTAGATATAAAAAGACAGTACCAGGCCATCTAGAAGTAAACTGGGGGTTGGTTTTGGTTTCTTCTTTTCCTCCAAGAGCATGAGCTCTCCTTACTGCAGACGATGTCCTCTCATTTAATAGTGCGTGTATTGTACGTGTGTGTGGTGAAATCAAAGGTAGCTTTGGAAAATGAGATAAATCATTCAGGGCTTTTAATAAAACTGTAAACCCTCGAAAAAGTAACAGCAGGTTCTGCTGACAGAAGTATGTTACAAATCTTTTCCTTGTCTTCATTTCCCTGGCTGTTTCATGCTTGGATTATTATGTTAACTGTATCAATAGATCTTCCCCTTGGCCACCTTTTCCAGGCTGGTCTAAAGCTTATGGCTCTAATTTACCACTATCCTGGACTTATTACTTATCCTGTTATACTGGGTGCCCAAAAATCTTATCCTAATTATAAATTTGGCAAAGAAAGGCTGAGGGCAATGATCTAGGAATGCCAGTCACTGGGAGCAAAAGTTGCTGAGGGGCTGCACTCTGTGGAAGAGTGATCAGGACATGGTTGCCTGTGGACTCTGCTGCTGATTTACCTGCTGCCATCCGGCCCATCCCATCCTTCTGGGGCTGCTCTGTGTCATCCCATCAGCTCCCTGTTCCTCTCTCTCAAATGTGGAACTAATGTGCTGTTTGCTGCCAGTGTAGGAGACACTTGATGTGTGTGTCCTGCCTCTCCCTGTGCTCTTTCCAGACTGGAAGCTCCTTGGGGACCATCATCCACAATGCAGTTGTTTCTTGATTGTTTCTTCTTTTTTTGTTTGTTTCAGAGAGACCTTTAATTATTTTACCTGCAATTTTTAAAATATTCTAACTTTTACTCTCTCTGTCCCTTACTTCAAGTATAAATTTAACTTTAACAAAACAGTTTAATTTGAAATTACTCTGCCTGCAAGCGTTACTGTGTGTGCCAGTGATGTTGGCAGATCTAATTTAATGTGTGAACTTAAAAAAATCCTTTATGTTCTTGGTTAAAAAAAAAATTCTCTTTCCTGAGGAGAAGGTTTCTCCATAGAAATACACAGACTTAATTGGCATTTTCATCTTAGATCTGACTATTTCTTCTTGCCCCAGAATAGTCCTACTGATTGCTTAGTGTTTTAATTACTCTCATGGTAAGAGCTCTGTAAATTCTAATTAACCAGAATGGATAAAAATAACCATACAATCTTTTTTCCTGTTTTACAGGAACATCTAGATGGTGTAATTATTGTGCAGGAAAAAAAAGGAAACTGTGATGAAGTTAACATAGACAAGGTATGCTTTGTCTTAATTGTGTGAGATTGAAAGCCAGTCAGCATTTAATATATGCATAAGAATTGATACAAAAAACCTGATTTGTTGCTTCCCTAAATAAAAGTCTGCTTAAAATGTGCTTTACCTTCTGTGGGTTAAGTCCAAAATACACAGCTTTAGTCAATGTCAGAAGTTCTGAGTAGCTTGTTAGGTTAAATACAGGTTTCTTTGCCTCTCTTCACTGTTGGCAGTTTCAGCGTAGCTGTTGCCTGCAGTTAGAAAATCAGACATACCTGTTACAGCAAAATATTCATTTAACATACCACTGGAAAAATCACAGTTCTCGTGTTGAATGTGGGAAAGGATCACATGCAACTTTTTAATTATCCTTGCAAAATTCTGAAGATCACTAATTATTTTATACATCCCTTTTTTCCCACTGTGAATTCACACACAGAAGATAGTGTCTTATGCTGCATATGTCATTTTTTTGCACACCAGGTGAGGCGACAGGCTCTGCAAGAAGAAATCGATAGAGAATCTGGCAAAACAAAGGTTTTCAGTTCCAAAGTGGGACAGGTATGTATGAGCTTAGACCTGGATCTGGTGGAAATACTGGGTCCTAGAGCAAATTCCTGGTAAAAACACTGTGCTCTTTTCTCTGTGTGGCTCAGGTACGTGGCTTGGCACAACAGTCTTCCTTCTGACTGCAGAGTTAAGATCATGCTGTAGAACAAGTTGGTACAATGCCAAGAGAGTCTGAGAGCTGACAGTGAACTCCTTGGCATTGCAGTGTTCCAATTCCCATCATCAGTCCTCAAAAGCAACATTTTCTCTGGTTCCTCTGGAGAATGAGCCATGACAAATTGCTACAGAAGCATTTTCTGCTTACTGTGAAGTACAAATAATTCCAGGCTATGGATATAGCAGTCACTGAAGTGTATCTTGTTTCTTATCTGCAAGACTTTGCAGACATTCAGAAAGGGGCACATGTGGAAAGGTAAAGGGGGGTGACAAATGATAACACATGATATTTACAGGCAGTCCTCTCCTGGCATCCACATCTTTCCTCCACTTCTTTGAAAGATGATTATTAATTCCTTGCCTTTGCATCCTACTCAGCCTGCCTCCTGAGAGATTTACAGTCAGGTAGTGGAAACTGTTCCAGTAGTGTTTAGCAGGGTTAATAGGATTGAGGTGGAGAGAAAGCTTTGCTAGTAATCCGGGATTCTTAGTTGTTTTGCAAGACTGCCAGTGTGCCTAGAAAGCTGGAATATGCCTCAAACAAATGCCAGAAACAACTTCTGTAGATGTAACATAGTGGGAGGCAGCCTGTGATAGCTCTGGAACTGCAACTGTCTATAATGTCTGAAGTCATTGAGAAAAATGACATCCTTGGCAGGGGATCTCAGTTCCTTGGTGCTGATCTGTCTCTGTTTAGTAGCATGCAGAAGAATAGAAGCTGTGAAAACTAATTCATCAGCTCCACAAAGAGTGAGCTGGAAATGCTTCAGGCAAAAGCTGTGTGTAGTGCCTGCCAGCAACTCATAAAAAAATGTACAGAGTTTGACAAGCCGTGATTATATTTGCATCTGTGCAGATGCCTCCCATTCCAGAGGGAGGACTTATATTTATCTGCATGTGACTTAAGTGTATCTGTATGTGTATCTGCATCTGTGTCACAGACTGGGCTTAGACAGCAACTTGCCTTTGTACAAGGTAAAAATACTGAAGTGTTAGGGGTAGCTCTCTTTTAATAGGAGGTATTCTGGCCTGTGATTGTGGGTGATACTCCAGCCATGCATTTTTTTAACTTAAAAAAGCCTGCTAGGGCTTGCCTGCAATATTGTGTAGCGTGCTGTGTGTCATGTTGGCTGTCTGCTGGAGAATGACTGTTTCATGCAAGCTACAACTGTTCAGTTGGAAGGATTTCAGGTTGACATAAACACACCACTAAATTCACATTTTTTCCTTTGATGTAACCAGCTTAGTCTGTTTAATTAATGATCAGACATTCTTTCATTTAGTTATCATCCCCAATTTTAAAGAAAAAATAGGGAGTAGCAATCCTGCTGAAAATATTTATAAATGACTGTGTAGCTATTCCTCAGGAGTCAAATAAAACCCTTAGATAATGAAGCCTGTTCTTAGGTAAGCCAGAAGTTCATGAGCTTTGTAAATCATATGATTTATCTTGGGTTATCCACAAACAGCTGAAATATCATTTTACCTGGACATTGGCTCTTCAGAAAGATGCCAGAATCCTCAGACAAAGGAAAAATCCTGAAGGGGTGAACTAGTTCTAAAAATAAAAGGCAAATACAGTGAATACAAAGAAAACAGGAAACTGCAAGGGAGGGGAGGCTTTAAGAGCAGTAGGTTTAGTCCTGTTGGATAAGGGTTTTTGCACCCTTGCAATATTAGTTGTAATTAGTGGGATGAGAATGCCAATGTTACTTAAAGCTTATGAGGCAGATTGAACACTGTCTCCAAAACTAACATAACAAAACACTGCTGAAAACAACAGCTCCCAAACTAGGCAATGGGAAAATGAAAAGATAAACATACAAAGTGACAGTGAAAGAGGATTAAGTCTGACAGTTTTCTCAGAATAAGAGATGTTGTCTGGCTCTTTGAGCTAGGTAAAGAGAAGCAGAAAAGCCAAGGTTCCTAAAGAGGGAGGGAAAGGAGATTCTCAAAGCACATTAACTCCTCTCCAGGTTAAATGACCTGCACTGCTGGTGCAGATGCACTCACACAAACTTAATGTCATTCTTTTACCACATCCTTTAAGACGTGCTGCCCATGGAGTAACTGCTTCTTCCCAGCTTTGCCACCCTGTCAGGTTTTTGTAGCTGGTTCTGTTCTCATGGTACACAGCCAGAAATTATCTTCCTTGCTCTTGTTATTACTTACTTTTAGCGTTAACCTTGTTTTGCTTCACAGGATGCAAAGTTTGGACAGTGGAGTACAGCTGCTTTTAAAAGTTCTGAGGAAGAAATGAAGTTTTTCAGACTGATGGGTGGCTTTAAAAAGGGCTCTGGGCCTATCCAAAATCTCTCAGCAACTACAAACAAACCAAACATGGCTCTGAACAGGGAAGGACAGGAGAAGTTACAGCAGGCTCTGAAGATGGAGTTTGATAAAGCAATGGACTTGAAGCAACACAGAGGAATTGGTCTTGGATTTCAGCCAACTGCCAGCAAAAAAGGATACATAGACAAATATACATCTAGATCTATAAAATTTGAAGATTAAAACTCTGAAGTATTGAATGAAAATTCAGCAGGCAATTTTTTTTTTTTTTACTCTCCAGATCTTTTTACTTGAAATAAAATAATAAAATGTTTAAGAAATTTGATTTGTGAGGCACTTTTAGTTCAAGTTTTCAACTGCATACACTGGTGGAGCTGGGTCCTCACTTCAGCTAAACAGTAAGTTTTTGAAACCTTTAGCATATTTCTTCTACAAGGCAAGGCACAGCCTCCTTCAAAGACTGAAGATATGTGTGCCATGCCTGCAACTAGATTTTTTTTTTAATGCTGATTTAATAAACTTATTTTTAGCTACCTCTTAGTGACTCAAAGGGATTTTAGTTTTCTGTAAAATCTTCACATTTTTACACTCAGTGAGTGGTACAAAGTGATGAGGAGATGAAAAACATGCAACAAGAATGGTTTAATAATTTGGGTGGTATTTATTAGCAGCTTGCTAACTCCTTAAATATATGGTTCTGTCTAAACAGTTAGCCTTAACAAAACATTCTTGTGCAAAAATATATCTTAATATCTGTGTAAGGATTTAACTCATTAAGAATTTACCACTAAGCAAAAGCAGCAATAGGTGCAAGGTTTCAGCATGGTTCCCTACCATGGGAAAGAAATGGTGAGAGTGAAATTTTATTAGGAGTTATCAGTACATGTAACTAAATTTCACAAGGGTAAGGTGATAGATTTGTATACACAGACTCCCCCAGAACACACAGATGAACTGCAAATTGTTTTATTCAGTGATAGAGTACTTTGCAAATATAGAGTGCTTCGCATACATTTCCTTTTTCATTTGCAGGCAGCACTTAAAGATTCCTTCCATTTTACAAAACACGGGACTAAAATGAAAACATAAACATGTCTGTGCAAATGTATTGTAGAAATTAGAACAGTAACACCTCGGCCATTTTTCTCTTCTACTGGAACCAATAAAACAAATGCTGGCAGCATCCCAAAGCAGAGAGATTACTCAGTAGGATTATTATATTGAAATGCTGCTTTCTACACAGGAAAAACACTATTCTACAAGTGGGATGAAGTTTTGAGGCTGTGAATTCATTTGTGCAGATTATCTTCTTCCTTTTTTGTTAAAATTACAACAGATTAGATTTTGAAAGGCTTTCACTACCACAGAGGTTCAAAATACTGTTTACTGACTGTAAATCAGCATTTAAAATATTATTTCATATTATGGTAAAACTGGAGACAAATTCAGGTTAAATTATTGCACTCAGAACAGTTTTACCTTTACTGTGCCCAAGTAAATGTTTCACACTAAGTAAAAACACGCTGAACTCCTCCAGTCAGAACCTAGATCAGTGATTTTTGGCCTTGGCTGCATGCTGCCTTGTACAGGTGACTCCTTGGAAAAGAGACATCCATCAGGTCCTGGACTGCAGAGGAAGCCGAAGGGCCAGGTCTGCAAAGTGACTCATTTCAGGTTGTTGGCTTTGCCTCTTGATGTATTCCAGTGTTTTCACCTTGGTTTGAAAAAAAAGGGATTGGGAGGTTTTTAGTGTCTTTGTCTTATTTCACAGGCCATCATCTTTATATACACACCATCATGATTTTCACTGGCTCTGGGACCACCAAGGATTTCTTACTTATTATCATGGATATCTGCCTTAAAGGCTCTCAAATGCCACTTTCCAAGCTTTTACACCATGTAGTTCCTCCACAAAATAAAAATGCTGTATTTCTCTTAGAGCTAGTTTTCTGTTCTGAAAAAAAGTTACAGCACCCAACACTTTCAGGTTCCTTAATGCTCGACACAGGATTAAAACTGCTAGAAAGATACAGACCACTTGAAATAAGAGAAGCTGTTTATTCATTAAGAATCATTTAAAAAAATAAGTTGTTGGGGTTTTAAGATAATTTGGGGGGGGAGGGAAGAGAGCAACTTGTAAAGAGATTAGGTTTTTTCAGATCAAGAAAATATTACTTTTTTCCAAATAAAGAGTGGCAAAAGATCTTAAGAATTAAAGTTTTTCTGCATTATCTGTTTTCCTTACCATAGTCTTGGTGTCAGCAAAGCCATGTTTCTGAGCAAGATTCCAGAGATTGACTGAAAGCTGGTTTAGTTTGTTGTTTCGAAGATCTCCATGAGCTACAATAGTGTTAAAGAAATAGAGTGCCAGCTGGCTCTGCCGCTTCAGGGTCTACAAGGAAACAAAAATATTCCCATATTACCATGTAATCATCCCCAAACATGCAGCATAACCTCACTGGGTTCTCTGAACGCTTAGAAGTGCAAAGGGCACTCATTTTGTAACACACAGCAATAGTTACAAACAAGACAGGCACAGTTTTCAAGTTCCATTCAAAATGCAACACGTTATGATAATGAATCAATGTAAGTTGCTGGAAGTGAAATAACTACACCAAACTCCTACATCTCATATCACTTTGGCACAGCACATTATGTAGGTCTGACACATTTTTAACTCAAGACTCCCTACAATTGCACAGAAATCACCCTCCCACCAACCAGCCTTGCACTTGGAGCACCATAGCTCTATAATTTTAGAGAGACCACTATCATCAATCTAGATTAATGCAACTTCAGGCTTTTTTCCAGCAGTCTATTCTACATTTATTTATTTAAGCAAAGATTTTTTTTCCAGCTATTCTTTCACTGAAACTTTGGTTATACCAATATATTTACTCTATATTTGCAGCTACTTCCCCTAAAATTGCTGAAGAAGGCCCTTGAGGAGGACCCCTCCCTCATGGTACTCTGCCATGGAGGAGCACCAGCCTCTGTGAAGGAGTTCTGGGGCACAGACAATCCTGCACTAAGCTTACAGGGTGCTCCCACCCTGATCTGGAATGAGTGGAAAACAGAAATAATTAAAATGCTATTGCAGGTTCTGCTGATTCCTATAGAGTAAGTTTTCACAGTTAAAAGGATGAATTATTATCGGATGCATCTGAGCTGTAGTATTTGTTTATACTGCTCTGCTGCAGCTGTCCTTTGTTCTTTGCTCCAGAAGGCCCACTGACAAAGGCACAGCTCCATCTTACACAAACCACAGCAGAGTCCTAGTTTACAACACAGCTGTCAGCTGAGCACCCCGATTAATGAACCCTCTCAGTTCAGTTCATACTGGGGTAGCTAATGCACAGTGTTCAGAGACAAGGTTACAGGCAGCATGAGCCAGAGATTGGGGTAAGAGAAGTGCAGGGCCCTCCGACTCTGTGTTCCTGACACGGTACCGATGTAGCCACGCAGTCTCTGCCCTTTCCCTAAGGGACTGAAAGTAAATTAATTTCAGCAGAAGAGAGGTCAGATGCTATTAATCAAAGAAATGGCACACACTGAGCTATCAGTCCTCCAGATAAAGATGGAAAAGGAGAAAGCCATGCTATGGAAGAACTGGCCAACTGGAAAAGAGACCAAGCATGCCCCAAACTAGAAGTATCAGACTGCTACTGTACCTATGTGACACACTAGGTCTGTACATGCAGAGACAATCTGCCATATCATAAACCACGCACACACAATGCCCAGACCTGCTCAAGGCCCCACAAAAAGTTCCTTGAGCACTTCAGTAATTACATGAAACTGCCATGAAGACAGCTCTTCCTCTAACAGTCACCTGCATTAGCAATTTCCATCCCAGTAGCTCCAAAACTTGTTCCTATGCTGAAACTACAACCATCATTTGGGAGCACTGAAGTACTCCCTACCAGACACAGAAGTACAATTGATCAATCTAGTCCAGTAATAGAAACACAGAGCAGAAATACAACTCAAAAAGACAATAAAATGGAAAATAGCTATGCTTAAATAGTACTGTTGAATTTCTCTTAGGACTAACACTCTTCAGGGAAAAACAGATCCAGAGTACAGTGAGGTAGTCCAGGTTTTGCCACATCACCATGTATCCTGGATTAACAACATAACCTCTATTACCTCATTTTTTTTCCCATTGACCATCTAATACAAACTTCAGAGAGGTTCCTGGGAATTGCTTAGAGGTTTCCTCACAAGAAGTGAGGCAGTTCAGTTACTGGGCAGAATGCAAAAGCAGCAGTTCTCCAGTCTGAGTATTGACTAGCAAGGTTTTCCAGGCAACATCAATGCAAATACAAAATCTACTCTTCAAAATAAGAATGAAAAATTTTACTAATTTGAAACACAGGTACTTCAAAAAGGATCATCCTTCAAAAAGGACTCAGAAACAAGCTAAGAGAATGAGAGGTACACTAACTGCCGTTGTGCTGGGGCAGGTATAACAGACAGGATTTTGACACCTAGTCCTCAGTTACACAACAACAAGTGGAGAGAGAGGCAGGCTCAGGTATGCAGGAAATCCCACCACGACAGAAAATGAGCAAGGACTGTCAGGCAAGGCTTCCATGATGATGAACAGGAATGTTTGTGTAACATGGCACTGACCTCCAACCCGAGGGATGCATCCGTGCCAGCACACTGCCAAGCCTGGCAAGACTGAGTTGTGGGTGGCAGCCCAGCTCACAGGGTATTCACAGGCAGCAAGGAGAAAGCAACAGCTCAGCTATTTGGCAACCACACACATCATGGGACTAGCAATTCCCACACCAAAAAGAACTGCCAGCCTTCTAGGCAGCACATTTTCCATAATCCTTGGAATAATGCTGATGACAATGAAACAAAGAACAAACTACATCATGCCAGAACGTGACCCCCTTGTGTTCTGACCCCTCCACCAAAAAGCAGAGTAATGTCCAAATTTCATATAGCATAACAGAAAAAAAGCATAGTCTTTCATACAGTGGGCCATGTAACATTCTGTTTCAAAAATTCTACCTCTTCTCAATTTAAAACACACCCCCACACTGAGAACTATGTCCAACTCTGCTTCTAGTCAAGTATTCAAGCACATGTGAAATCAACTGAAGTTGTTATGAGTTTATATAAAATTAAAAATCAGTTGTGTTGAAAGAAGAAGCCTCAAGAGCATTTCTCCTGCTCCATTTTTGATACTTACTATAAAAACTCCAGTATCTACCATGCAGTACATGTGAAGACTGCCACCCTAACATGGCACTGCCAGGGGCACAACAACATGCTCCTGATAATTTGGATCAAAAGACATGTTTGAATAAAACATACATTTATTACTGAGTAGCAAGAAGCAAAGTATTTACATTTCTACAAAACCTGGAGCATAAGACCAGTCTTCCCCACACACAGAGAGGATTCACTGCTACTCTCATGACTAGAAACAGCTTGAACTTTACAGAACTGTCCAGAATTGAAAATTTCCATTCCAACACTGTCACATAAATGAAGCATTCTCTAATACTGTGAAAAGACCATGCTGTGTTAACAATAAGATGCATTGTTCTCTTCCAAATTGCCATTTTGGTGAAAGGATTTTATTGTGAGAAAAATTTATTTTCCTTTATAGCTTTTAAAGGAAATGGACCAATAAAAACGCAAAATCATCAGATGCTTGTTCATTTAAATGAGTAGCCAAGAAGATGAATAATAAAAGGTCACCAGCACTAAAGCAATCCAAATACCACAGTGATTTTATGACCAGTTCTACTTTAGCACAATTAGAGATCTCTGACAGTATTCTCACCACTTCTACTTCCTCAGCAACAACAGCTTCCTCAAACAACTATTCATTCTTAAAAAACAGTTTTAATCTAAATCTCTCAAGGACTTTTATTCAACAATGCAAAACAAACGCTCCCCCTTTGTAAGTAAGGACGGAGAGAGGAGTAAATCCAAGGCTGCAGGGGCAAAGGCAGGGCAAGGACCTATATCCGTGCTGCTTAGCTTTAAATCCAGTTTTCTATGCAACGACGGCTTCAGTGAAGTAACACAGGACCCCATTACTCAAAGTATTATGCTTGAAAGCAGAAAACAATTAAAAAAAGCCTTTCAGAAACCATGGATTTATTCCATATAGGATTCAGATGCAAAAGAACCCTTAATGTACAACCCACCGCCCTGAAAACTGTTAAAAATCTCCTTCCAAGACCTGCTTGGACATTCTTAGCTGTGCTAGAATGGTTGTTTTCTGCTATTACTGCTCTGAAAAAGAACTACCATTCACTGTGGTGGTGTGTACAATGATGCAGAGGCATTTGGGCAAAGGATTTATTCATCTTCCATCTCTACAATTGCTCAAGGAAGGACAAATAGGATAGCAAAAGCAGAGAAAAAGCTAAACTTAGCACAGTGTCCTCCCAATATGTATCACTTAACACATTCTGTATTGGCAAACGCTACGGGCTACTGTGCAAACAGGCTATCTAAAAAATTCCATCCAATCAATCACCCCCTGCCCTCCCATTCCAGGCTACAAGCCATAAGATTTCCATCAATAGAAGCTGTCCAGTAAGGGGTGATTAGGAAGCTGTGGAGGGGTTCAATCTCAGAAGCAGGTACAGTAATAGAACAGTGAGTTCTCCTTATTTCAGTAAGACTGACAGCATTAGTCACCTGCCTTTCACATACAATCCATTAAGCTATATTTGATCCCTCAGAGCCTCTCAACTCCAATCAAGAAATCCAATAAGCTGGCTGGAGTTTTCTTTATTTAATATTGAACAAATATACTAAAATCAGGGTAAAGACAAAACACCTTTTTTCTCCCTCTGTACCTCTCTCCTGACTTCATCCTAGTGTCTGGGGTCTGAAACTTTTACTAATTATAGATGGCTTTCATTGCATTTTACTCAGGAATAGACTAACTGCGAATTCTCCCTTTGCTCTTCACAGAATTGGACATTTCAGGTTACTGCTAACTCAGCTGGCAAGAAAATATGGTTTATTCCCTGCCCATGGCAGGGGGGTTGGAGTTTCCAACCCAGAGCATTTCATGATTCTGTGATTTACAAAGTTGAGAGCCAAGAGGAAACAACAGAAGGATGGACACAGGGCAGATTTTAGGTATGACCATACTGCCATCAAAGGAGTGACTGTGGCACTGTCTCCAATTCTATCTTAGGCCAATAACTGCAATATCATCATCACAGAGCTCATTATAGTCAGAAAGACTCACAAGAAAAAAGTTATCCTACACCGACCATCATATTTCCATGCCCAAATTACACCAGGACTCAAGCTGGTTAATTTAAAGCTACCTCTAACCCCAAAGAGCATCACGTTTCCATAACCAGACTACAGCAGGACTCAAGCCAGTTAATTAAAGCTCACTCTCAGTGCAGAGTGCTGCTCTGCAGTGATCACTCTGTACTGCAGCACAGTCACTCCTTGGTGCACGGCCACAATCAATACCACGGTGTGCCAGAGTAGCCTCTGCTGCCTGTCAGCTCAGTGACCCACCCCTGGCAGCACAGAGCTGAGCAGGAAACTTCTGCCTGCATCTTAAACATGGATTATAACTGTGGCATCATCTGCTTCACATCATTAGGTGCCTCCACCACAAGCCTGCCTATGTGACAAACTCACTTTTTAAACAAGTAAAATTACCCGATTTCCTCCTGTTAAAAGGCTCCTGGAGCTTTCAAAAAGACCAGTGCCTGGTCAAAGATGGTGTGTTTCTTCAAATTACTTTTAGTTTGTATTGAATCAAGCTGAGTAAGAACATACCTCTTCTTTTCCAAGGGTTTTCAGATGATCCAGGATCTGTGCTATCACTGTTTCACACAGCTTATTAATTTCAGCCAGGAACTTGGAGTCTCCACCATACAAGGCATCATTGGAGTCAACTGCAGAGATGAATTCAAGCTTAGGTCTGGCTAAAGAGCTATGCATTTGTTTGCTACAGATTGATAGAAGACCACATGTGGAAGTTATAAAATGACCCTCCTCCATGAAACACAAACAGAACAATGTTGTTTAGGTGCCTACCACTCAGTTGCCAACTACGTGCTTTTGATTTTAGGAACACTGAAAAGAATCTTCTAGCTTAAAGCCAGTCCTGTATTCCCAGATGCAGCCAGGCTCAAAAATACCTGCTAGACTTAATGCAAAACAACATATAGTGTGAATTTTCACTTTTTCCACAGAGACAGTGCCCCCATCACTTTAGAAGAGTATGGCCATTATCTTCAGTGGTAGCAGGACTAGGCCAAATAGTTTTATTTGTATTTTACTGTGAAATAGGTTACAAGAAATTCATAGATTTAAGTGTAGTCTAGGTAAATCAGAAAGAACAAAAGATAAAAGATGATCCCCTGTTTCCAAGTAAACTTGATTTTGAGAAGCTAAGGTACATGGTGCATCATCTAACTACAGGGTAAAAATTACAATTTATATTTCCATGCTTGTCTCCATTATAATCTCCATTATAATTCCAATTTCTCATTTCAGGATTATGCAGCTATTTTTGTCATATAAAAAACTGAGTGAAAGAAAAAGCAGCTAAACCACACTTCCTTACAGAATTTGAAGAGCAGATTTACTGCAGAGTAGTAGTTCGACTGACAGCTATTTTCTGTGCTGCTAACTGCAAGAGATATTTTGTCATGGGTGGTAACTCTGACAGACTATTCACCAGAAGAACTACAGAATATATTCCAGTCTGCCTCTCTGTGAAAGCCCTGTGCAACTAAAAGAAAAAATCAAAGTAGCTTGGTCTCTGACTCACTAATCTTCCAGTATGCTTTAAAAGACTCAATTATTTATTTTAATTTAGTAATCTATAATCAGAAGACAAATACTCAAATTTTAAAGCATATAAAAATATTATTGCAAAAAAGATGATGGTTATTTTATAAAATGTAAAATCTTTAGAATTTTCTAGCTATTCTGAAGATTTTTATAAATTATCACCACAATTTCCAAAACTGAAAGCCTGTCTTTGAAGCAGCAAATACATCATTTAAAGAATGGAGTCTAGGCTTTACATTTTGAAAACTGGAGTTGTTAATAAATGTGAATGAAACACCAATGATAAGTATAAATCAAGTTGATACTTAAGACTAAAAAAATCCTCTCCATATTTTTAAAGTTCTAATATTTACTTGAATAGTTCACAGTTACAAGCATTTGCACCACCATCACCAGGAGCAAACTAAGTAACCCACTCTGTACAGATTCACTTTAAAGAACAGACCGTGCATCTGTTCAGGAGCCACCTCCTGTGATTATTTTAAGTTACAATACCTGGAACTGGATAGAAAAATAACCCATTCTGTAAGTCTGGCTACCATTGATCTTCCTTGACGAGGTACAGTGGTCACACAATACTACAAATTGCATGGTGGGAACGCCAGGACCCAGAGCCCCCCTCAGGAGTTACCTTTATCTACATGGTAGATATATGCTTCTTGAGTCATTGCAGACAGCAGATGCAAAACATTAGTATAAATCCTGACTTTGTCATCGCTGTTATCCTCCCAAGTATAATCCTGGATCACATTTAGTAATCCTCGCACAAGAAACAACACTCCTTGCTCTGGATGGTCCTACAGAAAAGAAAAAAGATGGGTCAAAACCAACACCACAACAACCCCCCGAAAACAGGATTATCTGCAGTCATTCAGTGGTTTAGAGTCACAATATAAGCTCCATAAAAGCAAAACTACAATATAATTAAAGTTGCCAGCTACTTTTCTCAGGTATGCTTCCTGCGAATCCTTTTAAAAATTTGTTCCAGTTTCCATCTAAAATGTCCATTTGACCCATAATCAGAACTTGAACTAGGCAGCCTCTACAAAGTTTTGAAATGTTTTGTTTTCTAGTCACAGGGAAGTAGTATAAAATTAATTGTCAGCTTCTTAACAGCTAAGCCTCTAAAATTAAACACTGGGTAGATTTTTTTAATAAAATCATGTCAGTAAGCTGTAGTATATAACATATAATTATGAGTTTCAGAAGAACACCTACACTGGGAAGTCAGAGTTACAGACAACCTTTTAACATGAAAGGAGTAGAAAGATGTCTGCTTTACATAAGCTGGGAGTTTTTGCAAGCAGCTTTAACGCTGCACCAAGTTCATTTCCAGCTGGCAGGTGGTGCAGTGATACCAACACACATAGGACAAATTACAGTCCACTGAGGACATTTCCTTCTGATCTTCTGTAAAGTAAATAGAAGAAAAAATTACAGAAGCTAATTTCTGAATCCTGGAATCTCATTGCAAGTTATTCTTCATTACTGAATCTGAGGGGTCCGCTGGAATAAGGAGAATGCACTGCTCTGATGAGGAGGATTTGGACAGCACCACATTGTGCTGCTTCACCAAACATGGTCAAATTAAAACGGAAGGAGAAAACTATTAGGAATGTTTCAGTGAGGAGGAACAACCTACTTTTTCCAAGAACAAATGAATATACCTCAAACTTCTCTTTTTCTAGTCTTCCAGATTAATTTACAATTTTCCCTCATCTTTTACCTATAGCTGAAAATATTGGAAGGAAAATTATCTCTCTCTCTCTCCATTTGACAATTAGTTAAAAATTGGAAGGGTGTAGAATGGTAGTACTTTGTGAAATATTCATCATCAGAAGAAGGTTATGCCAAAACACATCTTCTAAATATTGTTTTCACTCAAATGATTAGGCAGCCTATAACAAAGTAACTGAAACTAATAGAAACTAGAGCTCTGTATTTTTCCCCTGCTAAGGTATTGGATTTTTTTGAGTGCTTAGGTAATAAAACAGTAACTGATGTTTACACAATTAAATGACAGTAGATTTCATTCTACCCCAATCTAGTTAAGTGCAAGGTGCTACTGAGGCACCTCCTCCTCCACAGGTTCTGCCTCCCCATTTTCCATTGGGGTGAGTGATTTTGCAGCCAATGACCAAATCAGTTCACCTTGCTCGTAGAAAACTAATCACTGTATCTGCCACTCCAAAAGCCCAGTCTACTCTAAATTTTTCAACAGGAAAGTCAAAATAGTCTACCAGCCCATGTGCTGTTCACGCACACACAACTCACCGGAACAACTAATAACGTGGAAAAAAAATTACAAAGGAATTCCAGGAGGAAGGCATCAGAAGGTCGCATCTTTCCATCTACACTGATCATTTTTGGCACTTCAGGAACAAGGCTCACTGCAGCTTTGAAAAAAGCATCAGCTACAAAACAAAAACAGAGTTGCTGTATTATCACTTCAGCCACGATGGTAGTCGTGCCTGTGGCCCAATGATTGCTCTAAGTTTGATTCCAACAGATTACAGAAAATGAACCTGTGCTTAACTGCAAAAAAACTCAAGACTCAGCAGTCAAAATTCTGTGGTAATTCAAGTGATGGTGTTTCTTCAAAAGAAATTCCCGCCTCATTCAAGACTTTTGAAATTAGAACTCTTCCCTTTTGTGAAATAAGGAGACACCATCATTTCACATATAATACATATATAATAATAAATAATATTAATATAATAATATATACTAATAATATATAATAAAGAAATTAGCACATGATCAAAATTGACTTATCTAAAGAAGTGCTTATGCCAGGAGCATGGGGAATCCAAAGGGGGGGAAAAAAGGTTTGTGCTATCTTCTTTACCAATTCATTCACAAAAGGCTGTTAAAGTTATAAGGAAGTTATATACAACTTCATTTCTCTAATTATTTATAATACTTAAAAGTAAAATATTAATATAGTACCAGAACCTGAGGTATTGTTAGTTACCTAGATAAAAGACTTCTTTCCAAGAATCACAATACAGGAATTAGAGAAACCATCCACCATTGTGGCCTTGGCAAAATAGCTACTAAGAAGTTTTTCATAACTCTTTAGTATGTCTCTAAGCTTACAAAAATAAAAATTCCAAACACTAGAACATCTATTCCTTGGGTTATTAATATTCACAAATTAAAAGCAACAATATTTTCCCTCTTACACTAGATGACCCCCTATATATGCTGAGTTCACAAAAAATTTCTGACAGCAACATTGTTTTGCACTTTCTTGGCTACATTTCAGAATATCCAAGTATCCACATCTCACTTGAGTTGTTCAGCCATATACTTCAAAGCATCCTTCTGAATTAATGCCGTGTCTTTATTTTACAGTAACAGGTACCAAGGCCATGAAATCAGATTTTATCAAGGAGAAAAGAGAGTTCTTGGTGAAAGCAAAGAGGTGTTACATGGCTGGGATGGAGATACCACTGACAGGCAGGCATGGACATTTCCAGGAGTGCAGCTTGCTCTGGAAAAATTCATTTGAGACTCCAAGAAAATTTGCTAAATATAGTACCAACTGATATCTAATTTAAGCTTATGAGGAATACCAGGGAAACATGTGCTTTGGAAAAACTGTAGTTCTTCTGACTCTTATTTCTTTTCAGCACATGAGGGCTCAAGCCTTTCTGAACTTTTCAGTGCTTAGAACACAGACCCCTTCTGTCACACATCGTACCTCCTTTTATTCTGCACATTTATTTTGAGGTGAAAGAATGTTTTTTATTTATTTTCAAATAACATACAAGTTTAGACGGCCAACCCAAAAGAAGGTAAGTAATCTTTCTCTGAGCTTTATTAGAGGAAGGAAAGTAGCAGCAGATGTTCATTCTAGCACAAGTAAATGAATCGCTGTCACTTCCACAGTTGTCTCAGCAGAAAAAAAAATAAAAGTGCATGTCCCACATCACCATACAATAAAAACATGTGACCAGGCAAACGAAAAATGTGCCTCAGAGAACAGTCTGCATACCAAAGTACCCATGTCTGTGCAGAGAACACTCCTGTTATGAAATAACTTCAGAAGGCAGGACAAGAATGACCTGAGCAGCAATCAGTCTGCACAGTGAAAGAGCTGCTAATACCTCACCCTAATTTACTGCTCTCCCAGCAATCACAGTCCTACACATTCTCCTCTAAACTTCTGCCCTAATGCAAACCCAAACCCTCTCATCTTCACTTCGAAAAACTGAAATTTGATTCAATTTACTGTTCTGGCCCTCCTGCTGTTGCTGTGAATGAGAAGTGCCTTCTCATCTGGCTGGGCAGCTCCAGAGCCAGGAGCTCCCTCATTAACGGGCTGGGAAGAGCAGCATGCCTGGCTCCTCTGCAGGTGAGTGCTGCTGGAATGAGGAGAGACCTGCCCGCCCCACAGACAGCTCAGCAGGCCCTGCCTGGGCTGCCACGAGTTCTGCTGCACTTCCCACTGCGCTTCCATCTTTTTCTTCCCTACCCATGGCAGTCACAGAGCAGCTGCCCCTGGGCTTCTTCACCTGGCTGCTGTCCCTGCCCACTGCCACAGAGTCACCCTGCAAACCCCACATACTGTCCCAGCACAAAGGAAAGACTGGGGGGCTCTTGCCCCACACTTTTAATCCTTGTTTCTTGCCTTTTTCCTCCTGCTTTCCCCCCAGTGCAACAAGGCAAGTCAAAAAAGCAATACAGCACAAAACAGCTGTATTTTACTTCAGTACATCCGCTAGTCCTGGCAAAGGAAAATATGTTCATTTTGCTACAAGTCCTGCCAATCTGTGCTAACCACAAAATGGCTTTATGCTGGAACACTAAAAGCACATTTATCCAAGATATATGTGCTTCATAAAAAGCAAAAATAAATGCATATTCATGTGAAGGTTTTTATTACAGACTGCAGAAAGCTACTTGTCCTCCAAACACTACCACCCTATTCACTTGCAGGGAGGTGTCAGTATGCATCACATGCTCTGAGTTTGAAGAAGTTCACTAAACAGGGTGTCACAGACCTGCTATTTTCTTAAGAAGTATGAAATGAGCATCAGTGTTTAATTCTGAACTACCTTAATTACAAGGTTATGCAATGGTGCTTTCTCTGTATCTTTAAAAGTCAATTTTTAAAGCTATTACTGTAGAGATGTTTTAAAACAAAACCCTACACCGCTTTTCCTGGCTTCCAAAAGGTATAAGGAACCACTAAAAAAGCATCAAAAACCACAATGATGTTATGTTCTTGATTAAAAAAAAAAAAAAGAAAGGTAAAAAAGGCTTCTTCTGACAAAAGATGCTGTTTCCTTATCTGCCTAAAGTACAACACTGCTTCTAAAGTGACCCCCTGTTAAACTGGATAAGGGGAGAGCAGCCTGTGCACTACAACAAATCATCATGATGAAGCCTTCCCAGACTGCTGTTAATATCTTGTGCAGTGCTCCGAACATAACATACTTCATGCTTCGCTACATTTATCCTTTCACAGCAGCTCCCTCATTTTGGTTGACCATAATCCTATAAATCTTTCCCCCAAGCATACATGCTGACCTTCAGGCTACAAAAACTAACAGTCTTGGATAACCAAGTCAGCACTTCCATTAATACCCTACTACACAAGGAAAAGCAAGTGATATTGGTGGTGGATGTTTTGCTGTTGACAATATTCATGAGGGCACATGTACACACACATTTAATTATACCTACAAACAACTTTATTTACCTCCATATATTCCTATATATCAATCTCTTTAGATATAAAAATTCAGCTTGCATTGTATTTGTTGCATCTGTGATAGCCAATTAAACTGGACAAATTTAAGATTTCAGGCAGGCAAAAAATCAAGAAGGAACAAAGCCATTAGAGATGGAAAAACAATTAAGCTCCTTAAGTCCACCTTCAAAGAGCAAAAGGGAGCGAGCTTGACATACCTACCCAAACTATTTTTAGACCCGGGTACAATTACACCAGGCTAAGTCCACCCAAAGGACAAAACCAGGGACCATACACAGCCTTCTGCATTCCACACCACTGTCATGTCTCACAACACTGTCAAACCTAATTTAATACTCTGAAGATTTTGCTTCCACATCTGACAGATGCTGGTAATTCAATGAAGCCTTGTACTCCAGCACAAAAAAATTAATGGGAAGCAATTGTGGAGATTTTGTTGCCTTAGTTTTTCTGTTAAAGAAATTAATCCATTACTGTTTTGACAACCAAGCGTTGCAAACATATGAAACACCTTCTCCTCACGTTAATGAGGTCACTGTGAGAGTTCTGCCACATTGTTGAAATGTGGATTTCCCTTGAACTACTGAACATTATTCTCCATCTTAAAATTATCTGCACATCACTTCCAGTCCAGAAACTACAAAGAATTATTTGAAGTAACAAAGTTGATATCAGAAAATGAATGCCCTGCTGCTTGGTGAACTGGAATGTACTATGTTAATTCATACTATGAATTAGCTGCAGATAAAAAGCTAGTTATGTGGATGAAGCCTGCTAGAGCCAGTTTTAGGCATAGCTCGAGCAGAGGTTGTTAGCAAGGCCTTAGTACTTCCAACAGCACACGGAGGTGGAAGGGAAGATGTGTACAGGGAGATGACACAGGATGAGCCAGAACACTGGACACAAGATACTTTATTCTTAAGTTGTAGTCAGTAAATCCAACACACACCATCACTACCCCCCCAAAAAACACCACAAATTTCAGCCTGCCTCTCTGCATTCCACATAATCCCTAAAGATTATGAGGTAACACATCAGCAGGAGTCTCTAAAGAAAGCTCCACTAGAAATACTGGAAATTTTGAAATAAGAAATGCTATAGGTAAATACTAGGTTTCTCCTTGTTATTATGAGGTGAAAAAAAAATCCAATGAACAGCCATATGGAAAAACACGATACAAGGCTAAAGAGTCAATATGGTATTTGCAGAGAGAAATCATTCCTCAGAAGTTTCTCAAGTTTTCCAAAGAACCACCAAGTTTATGTTTAAAAGTAACTCAGTTAATACAAATATCTGGGTTTAAAAAAATATTTAAGTGTTCCTTATAGAAAAGGCTCTTTAAGCAACTAAGCTGACAGAAGATAAGGAGGAAAGTCCTCACGAGGATACATAACAATAAAAGATGGGGTGGGCAGGGAAAGGAGTGGGAATAAAAAGTTTTCACAGTGGAGCAAAAGGACTACTGCATTCCTTAAGGTTTTGCAGAGACATGTCCTTATGATGAGCTGGGAGGTGACAATGTTTGCAGACTAGTCTGGAACGCGAGTGCAAAGCATCACAGATGGATCTCATGATTCTGAGCAATAAAGCAGCAGATGAACTCTAATATTAGTAAGGCATGTGGGGAAAGAAACAGCCCTTGCTATAAGCGCAGAAAGATAAGCTCTAAATAGGCTATTTACACTCATGAAAGATTTTGGAGTCATTATAGACGGTTTCCTGAAAACTACATCCTAAACAGCTGTCGAAAAGGCAAGGCAATTATAAGAATCATTAGGAGAGTAATGGAAAACTGAGGTGTCATTGTATCACTTATATAGCTGTTGTGCATTTATACCTGGAATACAGTCCTGATCTTCCCATTTCCAAAGGGACAAAAAGATTAAAAAGGTGCTAAGGTTGTTTCCTTATTAGAAAAGACTATACTGACAACAAATTCTTCAGAACTTACCAACTCCATCATCTCACAGACAGCAAGAAAATGAATTCAGAATGACTGAATTTTGCTCAGTATAACTTGCAGATCAGCTGCAAGCTCTAAGACATTCAGCTAACAGGTAACTATGGAACTCACTGTCACATGAAGTTACAAAGGTCAAAAAGTAAAGATTTATTAAAAAATTAAATTCCTAAGGATTGGTCCATTTATTTTATTAAGTACTATGGTCCATACACAAGCTTTGTTGAAGGATGTATTTAGATCACCTGCAGCTGAAAGCCAAGAAGCATCATTATACATTAGTGTTCCCTGTAGGTTCCCTTAGTAGATGCTACTAGACACTTTCAAAAACAGGTCATGGGCTAGACAGACTTGAAGAACTGACAATCTGATACAAAATACTAGTCTGAAAAGCTTACAGAGACAGAGATGTCGTCTCTCTCACATCATATGGAAAAGCTATTGGCTGGGATAAAGAGAGGAACAACACAAAGCTCAGGGAATGAGAGAAGTTTCCAGCTATGGAAATCCCAGGTAACAGTACAATTCATAATTCTGTTCAAATAAAGCAACATTTAGCATTACTAGAATTACTGGTAAGGAAAACAGTATCTCACCACTTTTCCTCAAAGCTCCTTTGCTACCTTCAAGGAAAACAGCATTTAAAAACATAACAGAGACAACATACACCGATCTCACCAGAGAAGCAATAGCTGAAAAGTCCCAAAATCTGTAATCAGGAAAATCTCTTCAAATTCTTATTTCTCTAAATTCTTTCCCTCAAATTCTCTCTATTTATATTCTTCAGATCTATGAAGATTTTAGGAGATTAGGAAAAAACACTAAAAATTGTTATCTACTGCTACTGAGAAAATACTCTCAAACATTAATAGACTATGATTTAAAATTACTTATTAGATTTTCCATACCATACTTTCTCCAGAGTTTGGCTGAAGCCTGTCGTATTTAGAGAACATTCATGGAAAAGTAACATATTCTGCAGTAGAAAAGAAATTACTTTTGCAATCTACTAGGTGAAACTGTGTTTCAGCTACAATTGGAGAACAGAACAAATACCTAGAAGTACATTAAGCACCGTATGCTTCAGAATTGAAATCCGCATTTGGCAAACGAAAAGGTCTGCATCAGTTGGTCTGAGAGAGACTCCATTTTCATAATTTTATGTTTGACAGTATCCCACTGAAATTAGTCACATAGAATCAGTTGAATTACCCTATTCACTCAGCATGTTACTTCTGAAGTGAGGCAAGGATTTCACAGCCTTTAAAACAAAACTGCTGCTTAACACACAGTACCAGAAAGTTACGTCATCTCCACCCACCTGCTGAATGCTGTGACCAACAATTAAAAACTCATGCTGGCTGTTCTCTGACAGACAAAAGTAGCATTTCCACAGGGAGGAAATATGTGCAATTAAAATAATACCTATATCTCAGAAATCCAGAGGAGTGACACAACGGAGCATGCTTTTAATCTCAATTTAGTCTCAGCACTCCCCATGGCAGGAAGCATGACTGATGAGAATTTATTCCTCTCAGCATGCAGTATTTAGTGGCTCAGCTAAAAAAATGAAAAGCCCATTTCTGTAAAATCTCTTTTTCAAAAGTGAGCTCTTAATAGTTCTCCAAGGGTACAAACTATGCATCCAGGACAAAAACACCTAAAACATTTTAAACATAATTACAGATTCATTTTATTTAAAGCAGCTCTTGGGAGCTGGAGACAAAAGAGACAATAGCCATGTTCAGTACATACTGAACAGCATGCCCAGACAGACATCCATCAGTGTATTAAGATTGGAATTTCATGAGCCTATAAATTCACATTTCTGACCCAATTTCATTGTATTAGAGAAAATCTATTCCAAGAAAGATTACAGTTACAACTTTCTAATACTGAAGTATTTGGGTGAGTTCAAACACTTGATTTGTGTGGCAAATCCCAGCAGGCAAGGCTCAGATTTGATAGAGGAAATGGGAATAGCAAGACACTAGGACTGACAGCCTACTACTGCTGCCCCTTGAGACTGGGAATGAGGTAAAACCAAACCCCTCCAGTTATAAGCAGATTAGCTGTGGCTCTCCAGTTGTTGGTAGTTTATCAGTGCAATCCTCAGACTCATAAACTTTATTTATTGTTATGACTTGCACATCCTCTTTATAAAAAAAGCAATTTTTTTAATTCCCCTTATCTACCCCAACATGTAATTCTGCTCCTTTTTCAAGTTAGATACATTGCCAATTCAGAGAAATCTCCCTATTGCCAATAGAAGTTGTGGAACTCAATTTTGTTATGTGTTTAAGTGAAAACTCTACTCACTGAAGTAGCTAGACTCCTCCATAAGAACTTAAAATTAAGAAAAACCCAAGAATTTAATTTGTTAAAAACAACAGCTGGAATCTTTAAAGACAAACTGCACACACACACCCATGCACACTCCACTGCTGACTGAGCTATCACATCAGGTACATTACCTTTCAGTTTTATTTCTCTGCACAATTTTAAACCAATTAAGCTAATCCAAATCAGCATGAAATAAGGGTTACAGACAAAGCACAATTTCACTTCCTGGCCTAATGGTAGCATTAATTGCACACTCTTAAATCTTCATGCTGCATTGGTTTTAGTAGATTGGTGTCTAACTGGCATCAGTTAACTGAGTAAACTGACTGGATTGAAATTTGCTGTTATGAATTAATCAGTACTTCTTACCTCTTCTTACTCATGCAGTTAGGATACAGATTAAACTGTGTTAGGAGTAACTTTCAAGGACACATTATCTGACTTCAGTGCATCAGCATATGGAAAGACATTTCACAAAAAATGTCCCAAGACAGTGCCTAACTGGTTAACACATGCTAAATTACTCATGCAAGTGACATGTCTCTGAATACAAATTATACTCAAAATAGTTTTTCCAAGGAAGCAAAAAAAGTGTGTAACAATAAAACCTTGGTAAATGAAGTGAGTTACTGAATACCAGAGTTTTGCACATGCTTCATTTTAATAAAACTGGAGATGAACCAAATGCTCCTTTCTCTAGCTTGTGGGTCTAAAATTCAGGAAAGTGTGGTTAATAAACCTACAGTTTAGAGACTGAGCTCATAATACTTTGCATATACCTGTGACCATAAAAGATTTCAGGATGGGGATCCTGTAATTGTTTAGTGAGTGCATTGTGTTCACATGTCAAACAGCTGTGCACATTCATAAAACTCTCACATTGAAAAATCTGGACAATTGTTGGGGCCCAGGAGTCTCACTCAGAGTAGACTTGGATGACAAAAGTAGTGAAAAAGCAGTTTAGAAATTCAAAGATTATTAAATAACAGAGTGGGCCCCAACATGGGCAGGGCATAATCCTCGAAGATCAAATACTACAGAAAAACTGCTTTGTATTTGCTTCCAACAAGAGAGGCACTGCAACACAGCAACAAGAACAGAAATTGATACACAGGATAAGTTAAACTGGTCAATTAAACAAAATGCCAGGGGAATAAAAAGTGAGTCCAATTTTTGTAAACTCTGTTATCTACAAAGAAACTGCACAATACTAATTGCACAACAACGGACTTTGCAGATCTTTTATTTGCACAACATACTTGGACACAACAGCCAGCTTTAGTCGAAATCCCTCTGCTTTGCTATATGGGCAACATCAGATTCAAAACAAAGAAATACAACAGTCACCCTGCACTAAAAAGTCTTAATCAGCATCCTAAGTCAGCTTGTTTGTGCAGCTGGAACTTGCTGGTAAATGCAGAGCTTGGAAAACAAGCTCTCGTGAAGAAGCACGGAGAATTAATAGCAGCCACAACAAAAGATGTTGCAAAGCAATCCAATTTATTACGCTCACAGCTCCACTGAAAACATGTAAAGGAAAAGCGTTTACCATCAGAGAGCAGACATTTAAAGTCAGCATTAAAAATTGCAAAACGAAGTAGAATGACATCATTTTAAAAAGGAAAAGAAAAATACTGCAAGCAGTTAAAAGTATGAGAAGACTTTTGGAATAGGTAACTGTCTTCCCTTTGTGACATGAAGGGGAAAAAGATCATATTAAATGGCAATACAGACTTAATGCTCATTCTGGTGCCAGAATAGTTCCAATTGTTTTCCCCAAATCACATTTTGTCAGAATTTCCAATTACGTAGCATTGAGCTAACAGAACGGCTGAAAACTGTGCTCAGAGCCTGGTTGAATCACTAATTTAGATTGAAAAAAAAAGAAAATATATTTTTCAACCTTCATATGATCTGGTATCACTCCATTGTTTTACTCTGCTGTAGTGGTACATTTTCTTGGCTAAGCATTTATCACACATCTGCTTCAATACCAAGTTTCTGCTGTTCCTGACCTAACTTCTAATTCTTTTCAAGCTCCTTGCAGAGTTTTGTCAGCCTGTGAATTACTACACAGATGAACTACTTTCTTTTTCCACAATACAATAAAGCACATCATTTGTGATTAGAGTGCTTCCATAATTATGCAGGAGAAAAACATTCCACGTTTTCCATAATTCCTAAGTAATTTGGGATACCCTACCTCATAGACAGGACTATCTTAACTATAGTCAGGTGTCTTGGTTATTGAGATCACAGGATTTGTGTTAGAATTGAAGAGCTGCTTTAATATGACAAGTTTTTACTGTAACAGTGCCTGAAACAGGGCTGTATGTTAAATACATCATAAATATACATATGATTTAGCATTTCGACCAAGTTATAATTCACAGCTAGAAATATTTCTGCAATAAGAGATCCTTTAAGCAGACAAATTCATGCCTTACCTTGTGAAAGGCACTGATTTGCCAGAGCAACCTGTCCAGAGTGTAGGTACAGATTAAGACGTGTGAAGATGCTGCTCAGAGACGGAATTGTAATGAAGCAGAAGGCAACACAAGCCTAAATCAAATTAAAAAAAATTAAACTGAATAAAATTCCTATCTCAGAGTTATAGCAATCCTTACTGATTTTATACACCATTAGGAATCAAAATCTGTAGATCAGTTCTGGAAAGGTTTTTGAGATGAAAAGCAAATATTATGTGAAACCCCAAATCAGCAACTTTAAATTTCTAACAAGTATTCCAGTAATGATTGAAATATTTTTATTATTGTTATTATTACTAGATAAGCTCAAAACTTACACTATGACTCTAGCTCAGAGGGATCCTCTCTCCTCAGGGAACCAGCCTGCAGCTCAAGACCAAAAGCTAACTAGAAAAGCAGAGTACTGTCCTCAGGGACAAACCATGTGGCAAACTGGCCAAAGCAGGTGCCTTGTGTGTATTTGGGAGGAAGCAGATCCAGCCCAGAGTGCTGCAGCTGCAGGCCCATGGAACAGCCCAAACAGCTGGATGGAGCAAGCAGCCCCCAGGCACAGGGAAGCTGGCCAGTGTCACCCCAGCATCCCTTGTCCAGGACACGGCACAGGTGCCCTTAACAAAAGTCCTCTCATTAATAGCAGGAAAGCAAACAGCTTCCCAACACAAGGAGATGGAGACACTCTGGTTGCTACATTTCAGGTTAGAAGAAATGAACACAAGCATTTGGCACAGCCTGTGCACAGTTCAAAGCACATCTGACCATATCCATACAGACTCAGAGGCACTAAAGCCGAAAGGAGCCCTGCATTTGAAATTCAAATACTGATTTCAGCATATCAACTCTGATATTATGAGACAGAAGTCTGAATATATTTTTTACCCCATCTCCCATTCTCTCTGTGATTGAGTTACACAGAAATCTGGTATTTTATTTTAAATATAAATTGAAAAGCTGAGCTTTCTAGAACTCACACAAACAGCTCGCCCACAAGCCTCCCTTTGGAGAGGGAGTCAAATCTTGCTGCTCTTTTTTAATACAAAGCTGCTATTAGATGGTTTGGGTCTTTTATTTCTTAAACAGCAGCATTATCTTTCGAGAGGAAAGAGAGATGGCAACGAGAGAAAATGAGACTACAAACAGTGTCAAAAAATACTAACAAACTAGTTTTTCAAAAATTACCAACTTAGGTGGCAGCAAATAGTGTTCTCTGCAAAGAAAGCAGGCTCAAAATTTATTAGTCAGACCTACCCTGACAAATGCAGCAGTCTTTCTGGAATGATTTCCTTTCATCACCTTTCTTGTTTCCATTGCTAGTTGGTTCACAGACTACACATAAAAGCCAAAAGAAAACCATGAAGAAAAATGCACAGCCCCAGTGGCAAATAACAAACTGCATGTTTTACTGCATGCATTTAGAGAACAGCAAGAGCCAAAAGGAACTCTGATACAGCGTGCCCTCACTGTACTATTTAGTTTTTACTTGGAGAATTTTAGTGACTGTTCCTTAAAGCAAATATGACTTGTTTTGTGAAGGTAGACTCATTGATTTATTCACGCCTTTAGCCTATCCTTTGCTTCCCAGCTATAGTGCTGTCACCTCTTTCCTAGCAGAACAATAGTGATTTCTAGCTAACACACTGATTAAAAAGCCAAAACACTAAAAATATTTAAGAGAAGATACAATGTTCCAAAGGAATCAGATGCAGCTAATGCTTACCTGTGACTCAATACAGAAAAGGGATTAACCTTCCCAGTCATAGCAGGATTGTGCCTGAATCTGCAGCCAGACACAGTCTAATCTCTCCTAGATGGAGGATTATAGAAGAGAGAACCCAAATTCTGAATGCACAAAAGGGCCATTTATTTTATTAGACATGAAGTCTCTTGTAGGATAGCCTGTTTTCTTTGTTGCAATGATACCATGCGTGCCTGTCAAGCAAGAACTTCAGAGTGTTTAGAGAGATAAAATCAGAGATGAGATCAAAGTTTACTTTATAAACACTTGATAAAAATACTTTAGACTTATTTTGCCATATAATCTGACCAGGGAATGGGACAACTGCAAACATATCCTGACTTATTAAGGAGATGTAGATAAACTGTGGCTTACATGAATCAGCTGGACTAGAACAGGCTCCAGATTGCAAAACATTGACCTGGCTTCAACATAGAAACTCAGCTGTTGTTCAAAGTCACGGCCAAATGAAACCTAGAAAAGACAAAAAAACCCCTAAATTTTACCATTGTAGGTTATTAATTTTAAGATATATAAAACTGTGTGTGCAGATTAATCATAGATATTCAAAAGTCAAAATCCACATATAGTGGTAAGAAAAAAACCCACCAGTAACAACAAAATAGCACCTGGATAATCTGTGTCCTTTTAACCTTCTGCAATACTTAACTTTCAGGGAAACATGAAAGATTTACTGGTGGGTTTTTTGTCTATACTCCACATGATGTTCTACTTTACAGACCAAGTATTTATCAAGAATACAAAATTTAAGTCCTAGGTTTGTAAAGTGTTCTCAAAACCAGCAGAACTCTTGCCTCTTTATGGAAAAGGGACAAAGACCTTGTTTTGATCATACTTAAAAGGCAAAACAAAGACCCCCCAGAAAAACAGAAATACATCTGTGGACCTGTATTCAAAGTCCTGTAATTTCTGAGGTCCTGAGAAAGGGCCTTCAAGAGAAAATAGCATTTTTCCTAACTAGATAAACCAGAGAGAAAAGCAGGTTTTCCTCGAGTTTGGTTAATAAATACTTGCTTATATAGTATGGCAAAAGCCTGCAACCTTGTATTCTGGCAGGAAAGAAGTCAAAAAACAACCCTTGTGTGAGAACACCCTACTTCCAACTCTCTAGATTTAAAAAAATCCAAGTGCTGTCAGCTGGAGTGTCTCAGCTGTCAATTAAAAGCCTTCCATGAGAAACAGTCTCCAGGCAGTCTATGTTTATGTATTCTATTGGAATTTTTTTCTAATAGAAGTAAAGGTTGCATTATTTATTATTTTTCAAGTCATATGCAAAAGATTTTTTTTACAAAATTAGAATAAAATTTACATTCAATTCATACAGCAAAAGACCAAAGAAACTGCACCAGAAAACAAAAGATTGCTTCTCACATTACAGACAACTGTTTTCACCTTTCCTCTATTTGTACAACTGCTGATTCTTGAGTCCCAGTCTCACGAAAACTCCTCTAGAAATACAAATTTTTCCACAAAAAGACTGACTGCAGGGGTGACTGTTACAACTGCTTTTCCCTTCATATTTTAATATGTGCTGGTTTAAAATTCATAACTAGTCATTTTGCTGCTATGGGATTTTCCCCCCCCCAAACCAAGACTATGAAGCCACATCAAATTTTATTCAATGTGAGAAATCCTTCTAAAGGAAACTATACAATATTATACTGTATAAAAAGCTTAATAAAGCAAAATTATATTAAAGCATATTAATTAGCAAATTATTATAGCTGAAGAAAAAACAACCATCTAGAATTGCAACAAAGAGGACAAGTAGAGACAGAGCCTGTCAGCTGGATGTGAAAGAAAAACCAAGCATTGAGCACATGGTTAGAGAATAAAAAAAGCCTGACAAAGTCTCCCTAAAAAACCCTGACATCTCAAAACCAGAGAACAACAGAAGATTTTATTAGGATAAGGGTTAAAAACTAATTTCAAGGCAAAAGACCTGATGTTCTTGTGGGACTACTAATTTAATGATACAAATTATCTTATTTGTAAATTAAGATAAACAGGGATAAGAATAACATAAGAGTCATATTTATTTTGTGTTTCTCAAAACTGGTATTGGTTCCATTTAGAGCTGGGTAAATAAATCAGTGACCTCTCTGATGCTATAATAGACAAGATTTCAATTGCTGTTTAACTTTTTTAAAATCCTTGCTACGTTTTACAGGAGATGTGCAAAAATAGCAGAAAATACAATGAAATAAACAATGTATGCACTTTAAACATTGATATTGCATCAGACACACGGGTTCTGATTCAGCCACACAGGCATCTGTTCCTCATGGGGATCTCAGGAAAATCCAAGCTCTAAGGTAAACCCCACAGCTGCACACAACTGTCACTCACCATTTTTATGAATCCATTTATCAGAGCTGCTAACATTCTTTTCTCATCCTCAAGTGTTAGTGCACTGGAAGAGAAAATTTGTATGGTAAATTTTAGAATATTACTTATTAAAGGTTCAAATTATACATAATATTTTATATAACGTTATGTATAAAACTGATTTTAATATGAATATCACCAAGTCAACCATGCACCAAACTAAATTCCAGATTTAAAAAAAAAAAAAAGTAAAAATTGCTAAGAGTGTCTTTCAATCTACAAAAACTCAGATTTGGGCCTGAGGAGAAGGAAGTTAAGCTAATGTTCTTTACTGTAGCAAACAAATGGCTTCAGTCTTGTGTTGCAACATGAGAACTTGAGTAGGAACTGACTCCAAAAGCCTAAAGAAACTAGTAAATCTATTCCTAGAAGAAAGTCACCCTATTTAAGGGGTAAAGTTTTTAAAATAAACTTTAAACAGTATATGTAAAGTGTATTTATTTTAAAAACAACATTAGCTCATTGTTTGGTTTGGGATTTGTTTTGTTTTGTTTAGGGTTTTTTGTTCTAACTAACCTTGCCTTGGAATTTAAAAGATAATTAACATCATCTTCTTACACTGCTGCTTTTTTGATGTTTTAGTAAGAACCGAAGTGATATGTAAAAAGAAGTTTCTTTTCAAGATTATCACAGACACCTATTCTATAGCAAGAGTCCAAAATCTGATTTGAAACAAATTTACATCACATGAAAATCCAGTACATCAAACCCGTTTCACTGAAAATGGATGAATAAAAAGTTAAACAATTAACTATTACAATTTAATCCTCTTACTATTATATGCTTGGCTCCAGCTTTGACCTTTGGTATATCAGTTACCAATTTCCTACTCAGACACCAGATGGGAAGAGAACAATAGTTTTATTATACAAATTCAGTGAAGGAGGAAAGAAAACCTCAGCATGATTAGCTCATTAGGGCACTGCCAGTCAAAAGAGTCAACTGATGGGCTCTGAAAGGCTCAGAAGGCCTGTAATGAGATCTCCAGCTCAGTTATAGGTTTCCAGTTCAATTCTGAATCAAACCCCTACCAGTCTAAAGGCTGTTACCCTCCAACAGCTGTTATGGGGGTCAGTGAGCCCCACACAATGGGCTGGGAGTTTCCTGAACCAGGATGCAAAAATAGATGCAGGAGTTACTTCAAAAAAACTAGAATTTATGGTGATTCACCAACAGAACCAAGGCAATTACGTACACCATCTTATCTCAGCTAAAGGAACTGCTGGTTTAAGGGATTTTAGAAATCCCAGTAAACTATCAAATTGTTTTGGCAAAATGTCAGAGGCAGCACCAAATAGGGATTGTCATAAACTGCTTTATTTCTTTTCTTAATAAGCTGGTTTAGGTACAATATATTGTTCTATTTAAAGGCTGAAGTGGCTTTTAGTGCAACATACAGCCAAATAAGGTGCTTTCACCCAAAATAAAGCACTCTAGCTGGTATAAATTGGAATTACATGCCAAATATTACTTCCTTATTGGCAATAAATCTTGCATTCATGACCTATCAAGGCCAAGAAAGCTATAAGTTCCTTTGCAGCATCTGCCATACTAAGAGGCTCTGGGCTCAGAGTGCCAAAAGAAACTGTGCCCTTCCAACTCAAGAGGAAAAAAGAGGAGATTTGTGCTCTTGAGAGCATTGTGATTCTGGCTCTATTTTCAATCAGACAAAGATTTTGGTGTGATTTTTGCAAGTTACCTACAAACCACAACATCTTGCTCTCTGCACAATGGCTATTGAAACAGCGATGGTGCAACAGGGCACCCAGGATCTCTAACAACCTCAGCTCTCAAAGGCAAGGGGAAAAGCGAAGAGAAGGATTTAGGGGTAAGATATAGATGGTTCAAGAACTTCTCCTTAGTTCTAGCTTCCCCTACACAAGTTCCTGGAGGTCTTCCAGATATTCTTCTAAAGATTTGTAATATCTGAAAATAGTGGCCCAAAGAAAAGGTATAATTGAGTATGGCAATCTGTGCTTTAGGAGCTACATATTCACTTGAATCTCACAAATAGCTTATTATTCACTGTAGCTCAAAGATTACACTGGTTTCACTCATCAAATATTTTTAAGATTGGATCGTGTACTGTCTCTGCTTCACTAGAAAACTCTACAAAGCCGTTGCTACTTTCCTCTTAAAATTCTGCTTCAGTATTTAAAACACAGCAGCAATTAAAGAGCAAATGGTGCAAGCTGCCACTTCACAGCTCTTCCCTCACCACTAATTGGATTCATGTCTTCATCCACCTTGAAGCAAACAGCCTCAGAAACATGAAACTACACCAGGCAGCCAAACTCTGCATAAATGACAGTTATTAGTATAAGTTAATCTTACTTCACAGAATCATGCATCGTCTTACAGATATGCAGAAGAGCATTGAGTATAACAGGATCCTTTGTCGATTCCTGCTGATGCCTAGAAAGTGTTTTAGAAAAAGTGATGAAAAATCCTGCTCTGTCAAAATGAAAAACAATTACTAGAATAACACTGATTTCATGCATAATTCCCGTCGCCAGCACTGTATGACACTACTCAAGTTTTATATTCATTGGTGAACCAACAGAACTCCAAAGATCACGTGGTTAACAGATGTAAAATTCCAGCAAATGCCAGTCAAGAAATATTATCTTAATACACAGAGCTGTAGTGCCAAGCCACAGAATCTGACTCCTTAAGGGACACAAGCCACAGGATCTGACTCCTTCAGGGACACAGCAAGCCAGATGTGATACACTGAGGCAATCTAAGAACATCAAAACAAAGCAATCCTCGATCTACCAAGATGTAATGTAATTTCTCAGCTACTTAGGGACAGCCAGGAAGGATAAATGTCACGTTTAGGTACAGAGGCACACGTGCAGCGCAGCTCCACTAAGATGATTAAGGGGCCACAGCATCTCTCATATGAGCAAAGGCCAAGGGACAGAAGGCTCAGGGGGCTCAGCACTGAATGCAAATACCTGAAGGGAAGGTGAAAATTAAAAAAAATGTTTCAAGGAACCTGTTAATTATTTGAAAAGGACTGTCTGCCTTTTACAATACTGGAAGATATTTTCATTTTTTAAGTTCATTTTTAACTGTGACAATACCCCATTACACCAAGGCAACAGTTCTGTGCTGTCACAGCAACTGGAATGTGAAATAAATTTCATAAACCAACAAAGGCAAAAAAAAACCTCAGAGAACAACTATTCTGTTAATCCACAGCAAGTCAGCATCAGTACAACTACTTCAATTTCAGCTTCCTTTGTGAACAAACAGTTGACCAAAAGATTAACAAAACTGACAATTTTCTCTTTTCTTTCCCATAGCCTGGAACACCTTCACCAGCTAAATGGCCTGACTCTTATATACTGACTCTTCCCTAGCCATCTTTCAATAAATTTCTCAGACCCTCTAGAGTGCATTTCACCTCAACA
This sequence comes from Manacus vitellinus, assembly GCF_001715985.3. NCBI lineage: Eukaryota > Metazoa > Chordata > Aves > Passeriformes > Pipridae > Manacus > Manacus vitellinus. The sequence continues at coordinate 10,998,270 of NW_021938949.1, forward strand.
GTCTCCACTTACTTAATAAAAGATTCCATAATGCACTTGCAAACCTCCACTCTCACACTTTCCTTCTGGAACATATCCAGAAATGGCAAGAATTTCTCCTGAAAGTACAAACACATAAGCAAGTAAAAATAGGTATGTTACCAAACAACACACTAAATCAATAAATATTTATGCCATAGTAACAAAGAAACTCAAAGAATCTAACAGCCTACTGAAAAAAAAGTACAGAAAATTGGAATTGGAATAATGAATATTTAAGTACAAGCAGCAGAAAGCTCCCAAAATATTTCTGCACTTACCAACTTGATAAAAAGTCATCCCATTCTGTGAACTTGTAAACAACTTAAATATCCCACTCACGTAAATTCTCTTGCAGAAACAGAGCAAAATAGTTCTTAAAAATTTATTAAACTGAGTATTACTTACCACTGAAAAAAGCAGAGAGAAGTCATAGATATAGGTAATAACTTTCTGAATAATTGACTGCAGCTATAGGGGAAAAAAATTTTTTAAAAAAAGGGAAAATTATTGTAATGCAAGTTAAATTAAGACTATCCACACCATAGTTAGGCAGATTTTTTCATTTTAAAGTCTCCATGTCCTCCAGCTCTCTGCATTAAAAACTCCAATCAAATAAACAAACAAAAATCCCCAAGCCAGTTTGTTAAATCTTCTTTTGTAGGCACTTTATCTACCCTCCAAGTAACCAGAAAACCTTCTTCAACTAATCTATATGTCATCTGGCATTTGGTCTCAAGAACTGCACATTCACTGAAGCCTTAACAATGCCAAGCAGAGATGGATTATTTTATGGTTTACTTCTGTTTAAACAGCCTACCACAATTGCTAATTTCCTCCAGCAAACACCACTGTTGATGTAGGAGTTAACTATTGCTACTCCTAAATACACAAATCATTCAGGTTTAGCATTTCTCAGAACCAAAAGACTGATGAGCAGGGGAAAAAAGGAGGAATAAATCACAGCACTACAGTGTCCCAGAAGGCTTCCCAAATTACAGCTAGCGTTTAAAAATAATTATTTCGTGGTAAGATTCATCAGTAATGTTTAAGAATTAATTTCATTTAAGAAAATGCACGTCAGATTTTTAGAGATTTGGCAAAATAGGTCCTTTACCTGTGGGTAAGCATCTTCAAATGCTCGATCAGGAGTCATGTGTTTGATAACATCAGCCAAAACTGTATTGACCTCTCGCTTCTGCGTGGCGAAAAACAAGGTTACAAAACACAGTAACAAAATCGGCACATAAATCAAGTCACTGAACATCAGTTGAGGTGGATAATTTATTTCCATTTGGAAAAGAATCAGCTTTTTACAGAGCTCTAGTTAAGCCAGGAACTTTAGCCATAGCTCCAGTAAATCCTTACTTAAATTGGTCCATCTGCCATTAAAACAAAAGGATAAGAAATATGCAGTGCTGTGGAGTGGTGAAGCTACAAAGCTGCATCTTTTGTCCCTATTTCTCTTCCATGAAAGGAAAGACATTTTCTCATTCACTACTGAAATCCTACACGCTTATATGGAACAGTCGAAGCTTCTCCATCTCTAATACCAAACTGCTAACACAGCCACTTAGTCTGTATCAGAAAAACTCCAAATGAAACAAAGTAATTTTCACTTACTGTAAAATGTCTGCATGTATACTCCACCCACACTTCAGCACAGTTGATGTAATCCTAGAAGTACATGTGTCTTGTGATTACCAATATTTACAGGAGGTTACAAAAAATACACTTGCAAAAATTATACTTAAAAGAATTAACTTCTGTGGTATGATTCATGCAGACTCAGAAGTTGCTTATGTAGAATTATGTTATGTAGAATTCAGCTATGCTTCAGTAGAGCTAAGAAAAGCAGGGATCATATAAAGGTGTTACCAGTCATCACATTTTTTTTGCAGCTCTGTGTATCTAAAAAAGCTAAACAATGCCATGCTAAGCATATGCTAATTGAACAACTGGCTGCAATTTTGCCCTCAACCCAGAATCAGTAGTGAAGGAAAACAGACAATAACTCACCTGTGGGTTCTTCAGCTTTGTTATAACCTTCCAGGCTTCATTTAATATTTGAAGGCGATCGTTTTCAGGAGGATCAGCCAATGCCAAGTTTAATCCCAAGGACCGAAAGAGGAGATGCTGGAAGTTAAGGAGAAGTTTTAAATTAAAAGCAGAAGATGCATGACCCCAACACTGCTCTAGCAGGTACACTGTGCAGAAAGATTCTGAGATCAAACCACCTTTCATCAAGTGATGTGCAAGTTACACAGGCAACTAGAGCCCAAAGAACTCTTGTCAGGCAAAAAAAAAGGATTTGTTACAAACTACATACAAAATTTTACCTTTGGGAATCCAGACTCATCACACTCTTTAATCATGGCAATGAAGTCCATCGACCTCGCAGCGATAAACTCTGCTCTGAACGCCGACATTACTGAATTCAACAGCAAAGCACTGCAATGAACACAGCACAGATCAATGCAGCTCAGCATCAACTAAAACTTGGCTGTCCCTGCAGTTACATTACTCTGAGCTTCTTAGACTAACAACTGTCCAGCATCTACTGTAAATTGAAAAGAAAGGGGATAAGGAAGGAAAATTCCCTACAAATCAAGTTTGCATGGGTGAGGATTAACGGTGCATAAGCAAAACAAGAAAACATAAAGCCAACCTGTAGAATACTTGTTCCACACAGGTGCTTTTGAAGCCATCATTTTAGCATCAATTTAATAGAAAGATCAAGCAAACCAGGAGTAGATGACACATTTAGAAACTTACTCTTTTTAACTACAGTTCAGAAGAATACTTTAGGGAGGGCAAATCCCCATTGAAATTTTTCTCATTGAATTAAATTACGTAAGCATTATAAAAGCCACATTTCTAGCAGCTGCATTGTTAGGATTAAAATAAATCCAAGCAGTCATGATCATATGATAACTGGCAATGACATATTTGGACATTTATGATTAATCATTCAGACACGTATCTGTGCTACTATGAAGCCAAAGTCACTAATGGAAGAATGAACTCACTGCATTACTGTAACACTCAGTTTACTCAGCCATGAGTTAGGGCAGAAGCTTCCTCATAAAACACCGTGCCCTTCACTAGTCTGAAAGAGCCAGTTTGAACACAGGGCAGTTTACCTTGAGGGAAATTCTATGGAGCGCTTAAAATAGCCCAGCACCCTCTGTGTTTCTGCCTGAGCATCAGTGCTCCCATCACAACTGGACTGCAATTTGCATTTTATCATTAGACAAGTACTTCATTATACTCAACATTTTGTCCTTCCTTCAATGAGCAAACAGGAACAAAGAGGAGGCACCTAGCCATCTTTACAGTGAGAAATTATAAAAGTCGATTTAAAAATAAGTTCCACAAAACAAACCAACACCTATACAAAATAATTAGTAAAACAGAGTATGTGAATTACTTTTATCTGTATTATACACTCTGATACAATACCACCTTCACATTATGTTTTTAAAATCCCACTTCTCCCCCACACTCCTTAGCTCAGTCACAGAATGCTGGCATTCCTCATCTAAATTCCTCAGTGGCTGCAGAATTGGGCTGTGCAAAGCACATCATAAAAAAAAAATAGGTAGATGAAAACTTTCACAGAACTCAGCCCACCTACCCACTAAAATGCAGAGAGTAGCCCATCAGCAGGACAAACTGCATTCACAAAACTCAGCAAGCACATCCAAAACTTTCAGACCAGCCCATCTTCCTGAACTATTCAGTGAAGGTGACTGGCCTGCACATAAATTTCTAGGACACATTTGGGATACTAATTTTAATGTTGAAAAAAGCAGTTGCCTAAATATTACCATCTTCCAAAGGCTGCCAGCTGCTTTACAGCTTCCCTTGCTAAATGCACTTTTGGGCTGACTGTAGCCAGTGGAGGAGAGGAAGAAAGAAAGGGAAGAAAACACAGAAAAATGAAGCACAACCTCGAATCAGAGACATGGCTGATGGAGAACACATTACGTATCCTAAATTTTGGGTTAGGAGCCAGAATGCAGCAACCAAGTTAAACTAATTAACTTTTACTCTACAAGTAATCTACCATATTTTAGAATTCATTTCTGGAAAACAGATGTTCATAATCATGATTTAGTAAGCTACTGGGAGAATGAAAGCTATACTGTGCAACCAAACTGTTTCCAAAAGAGGGAGAGAACTTTATTACAGGGACTCATGGGTACTCTTTACAGACTCCTGTCTTCTACACTGTGCAACACTTACTTGTTCCCCAATTTTTTGCATCTCTCCATCATCTCAGTAAGCAGAACCTGGAAAAATTACATATTAAAATTAGTGATTAGAGATTTTGCAAATAAATTCAGCTTTAATTACTGTAGTAAAGTCTACTAAAAGCTGTTTTAATTATCTTTCCAATACATTCCAGTAATCCTGTCTTATCCTGCATTTACAACACAAGAAAACCCTCTGGAATAGGTACAGTGGCATTTTAATCAAAACCACCATTTTATGAAATTCAAATTTGTGATCCTTCAGCCTTGCCATTACTCCAAGTAATCCCTATTTCCCAGCCAGGTCAGTTATCTCTGGCAGGAGAGGTGAAGATAATCAACTCTGCCAGAGTGCAAACCAGACTGACTGAGACTAAAACAGCCTGTTCACTGTGTTAAGCAATTCCAAAGCTACAGGTTACTCAAATCATTTTTATATCTGTACAACAGAAGAAACTAATGAATTCAGGACATAAATATTAAACTAGCTAAAAGACAGCAAGAAACAAATAGGAATACTGCCTATGAACTTGAAGTGGTCAAACTTGGAAGCAAACATTATTCCTGTTCAGAAGACAGAATCAGACAGTCATATGTGGGCTCTTAATACTCACTTTTACACTCATGTAAGTACTGACTGTGAGGCTTTTAACAGGCAAAATTAACTCTTCACCACAACATTTTATTTAGCATCAAGCATTACCCTGCTTACTTACTTCTGGAGCATGGTATGCAATACACTGCAAAATCCAGTCTATAGCAGGAGAATATAGAGTCAAATACAAAGGCATCTCCACACGTTGTCCCACCAGCTGGTTCTGAACAGTATCCCCGTGTATCTGTTGAAATAAAGGATGAAAATATGTTGCTGTGAAAAGGTATTTAATGGGAGATATGACAAACTGGCCAAAGTTTGTATATGACTGGAAATGACAACAGACAGTATCACAAATATACACAGATATTCTGAAGCATTCCTTGGAAGCTCAGAACAAATATTATTCAAGTCTGGAAATATGCAGAATAAAGAAGTTTCAACTTATCAGAACGTATGTAAAATGTCCCATACTATATCTGGATACAGGCAGACCACTAAATCTAGATTTAAGAACTTCAAAGACTTTTAAAAAGTATGTGGCAGTTTGTCTAAGCAGTGTATTTATCTGATTTTGCAAATAACCCCCCTATTTGCTTACTTGTTTAAATGTTAGAAGAAAGTCAAAAAAATTTTTGTTCAGGCTTTCTTTGAGTTGTGGTGCCACTTCCATCCCAACCTGTATTAAAAGAGAGAGAAATATTTTATCAGCATCCATCACCTTTGACTCTCCTTCAGCTGTAAGACAAAACCACACTTTCTGAAGGAATACACCAAAGTCACACATATCAAATTAACAAAGAGCATTGAATCACATGCTTTTGACTATTTCCTAGTTTACTATTACAGATACAATCACTAACAACTACCCTGAGGTAGTTACAGCTGTGTTTAAACACGATTATCCTAACATCAGCTCCAAGTATCTGTAAGCAGTGATGAAACCAGTGTCTACCCTAGCACATTGCAACAGCCTATTGTATGCAGAGAGCTTACAGCACCACATAAAATTATCCTTATTATAAATACTAAAAGAAAGATTCCCTATTCTTAAAGCAGAAGAGCAATTATTTTTTGTTTGTTTGTTAGAAGGGACAGGCTGCTGACTACTTCAGATAAAGGCAGCAGTTACAAGAAGCAGTGGCAGTTCTAGCTGCAGTAAATCTTTGATACAGACCAGAAGAGTCAAATGACAGCCTACCCTGCAAAGGTATGCTCTTGCATAGACTGCCACCAGTGGATCTCCAATTCCTCTAATCATAGCCGTTAACCGCGGGAGACATTCCGAAATCCCCCTGTTAAGATTTTTTCAGAAAAGAAAATGAGCTTTAACAGCCAATTACAGAATTATATCACCTATCAATAACTTCAGTAGCTGCCTCATAGGCTCACAATTGAGCACGAGTTATAGAAACACTTATCAAAGAAAACACTTCATTTCTCAAGTAAAATTTTATGTGTACAGTAACACATACCCTATACTCAAACTGCAGTATTTGCTACTACGAGTAAAACAAATACAACTAAAAAACTCCTCCTCTAGTTTGGAGGAGCAGCAGAGCTATGGAAAGGCTGCAACTCAATGTGAGAAAAGCAGCCACTTAAAGCAGAACTGGCAGTACTCCTTGCATGTCTCATTTTCCCACAGGTCCTTTTTGACAGAGCTGTACTTGTGCCTGGAGATGAGGCCCATCAATTCCAGTAAAAGAACTGCTTTCTAGGGATAATAAAGTTGTCACTATAGTAGCAATTTGGCTTACAACACTCATTTCAAAATATAACTGAAGAAGGACAATTACATGGGAAGGAACATTCTCTGTTCAGCAGCTGACACCGTTTGGCAACACATTCAACTTATACCAGGGTGTTCAACAGATAATGGTTCATTGCTCCTAAATGATTGCTCCAACTCTGTCTCTACCAACATGGCATATCAATATTTTCCTTTCAGTTTTCTATCCTGTCTTTTTGCCACACTCCTCACCTCAGCAATCTTCCTTTCCTTCCACCATCTGCAGGTACTGGTTTTCAATTTGCATTGGGATTTGTGACATCCTGATATCACCATTATACATATATTCCAAAACTGCAAGCATGATTGTGTTTCAAATCCTATCACAGTTCAATTTGAAGTTTTCCATGGTATTCTCTTTAAAAATTCCAAAACCTCTCAGTACTGCTTCTTCTCAGATATACTGAGACCTTACCCACCATTAATCACAGAATTCTTATGCTTAACTCCTTGAATTAGTTCCTAAGCCTGTTCACTTCCTTCCCATACTTAACATTATTCTTACGTTTTGGACAGGAACTTATTGCACTTCAGTATTGCTGCTTCCACATAACTAAGTTGAAGCCAAGTTAAGGAACAAAACTAAGGTGCACACCATTGAAAAACATGAAACAAACATATACCAACTACATATTGAACAAACTGTTTCAATGCATTCTGCAATTAATCTCCCCACATTTTGCTGATTTTTACAATTTATCTACAAGCTTGTGTTTCAAAATTTTTCATACATCATCTCTATTTTATTGCTGCCACACTGCTCAGAGCCAATAATTAAGCATTCAGTTTACTACAAAACGTGACTCAAAAGCACATTCAAAACAGACAGCCTGAAACAAAGAAAACAAAGCCAATATAAACATCAGATACTGTGGGTTTTATTGAAACAAACATGCTCGTTTTTGAGAAAGTGTATGAAAAACCCACACTCACACACTCTGAGAGTCTCATTTGACAAAGGATACAATCTGGGAATGAGTTCTCTGATTGAAGCAATCTTGAAAAACCAGTTTAAGCAAGTTTCTTTAGCCGTATCATTAACACTTTCTGGAGAAAAGTTATCTGGGGAAAAAAAACAACCACCCAGACATAGTTACATTCTTTCTGGAAAGAATTTGCTTTTCATTCTAGATTTAAAACTGTATTCTCTCTCCCATCAACAAGAAATTAGGGGCAACCATAATAAACTAGGCAATACATTGGCTTCTCAGTTCTCTTGAGCAGCAGTCAGAGCTGAGTACACAGCAAGAAGGGGGAACAGAGCTTCCATCTTGCATTAAGTAACATTTCAGAAGCTGAAGTCAAGCACTCAATGCCAATCTCAGAACTGCTACTGAGAAATCTCACCTTTCTCTGTTTTCTCAAAAGTAGAAATTGTTAAAAATGGAAAATACAGGGCATCTGTAACAAATATATGTATTTATACATCTGTAACAAACACATCCACATAGAAGAGATTTAAGCACTCAAATTCTTTGTTTTAAAAGGTTAATATAACTTTTAAACGATACATTGCCTACAAGAAGTAGGAAATGCTAAACACTGACACAACACTTGTTCTTGTACACAGCACATGGAACATTGCAGTGCAGTTCTCTCCCCTTGAGCTCTGGGACTATTTGTGGCAGCTGCCAGCAGGGAAAAGGTGCCACCCCGAGGTGGAACAGATGGGTTGGGGGACAGCACTCTGGCCAGGCAGGCGTGCAGTGGCATGGTTAACTGCTTCCTCTTTCTCTAGATTGCTTGGAACAGAAGGCAAAATTGGCTTCTTGGGATCAACCCAGGTTTGAGGCAAGATGGTTGGGATGGATGGGTCCCTCTTCTCTCAGTTTTAAAGCTACATAAACAGCTTCTGCTGTGAATGTCTCCTCATCCACTCCCTGTGAAACAGGTTAAAATACCAGTGCTCTCCCACCCCTTCCCCCAGAAGGTGAGAAGCTCCTGTTTCACAAGGAAGTTTCCAACTTCCCAGATGAGAGAAGCCACACATTAGATGCTGACTGAGTACAGGAAGATGTTCTTTCTCATCTAGCATCTCAGGAATTCTCACCCAAATTTGTTTTGCTTGGTTCCCAAGGGACAGCCTAGAGATTAGGCCTGAAATACGCAGAGATTTGCACTGCTGTGCACAGCCAGCACAGCACAGATTTTCCCTATCCCTCCCACTTTTATAGCTGCTTGGGAAGTTCCCCCCAGCAATGCCTCCAGCAGCTGTTTAGCTGCAGCATGAGCTCAGTTCTCCAGAATGGAGGTAACTCTGCCCAGAAATCCTGGTGTGCCATGGGAACTGTCTGCCTTCATTAATAAGAACAGTTTGTCACGTCTGCAATAACCAAATTTTATCTTAAATATTTTCTGTAAGTTTATTTCAAATTTCAATCTTTGTTGTTTTCAAGCTTCTGGCTCAAATCCTATGGATTTAACTGCAAACTAATGGTACTATTGCTTTGCCAACTACAGAGTAAGAATGTTTCATATTTCAAGGATGTGCACTTAATGCACTCCAAATTGCAAGGAAATGCCTGTATTTCCATGGAATGTTTCAAAGTCTTGCTAAAGAGGCTCTTCCATATACATTTGTACTGTCAGTATCAAATTAAATCTTTACACTGTGTTGGAACTTCAACTGAAAAAGTAAAAAGGGCCCAAATTAGAAAGATTAGGCTAGAAGCAGCCTGCTGCTTTTTCCAAAATTCCTTAATTAAAGCAAAACTATTAAGTTTCCAATGTAGCAACAATATCATCTACTTACCAAAAACTGAGGACCTCAGCTTTGCTAAATTTGTACCATTAACTTTAAGCTACTAAAATGTAGTACTTTCAGAAAAAAACATATGCTAAGAGGAAAAAAAAAAGGTCTTCCTTCATCTAATTTGAGCATTCATGTTTAATACTCCCTCCCCCTAATAAATTCTGTATTAAAGAACTTATCCATCGTTCTTTGTGATTCAAGTTTCAGGAAGACCCAGCTAATGTTTCATAATATCAGAGCCAAAAGCACATTTTAGTACATCTGAGGGATATTTTTCACAGTTAAAATGTAAATTTGCATGGTCACTGTGAATAGTGGTGGCTCTAAGCAATGGATTGTACTCTGTAAAAAACTAAAAGCTACTAGATTCAAATCAGAACTTTTTCCACAGGAGATACAGTAGCAAGTCCTGTTTAACCTTCCTCAAGTTAGTTCTGATGTGATTTTTTTCCAGGAGTGCAGTGGAAACAAACACAAAGTTACCTGGCAGAGAGACCCTGTTATCAGCACACATTGACAGAATTCGTTCATACACCAGCTTCCCTGGTTAAAAAAAAAGAAAAAGAAAAAGAATAAGAACCAAAAATAACTCATAACAAACTGTAAAACACAAAATGTTGGTCCAAATGTTCCCTCTCTAACACACAGTGAAATTATCTGGAAAAACTTCCCAGAACACTGACATTATGGTGCCCCCTAGTGAGGCTGAAATGTTCAGTGCAATTTTAGTGCTTCTCACACCATAAAAACAATTCCCTGGCTCCCTTAAGTGCAGAGGTAACACCCGGGTCAGATTTCCCCCAGGCCAGGAAAGGCCAGCTGGTGTCCTGACTTTGCTGACTTTGGATATTATGTTATCTTCAGCAACTTTCAGTAAGTAGGAAAGAGCAAAGAGGAAGCAAGACCTGAAAAAAAACAATTGGATCTATGTCACAGCATATCCTGCTAACATCAAAATACCCTTCAGCTTCGAATGCCATTGTAAATCTTTTCCATAACATGGCAGAAAAACAAGAGATTCGCATGACATGGATGACAATCTGACTTAAAGGGTTAAAAATATATTAAAAAATTCAGTAACTACTTTCTGATCACTCCACAGTCCCTATTCAGCTAAAGAAAATTTTCTGACCTCCTATTCTTCAAATATAAATATATGAAATATTGAGGCTGCCAAAACCCAAAATATTTTCATAATGAGAGTGTTTTAAATTTCAAAATGCAGAGATCATTATTCCCAGGGTTCTTTTCTAGATATTCACTAATACATAAAGCACAGAACTACAAAATTAAATATTTTTATTTTAAAGACTTTGCTTGTGAGAGTTTTTTAAGAATTACACACCATGTTTATACCACTGGTGTTGTGTTGGAAATATTTGTGTTGGAAATATTCCATGTTAAAACTGAAAGCCCTTTTTGGATAACTTTGATGCTTTCTAACATTACAAAACATTAATTTAATCTTATTAACAATTGTGTAGTAAGTCTGGCACAGTAGATACTTACCAAAAGTATCAAGGATATCTGTAATTAAAACAAATTTACTTGGATAAAACTGGATTACTGTTGTGTCTGAAAGAAGCTTAGAACACTAGAAAGAGAAAAAAAGACAGACAAAGAAACATTTTTAGAGGCCAATGCAAGTTCGTGTTTTTTACTCCAAAAAGGGTGGAACAGATTAATATGCACAGATGGAAAGAACCACCATGAACTATCAAGCCAAAAGCACAAGAACCTCTAACATAACACACCACGGTGCTCTTTATATTTTTTCAGGTTACTCCTCATTTCCAGAGCTAGCCACAGATCTGCTTTTCCTTTATATAAGATAACCTACACTGCAGAATTTCAGCTGACCATGCAGATCTGTGCATTTCTTCAGATGAGACAAATTCTCTTGCAGAAGCAGCATTAAAAGGCACTTCTTCTCTAAAACAACTTTTTAAAGGGCATTTTTCAGTTTCTCAACATCCATATCAAACACTAAATTTATTATAGACTAGATTAAGAAACCATTTTAGAAGTGTAGTTAATGAGCTTTTCAACACGTTTTTGTGGCTCAAATAATTAGTTCAAACATTCTGGAAACAGAGCAGCTGATCCACAGTGAGCTCCAGGGAGGAATCTGTAATCAATCACCCACTGGCACCCAACCTGATCCCAGCATTTGGATTACAGCAGTGGCTGATCCAGTCTCATCTGAAAACGTATTACCCACTTAGTTCTACTGTCACTGGATGTCAAAGCCAGGAAGGATCATGTCCATTCATGATATGAATTCAAAATACACACGGAGAAATGAAGATATTTTTAAGATATTTAACTAAGCTATTCTTTGTTTTCCAAGACTAAACTGGAGTCAAAAACTCTGGCAGAAGTTTACTCACAAAAAAACCCCAGCTTCTACCTGAAGAAAACAGGCAAATGACTGACTGGGGAGAGAAATCCACCTCCTCCCTGCTTGAGTCAAATGTGGCCTCAAGTCCTCTGTGTTCTCTAACACTGACAATATTCTCTGTGATCTCTGTCTCTTTTCTCTCTTTCATCAGGAGACAGTTCTTCAATCTCAGTGGAATAAATAAAGTTCAAGTTTTCATTACACTTCAAAAATACAGAAAGCAATCCGAATACCCTCCAAGACTGCTTCGTTTAAACAAGAAAATCATAACATTTGAACATCCTTAAGGGGCACACTTAATCTTTTTGCTTTATTCATCAGGGAAATTTAAGAGTGCACCAGAAAGACAGGTGAGAGCATTCACATCCTACAACCAAAGCAGAAGCGTCCCTGCTGCGAGGTCAGTCACCTTCAAAGGAAGGTAATTCAGTAGCTGTTTAGGACCTACACATACCATGAACACTTAATTTCCACTTTTCTTAGAGCTCACAAATATAATCAACTTAGTTCAGCTTACTCTAAGTAGCTTAGCTTACCCCATCTTGACAAGTAAAGTATCTTGTAAAAAGGCACTTGAGGAATCATAGAATTGGAGAATTGTTTAAGGTTGGAAAAGACCTTCAAGATCATCGAGTCCAACCCTCAATCCAGCACTGCCAAGGCCACCACTAAACAATGTCCCCAAGTGCCACATTTACAGGTTTTTTAAATACCTCCAAGGATGGTGATGCCACCACTGCCCTGTTCCAATGCTTAAGAACCCTTTTGGTGAAGAAATTTTTCCTAATATACAGTCTAAGCCTCCCTTGATTTAACTTGAGGCCATTTCCTCTTGTCCTGTTGCTCGCTACTTGGGAGAAAAGACTGACCTCCCCTGACTAGGGTTTCCTGTCAGGTAGGTCATTCCTGAGCCTCCTTTTCTCCAGGCTCAGCACCCCCAGCTCCCTCAGCTGCTCCTCACCAGATCTGTGCTCCACACCCTTCCCCACCTCCACATCTCCCTTGAAGTGAGGGGCCCAAAACTGAACACGAGATTCAAGGTGTGGCCTCACTAGTGACAAGTACAGGGGGACAATCACTGCCCTGGTCCTATGGCCACACTACTGCTCATCCAAGCCAGGATGCCACAGGCCTTCCTGGCCACCTGGACACACCCTGGCTCATGTTCAGCTGCTGTTGACCAGCACCCCCAGGTCCTTTGGCACTGGGCATATTTCCAGCCACTCTTCCCCCATTCTGTAGCACTGCAGGGGGCTGTTGTGACCCAACTGCAGGACCCAGCACTTGGTGTTACTGAACCTTGTAGAACTGGCCTCAGCCCATCAGTCCAGCCTGTCCAGATCTCTCTGTAGGGCCTTCCTACCCTCAAGCAGGTCAACACTCCCACCCAGCTCAGTGTCATCTGCAAATGTGCTGAGGGTGAACTCAATCCTCTGGTCCACATCATCGATAAAGATAATAAACTGCACTGGCCTAAAACCATTTTAGAAACCATATTATCTTAAAATTATTTGTGAACCATTTGTAAAAGAACTTCTGAAAGTATTAATGTATAGATTATCACTGCACATCACACTGTGTGTACATATATATATATATATACACATACACATACATACATTCAAGCACTGTAAGTACAGTACATCCTTGTCCCTTTTCTTCTCATCCAAAGACAATATTCACACTTCACAATCCTATATATGGATTTTTTTAAAAATAACAATAATAGTGCTGATTTTGTAGTATTACAATAGAACATTAGTCACCCTAGGTCACATATAACTGTTTGATCTCACTTCATTAACATTTCATTTCCTTCTCTGTCTTTACCACAATTTAAGATGAAATTACTGCAAACAGTTTTCACAAGATTATTCAGAATGGTAAAAAAAAAATCCTGACTTTATATATAACCCCACTGGATGACTGCTAGCATTACATCAGTTCTACAGCTTTTAAGGATGTCATTATCTCCTCTGTCCTCTGCTGCACTCTGCCTCTGGCCCTTTTTAAAGGCCAAGCCAAACAAAAGAACATTTAATTGTCCTGTTTCCCCTTGCCCTCCTCAAAACCCATCACCCCAAATGACCCAGAGAGAGACTGTGGACAAGTTTTTAAAAAGCAAACAAACAAAGAAAAACCCCATACACACACCTTTAAAATTCTGGAGTTGTTTTCTGTAGCTTGCTAAGGTCCTAAATCATGTTACTCAGTTGCCTTTTTAAGTCTGGATGGGTAAAATGCTGATGTTCAAAAAGCCATTCTGGAATTATTTGGGGTGGCCAGAAAGAGATAATATCACTACATGTTATTTATACCAACTATCCTTAGGCAGGTAAAATTTCCACACCTATCATTTGGCAAATCTTTAATGAGAATTCCATCCCATGTAGCCTAATCAAAATCAATACATAACAACAAAGCTGAAAATCCAACTATTGTCAGAAGTCATAAAATTCTGAAAGAAATGTGTTCTGGTGAGGAACAAAAAGAAAAAAAATAGAAAAAGAATAGAAACTCTTCTTTTCCTGACAAGGAAATTAGACAAATATCACCAAACTCATTGGTCCTGTATAGAACAAAAATGTAAAACTGACCTGGATGACTATTTTGAGAGCTTTTACTTTCTGATCAGAGGACCAAGCATCCTTTAAAGACTGGTTCAGTTCTTCAATTCGGTTCATGTAATCCTGCTGAGTCAAATTCAACAGCTCTTTCTGTGACCCCTGCCAAGGAAACACAAGCCTACTTAGTGGGAGTGGGAGGGAAGGAAGGCAACTGCTGTTATTATAGAGTCAAACCACAGGTGAAGAGATGAAATCCAAATCTAATTAGAGTTTCACAAAAGGTTACATATTTCCTTATTATGAAGGGTACTTTATTTTTCACTAAAAGAATCCAATCCTTTATTTGTGACATGCAAGTATTAAAACTGTGCTGGCTCAGGCAATAGGCAACCTGAAATTAGTTAAGAGGTAGAGGTTTCAAAACAACATTATCCAAAACAATTCTAGAAGATTTAGGTGTAAGGAATGTAAGTTATGAAGCATCTCATCTTTGCACAGCAAAATACTGCAGCTTGAGAAATAAGCTGAGTACTCAGTATTTCTATTGAGCTCCTAATTGTACCTTTAATAAAGCTCAGACAGACAGTGTGCAGCTTCTGCAACAGGGGCAACCAAAATTATCAGATGTTAAGGCTATTAGGCTTAACAAAAATTTACAGCAGCTGCAGACTGTACTCAGTAGCGAGATAAATCAACATCAATAGATCAGGTAAATTTTCAAATCACAATTTCTAGTGATATAAAAATATGATTCTGCCTGAATCCTACAAAAATAAGGATTGAAATTACTAGAGAATTCTCACAGAAAGTATATATTTATCTAAATACTGCAGAAATACACGCAGAAATCAGGACCTTTTTAAAATGAAATAAAAAAAGATTTTTATTTCACAAATTTCTTTCACTGTTATAATGGTGCTGTAATTTGATCAGAAACCTTTCTCACCTCTTCCAGATCATCCAGTTCTTCTAACCTTGTCCTCACTTTTTCAGAGACTGCTGAACCAGTAGTTGTAGCTTTTCCTGTAAAGAATTACACGTTTAAGTCTAACATTTAAACAGTGGGATTTCTAAAGAGAAACAAACCTGAAGGAACTTGACAGACTAAGACAACTAGTCAGCTTCTGTGACAGAAGACAAGTGATTTGATTCACTTAATGAGAATTCCCGAAGACACACATTTAAACACACCTACAATGCATTCACTTTGAACAGGGAATGACAAGCAAAATCGAATATAAATGGATTTTCTTGCAAGTTTCACTGGTAAGAAAAGAATCACCAGATAGAACCACGGGATAATTTAGGTTAAAAAAGCCCCATGTAGGTTTGTGTCCAACTCTCCTCCTCAAAGCAGGTCCAATTCTGAAGCTATAACAGGTTGCACAGGGTTATACCCAGTCAATTTAATGATACCTAAGAATGAAGATGTCACACTCTCCCTGAGCATCCAGTTTCAGTGTTTGACCATTCTCATTGCAAGAAAGTATTTTATACTCTTGCAGCAGCTGAAATGCTGCATGTTCACTCATACATAAAAATCCTGATCTACTATGCAATCAGCTAGGGCTATTTAGCTCAGATTTGCTTCGCTAGAAAACATGATAAAATATTTAACATTTGGTTCTTTTTTGAACACCCAGCACACAGTTGAAATCATTTCACTTTCATGTAAAGAGAATAACTGAACAAGTTCCCAAAGGACTTGTTTGCTTTCCTTCCAGCTAGCAGAAGAGTTGATAAACACGATACTCAAAACATGATTGCTCACTTTAAATGGAAGAAGGTTTTAAACTACAGCGGAAGGCAGTCAAATAATCACAAATTCATTAGCCAAAACAGGAATAAAAGACAAGGTGGTTGGGTGGCTTGTTTTAAATAATTGTTTTAAGTAAAAATCCAGTAGTCTTATCCACAAAAGAGCATAAAAATCCAGTAGTCTTATCCACAAAAGAGCATAGACCCAAACAAATGTCAGAATGGGGGAGGCAGGAAAACCCATTTCAACTGTTCTTGACCACAAACCTGTCACTGCACCCTACCTCAAGCAAACTATGTTATGGTAAAAGGAAGTGCTTACCTTTTTCAGATCCCATATACAGATTCTGTGGGGAAATAGAAAAAGCAGACTATTTAGCAGTACTTGCTAGTATTTCAAGAATGCACAGGGTAATTACACTGCTAATTAAGCCTCTAATCATTTAGAAGAAGACCAGAAGTTATTTGTATTGTTACAAAAAGACAGTGATGGCTCCTATATATCAAAAGACTTTTGGACTCAGCTCCAAAACAATCTTTAGAAGTGAGGGCTTGTGGTACAGCTTTCTACAACATTAAAACTGACATTCAGAGGACCAGTATTTACTCATGGAATAATTACAAAGTAGCACCATCCAAAATCCAATAAAGGTCTAGTAGAAATAAATAAAACTGGACAAACTGCCACTTACAATAGACAGCTTCTCTGTTGTTGTGTATCTAGCAAGGATTTCACCACGTTTGCTTGACCATGGTTCAAAGTCACTTCCTACTGCTGAGCTGTCATCTTTATCCCGTTTCCTTCGTGTACCATCCTATGAGGGGACAACAAATTACTAAAATGTTAAATACAAATCTGGAAAAAGAAGAGAAGGCTGATAAAAGTCAACTGCATGTTTCAAGTGCTGGCTGATCCTTCCACAAGTTACAATATTAAAAAAAGATAATCCATATTTAAATAAATACATCAACATAAACTGGATAAAAATAAGTAAATAAAAAGGAATATTCTATCAATACAGTATATTTCCTGTTTGCATTAACCTGGTGAGACAAACATATTTTTTCCATGGTTGGCATTGCGATTTGGTTTGGGTTTGTTTTTTTTTAATTTTATTTAGTTGAAATAACTGCCTCTAGTGTTACCATGGTAGCAGTGGTAGCCACAGGATCTGCAGCTGCTGCAAATAATGACAAAGGGTCGGTGCCATCCAATACACTGCTCAATGGATCCATCATAGAACTGGAAGAAGAAGAGGAGGTAGAAGAAGTACTTCCTTTCCGGTTCATTTTCTTGGTCTTGGATTCAGTAACCTGAAAAAAAAGTTCAAAGCTACTAAACAAAAGAGCTTTCTCTTTCCTCTCTTTTCTTTAATAAACCACAAAAATATGTGCTACATAAACGGTGCTGTTGCAACAAAAGTGAGGACAAATCAAACAAACTCTTTAGAGCAAGCACCAACATTTAAATGCAGCACCTCCTCTTCCCCTCAGTCTGGAGGCACTCACTCTTCAATAGCATTTCCATTACCTTTTTTTTCCTTCCAATTCTAGGTCTACAGAACTGTAACAACCATTCTAAATTTCTTTCTAGTACCCCTCCTCTATTTTATTAGGTTTATCCCTCTCCTCCAACCTCTTTCTTGCTATTTGATTACCTCCAGCAGTTTCATCCTGAATTTTCCTGTAGGACACTCAAGACTCAAGCCTGGTACATCAAATCCATTCTTAAGGCCACTGTCTTATGTCCCTCCTGACCTTCCTGAGCAGAAGCTGCTGCCCATTTATCATTCATTAGCTGATGACTATCGTCTCTTTGAAGCTGGATTTTTTTTTGCACATCCACATCTTTAAAAGCCTCTTATACATTAAAGAAATGATAAATGTTTTAAAGCACACAGCTGACTGGAAGTTAACCCAAAAAACCAAATCTTATATCAAGCAATTATGCAGGTTATTTGTAATGCAATAATTTGGTTTTAAATTTATCCATTATTCAGCATTTAATGCAACCAAGAAAGCCCACAGGCTGGAGTGCTATATTTGTCAGAAGGAGATTGGTTTTGACACATAACAGCACCAGCAAATTTCTGTAAAGGACAAACAGAATAAACCTTGATGCCTTTAAAATAACAGGCCACTAATATAGGAAGCAACTTCACAAGTAGCACCACCGACTTCAAAGCCTTTTAATTTTAAAGGAACAAAAGTAAAACGAGGAATACAATCAGTTTTAATTCACATTCATTTTCCAAAAGCACAAAAAAACTCACTGTTATGGGTTTCAGTGGATGGTAATCACCGAAATCCAAGGGTACAGATTCCAGCTTGCACATTTCAGATTCTGAGGCATAGTTTCTTGATCTTGCATGCCTTAAAAAGCAAGAGTAAAGGCAAAGATATATGCATATCTAGTTTATTCATATATGCATATAAATAATCACACACTAAGAGAGAAACATATTCTATATCCATATAGATGTTTAGTTACAAAAAGAAATGCATGTTGAAAAATAAGTAAATATAAATAGTAGCTAATTGTTCTTTCCTGTTTTATTCAGGATCCTGAGAATGTTTACAGCACACACTACCACCTCAGCCAAGTGGGTAAAATCAGTGGTTACACAAAGAATTCTTTAATCAGACTCCTAAAAAACCAAACAGTACTTCCCCCATGTAATACACATCTTTCCCACAAAAACTAATCCAAACTTTCAAATAATTCCATTCCTACTCAGAGACCTAACTCATTAGGAAGCATTTCAGCAGTGTCAAGCAGCCAGCTCCTCTACAATACTACTTACCCCCCAAAACCCAGTTTCATTTAAAAAATAATTAAGAATTAGATAATTTATGACTGTGCTACTCCAAGGAGAAACTTTGACATCTAATGTGATAGAGAGCAAGAGAAAGAGTCCAGTGAAATCCACATGCTTATTCCTTTTGTTTTCTTGATCTCCAGTTCATCTTCTTTTTCCTATTGTCCCATGTTTCAATGACTCTTCCTGCTCATTTGCTTCATGGGTTAATCAGCATCTGGGTGAAAAATCTTTCAAACTCTTTCTGGCTACCTAATCGTAGCATTTCTTTTACTGCTGATGACTCCCAGGGCACACCCCCAGGCCAAAATCAACAGCACTCCTAATTAGAGTGCAAGTACACTGGCAAGTGCACATGGCTAATACACATGTGGGAGTGAACAAGAGCTGTTCACCCTGTAAGTAAGTCTTTAAAAAGTACATTTACAATATGGCTATTCAAGTGATAAGACAGCTTGTAACGCAGCTAATGCAGGGACAAGTTCAAGCTTGCTCTGGCATTATGTTCTGATTACTCTCCAGGGAAAGGAGATTAAGCATTCCTTTCTTGGCCAGTGCAGTGCAGCCAACTTCCCAGAGGAAATAAGACTGGCAAAGCTGGAGTTTCATCCCCCGTGCATACCGCAAAATACACCCCTGCTTCAAGTGCTGCTTTAACAGTGGGTTTCAACCTTTTTCACATGCAAACATCACCATACCTGTGCTTTCAACACCTGCCAGCCTGCCAAGCTTTCTCTCTCCCTGGTAAATGATCTTTTTCCCTGAGACTGCTGCACCTCCTCCTCACCCTGAGGTCACTGAAGCTCTTCCAGCATCCAGCCACCCTATGAACCCCAGTGCCTCGCTCACACTCCAGGCTCAGCACAAGAACCAGCCTGGCTCCACATCTCCCCTTCTCGAGACAGGACACCCACCCGGACACAGGGCTTATCCTAAAGCAAGGGCTTCAAAAAGCTTACAGGGAGCACAGATAAGCCAGGCACATAAAACAGAAAAGAGCCTCTTAACAACACTAGACATATATTGGCTTTGGTAATACAACGAAACACATCCCACAAGTGACTGTAGCTGTCACTATATGCGTATTAAACATAAACCCCAAACAATTTCTCTAAATATTTGCACATGGCACTGTAGCACTAAGTTTTAAATTACTTCATATTTGTGCCAATTCTTTTTATTACTCTAACAAATTTTTAAACCAATAATTTTTTTTAATTCAAACACTGTGTTCATACAATTCTTCAGCACCAACAGGTGCTGGTTTTTTTCTCATATGCATACCGATGAGTATGCAGACAATTGATATGCAAACCAGCTTTTTAGCATGCAGTAATGCTTAAAAATAGCTAAAAAATAGCTAAACCCTGTAGCATGACAATATCTTCCATGTGAGAAAACAACATGATGGAAACATCTTACTCTGGTTCATTATTCCTTCATGGCCACTTCTGCATCAGTGTTACCAGACCTACTTTACCAGTCGGTTACCTCATTTCTGTACTATGTAAGAATTAGTTTGTCAGCATCCCACTGCTCTGCTTTGTTCTGCTCTGTTTTGCTACTGCTAGATCCCAGAGTTGCACCACATTATTCCTTTCTGTTTCTCCAAGATAACTGACCACACACTGATTCCACTGAAATCACTGCACTCAAAGGAAGTAACAACAGTTGCAACAGTTAGCAAACATGTTACTGCTGTCTTATATCCTCCAATCCTCTTAGCCACATAAATTCAAGTTTTAAAGTACTTCATCTCCCAGTAAATTTATTTTTAAAAGCATTGCTCTGATGTTTTTATAAAACCTCAATTGGTTGAATTACAATACTTAAATCCACTAATTACTTCTGCATTTTATTAAACATGAAAGTTTGCTCACACAATAATATGAAAGAGCGAGCTGGATGATGTTCAGCATGACAGTGTATACATGGGGAAAACCTCTTGGCATCCTCATGCCAATTGTTGCATATTACTTTTCTTGACTCCACAATAGGCTTGATTTCTAGTCTGCTCAGGACTATAACCCATCAGCCACACCAAAACTTAGATATATTCCATGTATTAAAAGCACAATAGACTCAGGAGAGTGAGTCTTCCACAAAGAGAAAACCAGCTTGTTCGTAATCAAGAAAGAGTTTGAAGAAAAACTAACTATGAAAATATTTTTATTGTGTCTGTCAGAGTGCCTGCTTTATTCTTCCTCTCCATAACAAATACCAGATTGCGAGTTATTCTTTTTAGTGCAGCTTCCTCAGCTGTACCCCACATTCTCCTGCAGTAATACTGCACGTTGCTAGAAGCTGACTCTGCCTCTTCAGTCAGTAACTCGTGTCTACTTCTAAAGAGCCTGCAAAAGGTAACTATCA
>NW_021938949.1:11020237-11105409 GCF_001715985.3 Manacus vitellinus
CGCCGCCCACCGCCTCACCAGGGGAACGCGGCCATCTTGCGCCCATCACATGACGCCGCGGGTGGGCGGCGCCTTCCGCCGCCATTTCCCGCCCCGCCCCTCAGAGCGGGGAGCGCCTGGAAAAGGACGAGGAAGGCAGTTCTTGTTAAAGATTCAAAGTTTATTGTGCAGAATGCTTTAAGTAAAAAGCAAGACTGGTGAAAAACGAAATAAAAGTATAAAAATAAATAGACTTTTGTAATGGTATCACAATTTCACAGAAAATAAAAAGATAAATATGTATAAATACAAAACATCAAGTACAAAAACAAAGTCTGGCACTTGCCAAGAGAAAGGCCTCATGAAAGTTAAAAAAAAAAAAAAAAACAACCTTGTGCTACAGTGCTCTATTACACAGTGGAAGCATGCTTAAAGACAAAGAAGTTTAGATGTGAAACCCAAGCAGAAAGCAAACATTCCTTTCTACTAACACACTAAACCTATTTGTGCATCAACATAGTGCCTATGCTAATAATAAATACACCACATAAAACATTCTTTGAAACCATCAATCCTATATCAACAGCACCTTTTGTCCCCTATGACACAGGTTACTCTCGCCATTGTTAATTTTCCCCTGTTGCGATGGATTTCACTCCTAAGGAAAGCTGAGAACCAAAACAGGGCTGTGATGCCCACTGGGTGAGCAGGAAGCTTGCCTTGGGCATTTTCTGTACTACAACTGAGATTTTAAAGCACCACAGCATTTGAAGGAAGGAGGCAGGTCCTACACTGGTAAAAAATTAAAATTTACACCATTAGGGGAACCTCCTGCCCCAGGCTTTCAAATAAATGCCACAGCAGAGAGCCACTGAGCAGTGTCATTCTTCAAAGTGCTTGGGCAGCATTTTTGCCATTTTCCAAGTACACAATTTGGGTAACTTACTGCATGGTATAACACACCTGTTTTGAACAATGTCACTGTCTGCAGAGGACAGACTTGGTGGCAGATAAAAGCTATAACTGGTGCCACAAGCAAGCCAATCACTCATCACTGCTCATGAAGGTACTGTCCTCGTCTCACCATTAATGTTCCTCTTTCATGCTGACTATTTAACACAATGAAATTTTCAGTCTTTTTTCTCTTATATCCATGTCAACACATTACAAAGCCTCCAAAGTTACTATGTTATATCAACACTGGGAAATAACAAAATATAACCTATTTCACATTCCGGCAGTCAGTTCTCTACTGCTGAGGTTACACAAGCACAGCTTTTCTCTCTAAAACTTTGTCAACCTCATGTCTCAAGTTCATTAAAAGCAGGTATAGAATTATGCTCCCCTCAAGTTGATGGATAACATCCATCAGTTGGAAGACTGAGGTAAAACATGAGCATGATCATTTAATGTTAGATATTCATAAATATGAAAGATTTCGTTGGGATTTGGTAGGGATTCCCCATTCCCCCAAATCATGAATTCAGCACAAGGGCCTGTTAGATCACGGTAGAAGAGAAATTGCTTAGGAAAAATTGCAACTGTCATCAATGAAATGTAACATATCCAAATTACTATTACGGACTGAAATTACTATTTAAGTCTGAAACAGTAAAACAATTAAAATCTTGCCTTCTTGAATTTTCGTAGAACATACAGGTCTCCATCGTGGCCAAATGTTGTTTCCATCAGAAAATGCAGTAGACATCAGGGTAAAAAAATCCCAGGACTCTTGGTGGTGGTGATTTGATCTATCACAAGTATAAATGCACAGTTTTGGTTTAGTCAATGAAGTAGGTCCATCTGCCCAGCACTGAATCTGGATCCATGTCTGTCCAGCTTCGCAGAAATGCAAAACATTTTAGGTCATTAGTACTGCAATTGAAGTAAATCTCATTCATACAGAAAGTACATTCAAAACGGCTGGGGACAAATTCACTGATGTGAGAGTTCAGTTCTAAGTTTGGAGGTTTTTTTCCCATTTAGTTGCTTTAACTTTATGGTACGAAACTAAATATATACCCATGACTTACTTGTGGTAGCAATCATACACAGAAATTGCAATTTTAAGTAATGCAAAAGCACATATCAGACACAAGAATTAGAAAGTGTGAAAAAGTCACAAATTACCTTCATGCTGCCCTGTGGTCATCTTTAAATAAACAAGACTATAAATGTGTACACACTAGTATTAACATATAATAAGTTCTAACATGCAATTTTTCCACAAGTATTAGAACTTCAAAGTCCTTTATTACTTCAATATGATTGTATTAATGTGTCATCTGAAAATGACAAAGTAGGTTTATAATTTCTAAATATACATATACGTAAAGAAGATGCAATATTTAAAATCAGTGCTGAGAATGCCATCAGTAAAAAACAGACAGTTTATCCCAGTGAGTGCTGTCTTCTTAAATTGTCACAACATTTGGCTTCTTTCTTTGGGTTCTTCCTGCATATGCTCCTAAAAATAAGCAGAAACATTACCATTTTACAATTAATAGTGCTGGATTTTGTAAGAGGATTATCAAAAGAAAATAGCTGAAAAAGTTTAGGAAAATTTTTTTAAAGCAGTAGTATGTATACAGTGATTACTTTTAAAATATTATTACATAATATTACACCCAAAATGCCTTAGAAAAACCACCTATAGTTTTGAAAGTTATGACACTTTATAGCACTGCCTTCTGCAGTAACTATTCCAAAGTGTTTCCTGCTACTGTTAAAACATCTACAACTACAATTCGTACATTTTTAAAAGAACTGTCACATCACCAAGACAATAATTACATGGCTAATAAGTTTAACTATGCCAAGCACTACTTTTAAACAATCTATCAATTAAAAAAATATTATACAAATCAAATACTTAAGATAACTTTCCTTTTCCCCAGCTGCCACGTTAATTAAACCAAGAAACAGCTGTAGGTTTCCATATGTCAGTATGACAACCAGAATTAGAAGTGCAGTATGAACAAGGCCATCAGGCAGAGCCCTTATAAAAGGAAGGCTGCTCAAGTATAAAAATAATAATTAAGTCTTTACATGGGGAACAAGTATACACATACATATATTAAAAATCCACATTGTACTATGCATAGCACAAGTATCTTCCAGTAATAAGGGTTCAGCACTGCAAGCTGCTAAAAAGTAGCACAACTCAGCATTCAATAGGTTCAAGCAGTTACCCAGAGTGTGCAGCAGTGTGAGCAAACATTTACACACAGCAGTGAAAATTGTACCACAGGGTGCAGAGCGGTGGGAATGGAAGACAGCCATGGAAGAGAAATGACTACCAGGCAAGTAAATGAATGTGACAAAGAAGTGCCAGTCCTTTTCAGGCTCTTCAGTTACTCTTGGTCAGAGCTGCAGTGGTTACTTACAGGTGTCCAAGGGCTACAGTCAGCACAGGGCAAAGCAGCTTTGGAAACACCCAGAGACCTCACCACAGCAGGATCCCTCAACAGGTTCCCACCACACAAAAGGCATTCTCACCCGCCCAGCACTCTCCAGTGCTGGACTCTTCAGCTCACCTGTGATCTTGTAGGACAACCAAGCTGACAGGCATGGTGCTTTATCAGAGATTTAACACTACCCCTTAACTCGCCTCAAGAGAACTATATAAAAATCTCACACAAATAACAGGGTATTATGTAATAGTATATGGAAGTGCAAAAAAAGCCCAGCAATCCAGACTAAGGAACTGCAGAAGGCAAATTTCATTTAAAAAAGTGACAGTCTTTCTGAATACAATTATCACCCAACCTTTTCCAGTGGCAAGGGGCAATCACATGAGGCCTCTCTCTCCTGGGACAAAGGACAGACCTGCTATTCACACAGCAGGTCTGAGGCTTCCTGAAGTGCTGGCCTGAACACTGACACACCTCACAGCACACACCTCCTCACACTGCCCTGCTCAGCCGCACACACGTGCGGGAGAGACCACGCTTGGCCAACTGCTGCCACCACCCAAATACTCCACATGCCTCATGCCCTGTACTTCTTTTCCACAGAAGAAGAAACCAGGTAGAAACAGAGATGAACAGGTCTAGTTGTAGGAGCAACCTGATTTCAACTACCTTCTTTCTAACAAAATCAGACCCCATTAAATGTGCTGCCTGGCCCGGCTTGCAGGCAATAGACTGAACATCTTGGTCCTATTTAAACTAATTAAACTGAAAAAAAAAAATAATCAGTAAATAAGACTCTTCACTGATTCACAAGTTTGTACTTCTGCCTTTAGCACAGAACTTTGGATTGAAGGAGTAAAAAACAACAAAAACTGAATTTAGGATTGCCAGTTGATTCCTAAACAAAATGCCTTCTTGCCAGAAAAAGACAACAACCAGTCGCAGTGGTATTAAAGCTACAAAGCACTTTGCAGACAGAATTTACAACAACAATGAGGAGAACAAAGAAAAAAGTTGCATGAGTATATTATTATTTTCTTCAGAGCATTTGTCTCATGTCTAAGTTGAATATATTTATAGCAGCTGTATTCTACTAACCCTCCTTCCTTTTTTGCCCCTCTAATAAGCACAATTTAATTGGTAGTCATACTGCCAGACCTTTCACTATTCACATTTTACCCATCTATTAAGTGTTCCTTTAGAAATAGGTTAGATTACTTGTACTAAATGAATAGGAATGTGTAGTCCCTGTTCTTCAGTACTCTCAACTACTAGTTAATAGCATACAGTATTGCAAACTTGCAGATGAAAACTTGCCTTAGTGGCTACCTCTGGTTTCTAAAATTATATTGCTAACTTTATTTTCTTCTTTATATTTCAGGGAGATTTATTATTATCTTTGCTAATTTTTCTGCAGTGTCACTGAACACAACGGAACAACTGCCTTGCTCCACTTTAGTGGTGACAGCACTACCAGGAGAACTGACAGCAGAAAAATAAATTAAACCCTGGTTATCATCTCATTGTTTGCTATTTTATTTTCCCTTCTCTCTAAAATGTTAGATATATATATATATATATGCATACTGCCTTACTATACATCCTTCTGTAGCCACTTCTCTTGACTTCACGAAGTAGTATCTGGGAAAACATCACATTTGAACAGTGTAAAACACACTGCACTAAAACTTGCACATACTCCTTCCCAGCATTGTTCTGGGGCAGCAATGAATAAGAATTTCCCTTATAGGAAAGGTTTGATTCTTAATACATAAAGATAATTCAGATCACTATAGAAAACAGTCAAAATCCTACATTACACATTTGCCCCATTAAGCCCCAAAATTCCCAATTTTTATACTTGCCTTGTGGAGAGTATAAAACCCTATATATTACATATATTTATATTCTCTTTTGAGAAAAAATGTGTAATCCAGATCTTAAACAGTTTTAAAACCTTTAAAACTTTACCTTTTGATCAACTGAGGTTTGTCACTTAAGAAATTTAAAATCTGATTAAAAAATAGAAACTGTGTATGATGTTTCACAGTGTTTTATTCCCTTCATGCCTGAACAGGCTGAAAACAGAGAGGTTCAGCACTATTATCAAATCTTTTTAATAAAAGGCAACCAATCAATCGTCTCCATATGCAAGCACAGGAATACTCTACTTTTAAACTCGGGTCATTAAGACTCAAACATCCTGCAAGATGCTACAGTAACATATATAATTTTAGGACTGTATCATGACTGAACACCCACTGATGAGTCTGGAATTGTCCTTCCTGCCCTTTCAACAGACGTGTCTACAGAACTAAGACTCAAATGACATGAGATTCTAATCCAAGTCTATTTGGCTACAATCAGTTTCTCAACAGTTACAGTGAATATGTCTGGCAACCTCTTTTTATGACTGGGCATCTGGTGAGTGAAAGCAAATGAGCTGTGCAGCACATTCTATATACTATGTTTATAGAATCTGGAAGTGGATGGTTAAGTTACCAGTCCGTGTTTGTTGAAGAGATAGGTTAGATTTAAGACATAGCAAAGCAGGTGCACAAGGAAAGGAAAACAATATATTGCCCATTTACTTTGTCTAGATACTAGTAACTTATGTACTATAAGATCCAAGCACCGATTTTCTACACACCTGAAACCGCCTTGTTAGACACTCTGCTCTCTGAGGCCTTCTTTCTATTTTGCTCAACCCCATTCACTGAGGTCTTAAAGGTTCTAATTAAATATAAAAGAGTTAATAAGTCACTTGCAACAAAGTTGAAAGGCTGTATATAAAAACATGAGACACTATCAAACTGTTTGTAAAAATGTTTCCATGCCAATGTCCCACAGAGCCTCCTCCTGAGTACATGTGCAGTTTCTATCAACATTATTATGTCTTATATTGATACATTAAGTAGGAAAACATCTCCCCATGAATGGATTTGTAAAACTCTATTCAAGAAACTGATTCCGTTCAGACACTGTGACCTTACAGTCAACATATAAAAATACACATATTTCATTAAGTGGAAGCAAAGCTTCATGGAATGAACGTTACAAATAGAAATGCTGGAACACAGTGTAAATGAAGACAAACACAAGAGGGTGACAACATTAAGTATTTTCTTGCAGTATAAGGTCAAACGAAGTTTCATTACTGTCTCAAATACTGGGAGAAGTAATTATTTTTACTTTGAACAACAGTTACACCAGCATGTGTAAATCTTATTGAGCAATCACTGTACTCTTGTGCTTGGCATTTAGTTTCATCCTTAGGCTATAAACACACTGTGCTCTTACCCTTGTCTGCAAAGCAATCTATGAACCGGGGCATTCTGTCCTTGGTTTGGTTGAAGTATGCTGTTAAAACACAAACCTTTATTAGTGCTTTTTCCCTTTAAAAATAAAAACCTCACAAGGAATACCAAATTATGCATCATGTTTCACACAACAAATTTCAGCAAGGCTAACAGGCTTTGCAAGGCACATGACGTGTAGGCAAAGTGGCTGGAATTAAAATTCCAGAACAGAATTCCTACTTCCACTATTTAAAACAAAGAAAGGGGAAAAAAAGTGCAGGTACAACTCCTTGAACAGTGCCTAGTCACTGATAAGGATATACAGGAAAAAAAGGACTGAGTCACACTAGTCACTGAAGACTGAACTTCATGAGTAGACAGCATTGCCTTCAAAGCTTTTGGGTAAACATGGGACAAAAATTGTTTTTAAGGGATGCCAGGTATCTGACTTTTTATACTAGAAAAAGGTGCAGATAGGTCTCATAGAGTAGTTGCTATCTTTCTGAACAGCATGTACTGAACACTAATTTCTGTGATCTAAGCAAACAATCACACAATCAAGGAGCAAGCACTTTCCTTGCAACAGAGATCCACTTCTTTCCTGACAGCTTCCTAAAGATAAGCATTATCAATGATTCACTGCAAAGTAAGGGTATTAGGAAAAGTAGTAGTGCCAAACTGAAGCTTAACAGTCTATCTCAAAGAAAAACCTTGAACCTGAGCACAGAGACTTAAAGCCATAAATAAATAATTTCTGAAGAGAAAATTTTAGAATTGACTCTGAAGAAAACAAATCTTTTTTAACAAGCTAATAAACACCTTTCTTAGGTCATGCTCAATCAGATTTCATTACTGCCCATCATAATAATACCAGGAATTGAGCTGATTGATGGCAAACCAGAAATACAGATCACAAAATCACAGTTTCTTAAAAGCATCCAAATACCAGTAACCATCACCCACCGGCTTTCAGGAGTTTTTTGTTTTATGATTATTTTTTTACTTGGTATTCCCATTTCTGAAGCCCTAGAGAAACAAAAGTATTGAAACATATTTCAATTAAAAATTCATCATCCAGGTCTTGAACAGAAACACTCAGAGAATGCCTACAACAGGAACTACACCTACATGTGTCAGAGCAGTACTACAGATTATCGCTTCTTTACTCAAGTGTAGGAGCAAGTGTAATACAACTGTTCAGCCCACTGTGTTGCAGGATAATGCCTGCTACCATTCCCCAAAAAACTCTGCTAGAGATACTCTATCAAGTATCTCTATTGCCAGGCACTTTAAACTGATAAAATCACTTGCAGCACTTTTTACAATTTGCAAATTCAACCACAAACTAAGCACCCACCACCGGAATCTAGCATAAATGCACTACTTAGAACAAATATTTTTCTCCTGTACAAACAAGAAGTCTCTTAAAAGTAAGAACAAAATACTACTAGCAAGACTCCAAACACCTGGACAGCTTCTTATTCATTGTTCCTAGGAGAGACGTTAGTTTGCAAAGCTGTTACTCCAGAAACTTCCTGTCACTATTTCCTATGTCTCCTACTCATCATTTTGCACCCTGCCTCCCTCCCCCCAATCCCAAGGGGAGAGCAGCACATACTTCATGTACTTCTTCCTGTCCAGAGATTTCTGTGTAGCTGTTGAAAGTGTCACTCGCTCTCTCGGGCTCTTCACTTTATCCTAAAAAAATAAATAAATAAATAAATAAATAGATATTGAAGAAAGTTACTTGCAAAAGCATAAACCATCTAGATCTAAAAAATATTTTAGGGTGCAAGTAAGAATCTCTTAAATGTAAAATGATTCAGACTCAAAGTCTTAAGACAGTTTACATCCTCTGGAACATAACACACCATTTGCCTGAGCATCTTCTCTTTCCGAACTTCACGATCGTGACGCAGAATATTCATCCTTTCTGATGCATCCATTGTAAAAAAGATGTCATGGATGTCATACAGAGCAGCTCGCAGCTGGAAAGAACAATTAAGATTTTAATAAAATATTTGGTTGAGGCAACATGCCCATGGTTTTGATCATTAAGCTCTTCTCAAACTAAGCAAAACTCTTTGTAATTTTGAAATCTCTCATTGTATCAGCACAAAAATTCTCTTCACAGCCATAGTTTAAAATTTTTTACTCTAAACAAAATCACTATCAAGGTTTTAGGTATTCATATTGCAAAAACACAATAGCTAGGAAAGGAAAAAAACGGTTTAAATTGTGTCACCTGAGCCATTACTCTTTCATGAAGGGATGCATCTTGTGCTGACACACTTCCCCTTTTCAACGGGGCTTCAGACTGAAAATTTTTTATGAACTCCACAGTATCCTGGGAAAGATGAGAAAATAAGATAAAGCACCAAGCATAATCCTTCACAACAAGGCAGTTATTACAAACAGTACACATAGGACATAAATTCTTTGTTTGACTTGGACCTAAGCAATGCAATACAAACATGTTCATGTAACAGACATTCCCCAATTCTTCTGAAAGTAGAAAATGCATGATTTCATCTGTCAATTGAAGACAGGAACAGAAACAAAGAGCAGGAGAGGCTGCATAATACCAAAAAGCTGATCTTACTTTTACAGTTTGCTTAAGATGTTTCAGTTTTTCTGTCTGCAGGAGTCTACGAGTGAGAAATCCCTTTGCCACAGCAGTGATCTTATCAAACTTCATTTGTATCTCTGGACTGAGAACCTTAAAAGAAAAATATTTTCTAAACTTTTGATTAAAAAAGCAAGAATTATGAATTATTTCTCAAATAACATCAATCACATGACAGAAGTTCTTAAGTAAGAAACAAGCTGTTAATAAAGTTTTGGCTGGGCCAAAAGTACCCACTGTAACTTAGAAGAAGCAACATATTTTTATATGATTATTTTGCATATGTGAATAAGAAAAATATTCTATACAGTTCTTTTATGTAATCAAAGCTGACATAGGAAAGGATACTAAAATTTTCTGCGACATTTATTACACAGTTATTATAGTTACCAGTCTCTTAGAAAAACATGAGGTTTTTTTAAGATTTATATCTTTTTTTTTTTTTCCTTACCTGAGACCACCTAGTTTTGATTCTATTAGTTGGCCTGGATACTGAGGTTTTTATGACTCCACTACCTGATGGTCCCCAGAGAAAGAATGAAGTTTCACTTGTCGAAGAAAAGGTGTTGGGTGTTGTATGAGCAAAACCTGCATGCAAAGCAGAACACAGAGTTCAACACACACTTCTGCCAATAAAGTAATGACTGTGTCTGTGTGTACACTCTGCTTGGGGGCAGCAGCTTTGCTGACAAGGTAAATTATAGGCAAGAAGCAACCTGAATATTTCTGTTCATTTCCATGCAAGATTTGCTAAACACGAGACAGAACAAAACACTTCATAATGTTCTGGAACAGGTGAGAGGTGCTCCACCAGCTACAGCTGCACTGTCTTGCAGTCAAGATCCCTTGACAGAGCCTCTCTAAACCATCTACACAAATGTGACCACCTGGCCCGCTGCTGTGCAGCTACATGGCACGGGAACGAACCTTCTGGGACGTGACACAAATCCACATCCCCATCCTTGATCAAAAGAGTTTATTCTTGGCTTGTTTTCCCTGAACATACCCTGAAACAGTTACATAACAAGTAAAGTACATGGAACAGTTTGAGGATGGTTGAATCTGTGCTAAATGCCAGTGACACAAAGACGCAACACAGACGTTGTTTCACGTGTGCTGTCCACAGCTGAGGGCAGCAGCTGTCTGTGCATCCTGACCAGCCCCGGGGCAGGAACACTGCACTTATCAGTACAGAGGGGCAGCTAGTCCAGTCAAGCACTGTAGAACAAAATATATCAAACACTTAATCTATATTCTTCCTTCCCAGTTTTACCAATGCTGGTGGAGTTTGTGTTATGGACTGTCTCCAGCTGAGACTGCACACTTTCCAGCAAGCCACTTTCGCTTTTTTTCCTCCACTCCAACTCCATTCTACTGTTAATATTCACTTTGGAAATCTCTATTTCCGTTGTAGTAACCTTCTTTCCTTTCAACTTTCTCTCCTGCTCTTCCAGTTCCTACAAAAGGAAGATTCAACCATTAGACTAATCTTCTAACTCTGCAAAGCAACAGAATACACATTTAAACCCAACTGTTTCCTGACAAACTTCCATACAACACACAACCTTTGCTTAGAATTTTTCCTTTCAACCTTACCTTCTGCAATTTCTCCTGTTCTCTCTCTTGTTCAGCTATCAGAATTGACAGTTGTTGTGCATGCTGTTCTTCAAGTCTCTTTCTCATTTCTTCAAAGGCCAACATTTTAGTTTTTAAAATATCTTCTGAAAAAATACATAACAAAAAATCAAATATTAAATAACTTCTATGTGGTCTTTGCCAGAGACACACACCCTTTATTGGAAGTAACTTGCATCATCAGTAAAAAATAAAGATGTCTTTGATATCAAGTTTCCTTGATACCAAATTTCCACTGGTAAGGTAAGGTAAAGAACCTCATAATTTACTACAGTCCTTCAAAATATTTGCATGGTCATATTGGTGGGCTAAGCACGTGAATGAAACAGCAGTAACACCAACTCAGCATATATTAAGGACACACAAAAACATAGCCCTAAGAATTGTTACAGTTACTTGAGTGAAATAAAATGATTTATGCCACTTCAGCTTGATTTGGTAGAGACATATACAGATGTAAGAGTCTTGAATTTGAAGAAAATACCTATATAGTGATTTCCAACCCATTAAAAGGTATTTTCTTTTAATTTACACAGGCTGTCTTTTCTTTTAGTAGTCTTATTAAGACCTCATGGAATAAGACAACTTCCTTAGCAAAACTAAATTCCAGTTCCTAGATTCAAATGGGAAATAAGTATTTGTGCTGTCAAATTATATTCTTGAGAATAAATACAGAATCCACAAAATTTATGCACAGTGTTTTAGCTGATGTTCCCTCGTAAATTGTTCAATCAAGTATTTGTTACAAATAACTGACTCCAAGATTACAGATTTCTGACTCCAAGCAGCTCCTAAGACAGCAATTACTCCACTCTGCAGCCATTAAAAAATGGCCCAAGCAACAAGCTGAATTTCAGAATTTGTCATTAAACATTAGAGAAATAATGAGGTTACTGAAAATAATTTACATGCACTACAATTTTAGCCTTTTAATATACATACATACTTAGAAACACTAATGACTAACAATCACTGGGGGTTTTTATAAAATATTTATAAACTGAGAAGTAAGCAGCACTGAGAAATAACCCTCAGCTACGGGAAATCTTTTACCTTTTGCCATACTTTCAGGGGTAATGTAAACTGATTCCACAGGATATTTCTGTTCTTGCAACCACTGCTTCTCTTGTTCTTCCACTCCAACTCTCAGAACACAGGAACTGGTTTCTGTTTGGCAGTTGTTGGTGTCCAGATCAAGTCTACGTTTTACCTTTTCAAAATTTTCTGGAACCTGCTCGTGTGCTGGGGTAACACTTGGAGTGTCCATCTGCTGTCGTGCATTCCTGCTCTGCATTAGCAGCGGAGACGGGTTTTCGACGTCGTAAGATTTATTGAGTTCCACCGTGGAATTAGATTTAGTGTTTTCTGGCAAAACAGGCGCTTTCACTTCATTCCCAGCTGGGATCTTCTGTGTTACTGCAGACTGACTGATGGCAAACGGCTCAGTCAGCTTTGGAGCGATGATATTAGTACTGGTCTCTACTCTGTATGGCCCTCTGCTGTCCAACACCACCTGTCCTTCCACCGTAGCCGACACCATTCCTTTGCTTTCCCAGAGCCCAAAGGAATGGCGATTCGGTTTGCCAACCCCCAACCCATCACAAGGGCCTGAAGAATTCCTGTTGACACCAGGAACTCTGCCAGGGCAAACCATGTTGAAGTCCACCATGAACTTTGGCACTGATTCGGACACGTTATTTTTATCTGCAATATCTTGCATGATTAAATCCATGGCTCTACCCTTGCCTTTAGGACTTAACTCGTAGGCATTCACAGGGTTATTTATAATGATGTGTCCCATTGATAAAGGTCTTGGGCGCCGTCGGTGCATTTTAGGGCTCATGCTTGGCTCTGGGCTTGGCAATTTGGCGTAGGAGCCTGTGAGGCTCCTGACAATGCTACTGTCACGCTCCAACATAGAATTCTTTTTAAATTCTTCGTCTGAATCTGAATCCACCAAAGGGGGCGTTCCAATTCTCATAGGTATGTCCACTTTAGAAAAACTGGATAAAGAGGACATACTTGTGTTATTTGTGTTTGTAGAGGCACCTTGGAGAAGGGTATTTGATTTATTAAGACTGGGTTTATCAAGCGTCTGAGCAGCGCAACTCCTGCCTGTAAGCTTTGCTCTTTCTTTCGCAGGGTCGGTGGTTTTAACGCCGTCATTTTCTTTATCTGAATGACTTTCACTCACGCTCCTCTTTGAACTGCCTTTTGAGGTACGCTTGCTTTGCTCTCTCTCTATGTACTCCCTGGATTTCTTTATCAGGTTCTGAAGACTCATCACACATGGATCTTGGACATCCTCATCCGACGGCGACCCCGCTCGTCCCTCCTGCTTTTGCAGAGCGTGTGATGTGAGCTTGTGACACAGCTTGTCAGGAGAGGCAGCCCTTGGACAAGGCACATCTTTCAAGAAGCGACTCTCACTTGGCTTTGAAGAAACATTTTCTTCTGTTGCTTTAACTACTTCTGTCACATGTGATGTCCTCTGCCCTGCAGTACCTGATGGTGCAAGTTCTGGTGCCTTTTCCAGGTCCGTGGAACCGTGTCTTTCAGGAGAACATGCCACACTGACATCTGATAGAGCTGTGAAGTCAGTCAAAGCTTTTGAATCTGAGTCAGGGCAAGAATTCTCAGCCTCCTGAGCATTCGCATCACTCATGTTAAGTCCTTTCTTCATCTACAAATTCAAATTGAAAAAGAAAAAATAACATTTTCAATGAAATCTCAGATTCCTGCAAACTTCACCTGAATTTAAAAAGGTAATAAAAATAAATGTAAAAAATATTAAAATAAATAATATCTTAAAACCAGTAAAAATTTTTAGTTGAACTGTTACTGATTTCCTACAAATTACACATAATACAGAGTTCTTTACAATGAGAAAGGGGTCATTGGAATTAAAATATAAATTTCAATGATGGTCCACCTGGAATTTTTACTGATACCAAGTACCTGAATACAAAGATGCTCTTATCTTTTTAAAGTAATTTGGATATATTTAATAATTTTATGCCTTCAAAATATCTTGCAAGATTTCTCTTAAAATGAGAAAACATGTTTACATCAAATAAGAAATGTAATTGAAAAATTTCAACAGGAAAAATAAACTAACCTAAGGACAACCACAAACAAATCAACATAATTCCTAATAAAAAGTGGACTAAAAAATAATTTTTTATTTCTTTACTAATCCAGAGACAACTAAATATTAGTTTTCATTTGCTGAGTACTTGAAAAACAAACTTTATTTAAGTAAGAATTACATGTTACTTCCAGCCAGCATTTGTTTAAAAAGATTTTCACACTACAATTATCCTATGTGCCGCAATTCAGTTATCAAGAAGACACCTTTGGAAAAAAAAAAAACAAACAAACAAGCAAACAAAAAAAAAAAAAAAAAAAAAAAAAAAAAAGAAAGCTTGCTTATTTTTGTATTGAACGTATGTTCCTGGTCTACTGGTCAAACCCCAAGCCAAGCCAGATGACTGTTGCTACATAAACTCCAGTGAACAATGCAAAGCAGTGTTGTTTGTCACCTTGGTAACTCAACAAACTCAGTGTTAACTGTACTTGTTTAAGCAACAGGTTAATTTAAAGGTTGCATTACAACTGTTTCAAGGACAACTCCTTGATTAGATATATTTAATAGTCTTTTCAATTTAAACCTCTACTAAACCCATCATTGAAGTAGCAAAGAAAACAATACAGTTGCAGTAAAATTGTAAAGCACACAATAGAATTACAAATTGTTGAGATGGCAATTTTAATTATTTTCTGATTACACTGTAAGCTCACAAATAAAGCAAGTTCCAACACCAGGGGTTTGTTAATTTGTGCTTACAATCTAGTTGATTCCAACACAGCTACAAAAGCAACATTGTGGTCTGTCTTCTGCATATAGCAAAACAAGCAGTGAAAAGCAGGTCCCCTCCATTACAGTGAGTATCACCAAATAATCAATTATGAGGACACATAGCATGAAATACTAGCAAATGCTGGTTGTGGAGAGTTAACTGCTATTCATTTCAGAAGAGTTAAACCCCAGGACTTTCTCAAAATGTCTCTAAACAGAGGTTTTCTGTAAAGCTATGAGGTGGCTTTGGACTAACACTACCTGGACATTTTCTACAATCTCCTGAACACGATTCAGCAAAGCTCTGTTCCGGGAGTTCCGTTTCCTGGTCTCTAGGTCCAATGCTTTCTCCTTGTATTGCTGTATTTCCTTTTTCTTTTCAAGGCTAAGCTGCAAAACAGAGCGTAAGAAATATGGTTTATATCACTAAATGCAAATTTCAATACAGAATTACAGAAGTAAATTAGAAAAAAAACCAAGATAACAAAACAATTAGAAGAATCACCTGAGACTTTGTGCACCTGTTAAATTCCAGTTTCTTGTCAACTAATTATATCTTTTTTAAAGGGAAGATGCACAAAATGCCTTCTTGGTACACATGCAAATGAACATGAATTTAAAATGTCCATTATAAAAAACTTCCATGAGCATTACATGCTACATTACCAATCTGACACAGAATTCAGACATTTTTTCTACCCAACTTTACAATATCCACCCATTTGTAAATTAAGAATATGACAATCTATCATTTAGTCTGCAATTTCTATCATGATTTTTGGACATCGTTGTTAGAGTCTCTCTCCATTCACACTTCCCACCACACAAACAAGAAGTCAGCTGCAGTATTGCAGGAACTACCAACAATCTTCAGCTTGGCTCTGTTTGCATTAGTACAGAATGACTTAACATAATTGATGAGCCTAAGAAATACGTTAGGGTAAGATGCAAACAACATGCAAAAAAAATTTACTTAAAGGCTTTTAAACCATCTCAGTATTTCCTGTTTTCACCTTTTTTTTGACACTGTTAAACTAACTCACACGTTCAGTATTTGAAATGTCACTATGATTTTAGGTAAAGTTAAGCCCAGCTATAACATTTGTCAGTTGAAAACCACAAACATTTGTGCTCTGCTTACGAAGATAACAAATCTCCAGAAATTGCAAGCAATGCAGTCAATGTGGGGAAAAGGGGAAAAGAAGTATATTTTACCCATTTACTTTTTAAGATTAAGGTTAGGAATGCTCAGAACACACTAAGCAGCAGGCCAGATGACAGCTCACCCAGATACCTTCAGCAGAATTATTACATGTGCACATCAAAGCTAGTGCCAACAGCAGAGTTAGGACACCAGGGAGGAAAGGGGGGGGGAAAAAGGCCTTAC
Source organism: Manacus vitellinus (assembly GCF_001715985.3). NCBI lineage: Eukaryota > Metazoa > Chordata > Aves > Passeriformes > Pipridae > Manacus > Manacus vitellinus. The sequence continues at coordinate 11,036,436 of NW_021938949.1, forward strand.
CAGAGGGGAAAGCACAGGGACTCCATAGAAATGAATGAGGGAGATATTTTTGTGCTGAACAGTAAAAGAAGTTTCTCCTTTTATTGCCTCTTCTTGGATTCTGGAAAGATGCTTCTTACAGAATATTTCATAGTCCTCCATCTTCATGTTAACTAAGCTGCAAAGAATAATAACATTATTCCTCCATATACCTCAAAGACCTTGAAGGGAAAACAACATCACAACTATTTCTGTATCACTCTGTTCCGGGAAACAAATTCTACACCAGAAAACCGAATCAGTTTCTCTTGTTCCTATCATTATGAAAAGCTGCAAAGCTGTTCCTTATTTTCCCCTATAAAACCAGAATCTGCATATATGACCAAAAAATGATGATCACAGGTACATGGAGAAGAAAGCAAGTGTTGAGATAACGAGGATTTACAGAACTACACCTGCTATAGATAATCTCAATTTCCATCGAAGACTAAACCTTTGAGATGTTCCACAACAATCGGACAGATCCCACATAAAAAACCAATAAATAAAATTGCAGCCGAATTGGAAAAAAAAAAAACCGAAAAAAAAAAGAGGAAAAAGGCGCTGGTATTAAAGAAAGAACAGCCTTTATGATTAAGGGGCTGAGAGGCATTTGTGTCTTACTCCCGTGAGTCTCCGTCCCGATACGGAGTATACATACGTCTGTATGAAGAGATGCCAATATTTCCATGGAAAAAAAAAAAAAAAACAAACCCAAAGATAAATTACAGCCTTGTTTCCCTAAAAGCGCCTACACATCTGACACCGTTCGCTCCCACCGGAGCGAAAACCCAGAGCCCAGCACCGCCTGGCAAGGCCTGACGGCGCTTTGTTCCCTCGCTCCGGCCCATTCCTGCCCGCCCGCCCCCAGACACGAGCCCGCCCCAGGCCGGGGCCGCTGCCTCGCCTCCTCCGCGCCCTCCCCGCCTCGCCGCCGTGCCCCCCGGCCCCGGCAAGCCCGGGCCCCGCTCGGTACCTGCTGCGGGGCTCGCTCCCGGCCGGCCCCGCTCCTTGCGGTGCTGCCCCCAGCGCTCCCGGCAACGCCGCCCGCCGCCCGGCGGCCGCGGCCCGCAGCGCTGCGAGCAGGCGAGCAACAGCGAGCACCGGCGAGCCCCGCCCCGCTCCGCCCTCGCTGCGCTGCCGCCTCCGCGCGCCCGCCACCCCGGGGACAAACCTCTCGGCTCGGCCTGCCGCCGTCTGCAGAGCCCTTCACACAGCAGAGCCCGCGGGGCAGTTCTGCAGCGCTTAGGCGAGCGCCCAGCAAAGGCAGCCCTGGCTCACAGGGATGAGAGGGGAGGGAGCGCCATCCTGCTGCTCTGATTTCCAACCATTTCCACTCGTAGCTCTCCCAGATGAGTTCCCTGTTAGCGCAGGTGAAGTCTGTTCTGCTTCATCACATTAAATATCACACAGCTGTGCAGCCCTTGTATAGTGCAGTCCTTCTATAGTCAGGACAACAAATGTGCCGCCACAGGTATCAGTTTCATGGAACGCGCTGTGATGAGGAAGATAAACATGAGCACCTGTTCACAGGTTCTGTCAGGACAGCATCCCGGAGTCATTCCAGACACCTTATCCCTCCCTCCCACCCGGCAGCCAGCCGCCAGTCCAGGAGCAGGTAACACTCACCCAACAGGCAGGTCAGGTGGAAGGAAAATCCACACTTGTTCGCCAGCACTTAGTCCAAGAAAAATAAATTTAAATTTATGGAAACGTCTAATTTCCAGTGAGTATTTAGAGCTGTTAAAGCTGTCGTTCTTGTTTCAAAAAACAACTTTGTCGTCTGCTACCTCTTCAATATGTTAATGATTGTTGAGGGTTTCTTTTTTTAAATCTTCATCTTTAATCTTAACAAATGCTGTTGTTTATCAAAAGATTTTTTTAAATATGTATGACATCTAATTAGACACTCCATTATTTGTGATGCATATGCATATATCTCTCTGATTTTTCTTCAGCTACACCTGGCAGAAGCACAAAACCACGAAGAGAATATCTGAGATGCTCAGAACCAGCATTCTCCCCCACAGACACACACACCAGGAAAAGGGTCAAAGTCCTCATGTTAATACAAATCTAATACAACCTATTTCCTCAGCTTTGCTATTCTGTCTCTAGAGCCTTCACTTCGCTGTTTTCCTTGCCTTGTTGCTCTTCCCTGTGGATTCCTTCCAGCTGTTGACACTCGTGTCAGGTGGTAAAGGTGACCTTCCCTGTCCAGCCTCTGTCCCGGCAGGAGGGCACTGCCTCCTCCTCCAGCGGCTCCCGGGCTCTGAGCCCTGGCTCTGGCCTGTGGGCAGATATACAATACATAACGCTGTATATAAAATCACAGCAATTAAGTGAAAAATAAACACTATTGATGCTACGTTTCTAATTAGCTAGCATAGCTGCGAAAGCCCTCACCGCTCCCCAGACACACAGCTGCTGTGCGACTCTCTCGACAGCAAAACTTCCCTCCCATTAACGCCATCTACAAACACACACCCCACTCGACCACCACCCCCTTTTTATCGGAAGCACCGCGCGTTTCCCAGCAGCGCCGCCGGGGCCGTCCCTGAGGGATGACCTGAGCTCCGCCCCCAGCGCGGGTGGGCGGCCGTTGGCGGGCGCTGCGGGCGCTGATTGGCTGCGGGCGCTGACGGCCGAGTGCTGATTGGCTGGTGCGGGCACGGGGGCGTTGCCGTCGCCTGTGTTCTGAGGAGAGGCGGCGGCCGCGGGTCCGGCCCCGATCCCGACCGATCCCGGCCCCGGCCCCGGCCCGGCCATGCTGTGCCACGGGGACGGCCTGCTGAGCTTCCTGACGGCGCTGCTGTGGTGGTGCTGGCGCTGAGCCGCAGCCCGACGCTGGCGTGCCTGCTGCCGGCCGGGCTGTACGTGGCGCTGCACCTCCTGTCGCTGGAGCCGCCGGCGCCCGAGCGCCCAGCGCGTCCTGCAGCCCCCGCGGCACCGCCGCCCGCGTCGCGCACCGCGGCGGCGCCCACGACGCGCCCGAGAACACGCTGGGGGCCATCAGACAGGTCAGCGCGCCCCGGGGGGCGGGCGGGGCCGGGGGCGGGGGTGGAGGTGAGAGGCGGAGCTGCCAAACGGTCCGCGGGGCCTCGCGGAGCCCACATGGCCTGGTGGGGGAGCGGTGAAACTGGGCAGCGATGAGATCTGGTGGGTTGTGTTCGATGATGCGACCTTCCTGCAGGGGCCAAGCCTCCCTCATCCTCAGTATTTCCCGCTGTTCTTCCAGCATCCGCAGGAAACTGTGTGGCTGGTCGGTCCTTCATCCCCAAGGGGATTCAGATAACATCTGACTCTTGTGGGAGCTGTTATAGCCTTGGTGCTGATGGATATTTCAACAGTACAGCAGTTATGAAATACTGTCTTTTGCTGATGTAGCAAGAGCACACAGAGAGAGGACAGCAACTCGGATAGGCTGTGCTTTTTAAACCTCGAAGATCTGTAATGAGAATCCAGAGTTCTGGGAAACTCTGATGCTGGGAGAACTTCACTGTGTGCAGCCCTGCCATGACTTACTGCTGCCCCACTGCAAGGCATCAAGGCACAGCCAGGGTTCACAGTGTTCCTGAGAGGGTTACCTCTAGTGCCTACCTGGCATTTGTCTTTCTGGCGCATTGTACCTTTTCCCAGGAGGGTGTTTGGCTTTCAGAACAATTGGTCTTGATTGCACTTCACTCGAGTGTTTTCCTGAGGAGTCCCTGGGAAAGAGCCAGGGCAGAAACAGGATATATGAAATGTTCTAAGGCAACCTGGCTGCTTCCTCCTCAGAGAGGAGTGTTTGCTGTTATCCTGTAGATTTTGTAAATTGTAGGCATTTACTTCCCTTCTTTTTTAGAAAATGACATAAGGACTCCAGGGTTATTACATCAGAAGGAGTGAGCAGGATTCTTTTCTGCATTTTTATCCTGAAACAGTCCAAATCCCAACATTATCACTATGGTTTTATCTCTAAAATAGATTATATTTCTATTGATCTATGAATGCTCTCACAATGGCTTGGATAAAACCTGCTTTGCTCCGCAGATGAAGCTTCCTGAAAATAACATTTTTTTTTCTCCAGAACATAAGCTAATTATAGCTGTGCCTATATCTTATATATAAAGCTGTCTCTTGTGTATATGATTTTTAAAATTTTTTTTTAAGGCAGCTGAGAATGGAGCAGCGGGTGTTGAGGTGGATGTTGAATTTACTGCAGATGGTGTTGCCATTCTAATGCACGATGATACAGTGGAAAGGACAACTGATGGGTCTGGAAGACTGTGTGACTTGACTTATGATGACATTAGGAAGCTTAATGCATCTGCCAAACACAGGCTACGGTAAATGATCTATTGCTATTCTGAAATTACAGTTTGAACAGTGAAAAATACCATTATTGAGAAACAGAATTATTAATTTAATCTATCACTGATGAAACTTTTTGTAAATTTAAAACTCAGTCCCATATGTTACTTTGATTACAGAAGCATATGAGACTGTATCTTCTTACCCATTGTTACAGTAGGAACAGTGAAGAAGTGTCAACTGGCTTTCAAGGACAAAATTCCAAGGCATCTAATGTGAAACAGGTCAATCTCTACAAAAGCTTGTCCTAAATTGACTGCAGGACACTAAAGATGTGGGGAGCTTCATGATATGTCAAAATTGGCTCAAGGAATTGCTTCAAAAATTAGTTTTATTTGCTTATATTTCTTAACTGATTGTGCCTTGGGGATTCTAAGCATCATGTTTATACTGTTGAAAAGGAGCTAGACAGATTTTAGGTGTCTCACTGTGACCCCCATGGCTGATTAGGTCCTTCCCAGGGGCATGCAGGGGAAAAGATTTTATACATTACTAAAAATTTGCTAACACTGCAACTTCTGCAGTATCGTAAGTGAATCCATTTCAGAGGAAGAACTTGTAGTGTGTGCTCCTGAGACACTGCATTAAGGAATTCCAGCCTCCTGTAAATGTGCCACCCATGGGTCCATGGTACAAGAGTATCTTCCCTGTTTCTGGAAAGGTGATCACCTGAGCCACACAGAGAGAACTTCCACACAGGCAGCAACTGCTGAGCAGCTGCTGTTCACTCTCACCGTGTCAGGAATCCTTTATTGATGGGTGAAGCTGATTGTGCTGCATCCTCAGCTTGTCTTGCCTGTTCTGCCAGGATCTCTGTTTCTGGCTCAGGGCTGGGGAGCACAGTCAGAGCAGGAGGAAGGCAGCAGTTGGGACTGAATGCTTGTTTGTGGGAGTTGGGGAAGGAGGTAAAGATACGTTTGGATGCAGAACATGGGGCTGGTGAGCATCAGATTAGAACTTGAATTTGGAAGGATTTAACTGTGGGATTAATCAGTGAGATTCTGAGGGAAAAGGAGATGTGTACATATCCCTCCACATGTGCAGTCTATTACTGGGTGAGAGAGACACTGCTGCCACTACTTGATCCCCGCTCTAGTGCTACTGTAGCAAACTGTGTTTAGGAAACAGCTCTGTGGTTGGGGGTATGTGTGCCTGTGTGCGTATGTGCACGTGTATCTTGACTGCATTCCAGTGAGTTGTCCATTTCTACAGGAGCAAATTCCCAGGTGAAAAGGTACCAACCCTGAGAGAAGGTGTTGTGGAGTCCATGCGTCACAACCTTACAATCTACTTTGACGTCAAAGGCCATGCAGATCAGGTACTGCTCACTTAGCAAGACACCTTCCCTCACACCTTCTGTGGGTTTCTAACCTGCTGTTGTGTTGGTCTCAAACTGATGTGTCTGGTACACACCCTTCTTGAATATGGCCGGGACTGGGCCTGCTGTTTGTGTCATCCAAAGTTGTTCTGGGAAGCTGCAACTTAAAATTAGCACAAGATGTGTGTGAGTGTTACATTCAACTCCCAGCACCACAGTGAAACAAAGCAAATTGAGTTTGCTGCCTGTGCTGGGGGGAGCCAGCACCTCATCCTCAGCCTTCAACAAGGGATCTGTAATTTGCATTACTGAAGGCAGATAGAGATGATCAGTCATTAACATTTTATGCAAATTAGAATGATTTTTTCTTTAGCATAGCAAAATATGGAAATACATTAATTTCCCTCTTGAACTAAACCCTGAGTAGTACATCAGAATTATATCCACATTATCTTTAAGGGTATTTCAAACACTGAGAATGCTGCTTCTTGTTGTAAACAGAATCACAAAGAGGACTTCTGTTGAAAAAAAAAATCAAAATGTCATTTCTGTGTTACTGCTATAAGCAAGATGCTATTTTTCTTCTTCCCCCTTTCTATTTCAATCTTGCTACACAAAACTGGAAAATGTTTTTAAAGGGCATTGTTCTAGAATGACTCTGCAGTGTAAATATGAGTGTATGTATAAATATAACATCTGTGTGTGTCTCTAATTGTAGGCAGTTGATGCCCTGAAACAACTCTACCTGGAATTTCCACAGTTGTATGACAGCAGCATAGTTTGTTCCTTCATGCCAGATGTTGTTTATAAGGTGATGTTTCCTAAAAGTTTATTTTGGATTTTTTTAGTCCTGCCTAGTAATTTCAGTGGGGTATAAAACTCCCAGTTCCAGGTTACTCTTGGGTCGTTAAAATTGCCAAGACTTTTAAAAGCAAATGAAGCATAATGCATAATCTTATTAGATCAGTCTACTCATTAAAGGCACATGTGAATCCACTGTAAGTCCCTCCATTCTGGAAGCAATACAGGAAAAAGTGTGTTGCCATTTCAGTTGGTGTATGGCCAGGTATCTGTGTGCAAGGTACCTGCTAAATAAACCTCTTATTTTGATGTAAACATAAACTGTTTCCTAATTGTCATTTCCACTGCTACTTACTATGTATTTTATTCCAGTATATACATTGCATGACTGCTGTGTAATTTTTTTTTAACATAAGAGCAGGTGCTTACTCAGTATGTTTAAAAAAAAAAAAAAACAATCTCATAAAGAGCTTTCCAAAATAGTTACAAAAGGACCTGGAGGGGAAGGGGAGAAGGATTCTGGTAGAGCTGCAAACGCAAACTAGCACTTTGTATCTCAAAAACTGTATTTAATGCAGCTGGGCTTGTGGATAAATTCCAGTCTTTTCTCCTTGGTCTTGCAGATGAGACGAGCTGACAGAAAGGTTGTGACAGCACTTACACACCGGCCCTGGCACCTGAGTCACTTGGGAGATGGGACACGCCGCTTCCGTTCCTTCTGGAAACACTACTTGTATGTGGGGATGGATATCATTGTGGATTGGAGCCTACACAGTTTCTTGTGGCGACTGTGTGGGAATTCAGCTTTCCTCGTACAGAAAAATTTTGTTTCTCAGTAAGTGTTAAAGCTTGCTCATATACCAGGAGATATTGCCATTCTATTGTAGGGTGGAGTCAACGCAGTATGTGCTTATCAAAATGTTCCATTTAGTGTTGGGTAAGGTTGTTTTGATAGTTTCTTTACTCCATGCTATTTTATTATTTTAAGCCTCCGTCTTTTTAATCTGAATTTTTATCTTATGTTAGATTCTAAGTTTACTTTCAAAGAGGAGAACTGTTGCTTTTGCCTGTTTGCAATAACAAAGCACAAAAAGATGATGTTGCAAAAGAGGACACGCTGTTGTTCTTGGTGCCATACTGATGCAAGACTAAAACCCAGATGTAGCTTCAGCACTGTCTGCCTTCTCTCTGTGGTATTGTCAACCTCCTCTTAGAATGTCTTCATCCCTTGCAGGGACTATGTAAGTCACTGGTCTTCAAAAGGAATTCACGTGGTTCCCTGGACAGTGAACACGTTTGCAGAGAAAAGCTACTTAGAAAATGTCCTTGAGTGCAGCTACATCACCGACAGCCTGGTGGAGGACTGTGACCCTCACTACTGACCCACCTTGCTCTCCCTCCCCAGCCTGTCCATTCACCATCCACAGGGCATCCAGCAGTGCCAATGGACCACTATAACAATGGTTCTGGGAAAAGGCAGAGCAGCAGGTTTTTTCTGCCTGTGGTCAAGCCTCAAATGTAGAAAACCCTTCTGGGGCACTGGACAGAGCTGTGGTGCAGCCACACACAGTCTGAGGGAATTGCTGTAATGTGAAAGAATCGGATTTGACAAGCAAACTGGGCCAAACCTTGTCTGTGCAGGTGGCTTTATAATTCTCTGACTATTCCTTTGCTGTGTTTAAATTCTGGTTATAAATTCCTATTAGCAATTTTTGTTGTCAAAATTTAAAGTCATACCTTGATTTTAGTAATTTTAACAGCATGATCTAAAACTGTATAATAATTTGAGGTGGATTTATGATGTCTTTAAGACATCTACATTGCTGTTCTTAAAACAGAACCTGAAAGTAATGGTGCCAAAATAGAGGGTGAGTATATTTCCCTCCCCTGCATGGAAAGATGGCTGTGCTGCATCCTGACAAGGAAGAAAAAGCCACCTTTCCATGTGGAATGTGAAGGCTGTAAGAATTAACAAATAAAACTTGTTTAGCTTCTTATCTTCCAGACTTTTTAAAAGAGCTAAGGAAGGATAGGAAACTCTTTCTTCTAATGACACAGCACATGAATGTATTTATTTTTAAAAGAAAGGTATATATGGAGTGCTGGTAAGAGGTAGAACAAATGGAGCTGACATGTCTTTTTAGTTTGCTTATTGTTTGCATGATTGAAGGGCACTCAAAGGGTTATGAAAACTGTAATCCAGATTTAACTTGAACTCCAAAGAGTCTACCATTACAATAAACAAGTATCTGAGAGCTCATGGGAAGGGTATTCTTTTTGAGCCATGCAGCACTGCCTTGGTGTAAAATGTCAAAATTAGTGCAGATTCATGCTATGTTCTGCCAGGGATGATGGATTTTCTGGTTGTATCTTGAGCTACATATAAGCACAAAGAAGCACAAAGGAGGTGGTTTTCCTTGTCAGGAAGACAAGGACCTCTTCCATTCATGTCACTCATCCACCCTGCACTGCAGAAGCAACAGTCTCAGCCTTCTGGTGCACATCCTATAGCACATGTGCATTATGTTCAGCTTCTGTCCAGCCACTTCAGTGAGTGCTGTAGCCTCTGCTGTTACTGCTGAGCCTGACAGAAGCTCCCTATGTGGCCACTGAAGGGCAAAAGACTTCATGGCAAATGGCCCTTGCTCCAAAGGTCCAGTTTTAGTTGTTGCTGGAGTTGCTGGCACTGCTGAGTCACATCCTCAGTGCAAACACCAGGCCCACATCCAATACTCACAGCCAGACTCCACAGCTATACACACAGGGAAACAATAAAATTGATTCTGGTCTTGCATTTTGTGTGAAGTTTGTCCTTTTTTCTGTGCCTTTGGTGGCTGGTTTTGGGTTGTCTTTAGCCTAAATTACAAGCAAGAGGAAAAGATGTCCCTCATTTTTACGTCCAAAGCAATGAGGGAGGAATAAACCAGGCAGTAGTAGAAAATGGGCTAAACAAAACAAAACAAATTATCATGATGGTAAAGTTGTGGCTCTGAATAAAAAGAAGCTGCATCGTGTCTCAGTCATGCACAGTAAAAAAATAAATCTCTATTGTGTTACTTCCAATCAATCCTTTATGGGAAAAGATGTGAAAAATTTTAGTTTACAAGCAGTGGTTTTACAGAGATGAGAATTTTGATAAGTAGTCACTCTTAAGAGTTCCAGGAGCTTTTGACATTAAAGCTGCTTTTGAGTGACTGTAATAAACTGTAAAAATGGCACAGAAAAGTGAAAATGGAATGGAAGTTTAACCTCATTCACACAAATTATTTCCCAGCCATTACAATCTCTGAGTCATTAAAAACAAGTGCACTTTAATTTCCTTCTGCGTTTATTTAACCAATACTTCAGGTTTGGTTTAGATCAGATAAAAGCAGTTTAAATGATATAACTGATACAAAAATATTTTTAAACCATAACTTTTATTTACAATTAGGCACAAATTTCCTTATATTCAGTCAACAACAAGTGGCCAGCTGTGCAGGGAGTCTCACTGCATCGAGGTGACTGTCACCAGAGTACCACTGCTGCAAAACAAACCCATCACGCAGGATATTCCCTGTCATAACAAACTGCAGTTGGGATGCATTTTGTTCTATTTTTCGTCCCATTTAGAGGTAAAAAAACGTTTGAGTGATTCTTTCAGTCATTAGTGCAAAAGAATGTTGCTTTCTGCAGGACACCCATCAGTGGTACTGACTGTGCCTGCTCAGGGTTGAAAATATCCTTCATCATCGTCGTCGTCCCACTGAGCCGCTTCTCTGGCGCGCAGGGCGAGTGCCACAGCCTTGGACATGCCACTGCTGCTGGGCTGGGCTGGCTCCCCATCTGTCACCACAGAGGCAATGTTAACTGTGCTGACATGGTGTAACCACCACCCCCATTAAAAAAGCCCCGTGTTATTTAAGGGTCTCATCTGCCAAGTATTTGGAATGAAGTGACATGATCGTGTAAACCGGGAATAGCTCAAACTACCAGGCAAGATCCTGTAGCTTTTTTTATTCTGAACATGATGATGATATCCTAGGGACTCTACATCATTATTAACCTCTTCTGAGATCACACCAATATGTGAAGTCTGTCTCTGAAGTGATTTAATGCTCTTGTCTGTGAGTGCTCCCATAATACAAAATGGCTCCTTTGCCCAAGGAAATTCCACTTTCTGCTATACAGTCTTCAGAGGTCACCATCAACACCAGAACAAGCTACCAATAAACACATCCTATAAAAAATGTTCACCCCAGAAACCCAATCTTTTTGTTTTCTCTCTATACAAGATGCTAAAAGCTGTGTCCCTGACATCCAGCTGTTACACACTGTGTCTCTACGACAAACATTCCTACTGAGCTGAACTTCTGAGAGCTTTCTGTGTTTCATCTTTGTTGCTTACCTAGTGGGAAGTCAGTGCCACTTGAGATCTCAGCAGAATAGGGATGCTGAAAACAAAATTCACAAGCAGGTTTAGGTCATGATTTCCCTCATGTACCTGTTATCTTCTATTTAAAAATATACCAGTTACCTGTAACAAAGCCATACTCTCCAGGTCTTAAGCAGGTTTGTGATTAGGAGTGTTCCAACACCTATTCTGATTACACTTTTATACCTGCTTCAATTAATCTTTAAGGTTATTTCCATGCACACAGGATGGCCTCTTTGCTCCACATACACCCATTGTCTGTATCACACCCAGATTCTATATAAGGAAATCTAGCAGGTTTCCCTCTTTTGACCATCTCACCTCTGTGTAGGATGTGTTTTGGTTTCTGTCAAATGCCTCTGCTGGGTAGCCTGGCACTTGCTGGGCAGGTTGCCTGGATGGGTGGTGTGGAGAGGAGCTTCTCTGAAAGACAGAGTATTTGGCATTACCAGTCTGTATTCTGGCTTCCAATTGTGACTTTATAGTCAGCAGTGCTCATACCCTTCTTTTAGGGAGTTTGCCTTTCTGTTAGGTCCACAATGAGATTATTCTGGCATCTCCTTTTGAAATCTAATCTTAACAACTACAAGAATATCCACACTTCATAGGCTACCAAACCCTCCTCTCAGGAGTCCCACTTGTGACACTGGACATGGCCACTGGTTGTTTGAAAATCCCCAGCACACAGAAAATGCCTCTTCAATTTCAGCTCCCCTCTTTACAGCCAATATTTACTTATATTGTCACACATGTATTTATATTTAACAATAGATCAATATCAACTGTTATCCATGTTTATTCATTTATTTTTATTTATATTATGACTTTAATGATGGCCAGTCATACAGGGGGATTTGATTTTTTGGGAGGAAGGAGGGGAACCTACCAAAAACTTTTTCTCTGCTAGTATGTAGGTCAAGGACTTTTTACTCAACACAAATTAAAACACTAGACAGCACCTACATGTGTACATTTTTACACTAATTTGGTGGGTCGGGGAGCAGGACAGCCTTGAAAAATAAAATTAAGTTTAAATCAGATGTCTATCGATGTCATATGGGATTTAAAATGGGGTTATATCAAAGCACTCAGTTTTACCTCAGTTGAAAAAAACACAAACTATAAAACCCTGAGGAAATCCAGAGTCAGGGGAGGAAGGCAGCCTCATTCCCAGCCTAGGCAAGGTTCAAGTGTGGCTGAACCCTTTGTGATCATCAGTGCACACTTTAAGAATGTTTTCTTGCAGTTTCATAGCCATAAATTGTGGCTGGTGAGGGTAAGGACTTTTCTATATCCTTCCCAGGTTGAATTCCAGCCTGGAACAAATAGTTAGGGAACTTTCAGAATATCCTTTTGCTGTCTGGAGTTAACTAGTAATCAATCAGTTTGCATGAAATTTTAAATACAGACACATCCTTACAGGGCAGCCTATTTGCAGGGCTGGAGGAGCCCCGTGGAATCAGACCAAGCACGTAATTTAACAGCAGCACCTGAACAGGCAGACTGACCTGCTGGCCTTGTCCTCTCACTGCAGATGGATTTTGGTTTGCTCTTTGCAGTCTCCTTAGTTTTTCAAGTAAAAACATCTTGTCTTTTGCTGCCTGTGGTCAAAACATACTAGATCATTAGCTGGAATGGACTAATCATTCCTGAGAGGCTCAAGGCCTGTAGGTAACCACTGATGAGAATAACTCCTTTTATCCTAAAATAATCGGTCTACAGAGGGAGCTGCTGCAGCACATTTGAAGATACAATTCTTTTGCAACAACTCTAGTTGTGAGTTAAATTTCTCTGCAAGTCCCATGAGGAAGGGCTCCCACCCTCCCTTGCAGTCATAGCCAAAACAGGTTACAGCTCCACAAAGCTGGATGAGACAATCAACAAAGAAGCCAAATTATAAAAAAAAGATACAGCTGAAAGTCAGACTTACATTAATAATTTGCTTACGTAAGAGTTTGGTCATGGTCTTTCTTCCTTGTATTATTTGCCAGTAAAGATAAGTAATAATTCTAAACAAAACAAAAAAGTCCAATAAATGAGCATTTCCTTCTAGTCATTGTCTAAACAGAAAATTATCCTGTTTATTTTAATCCATTAAAAGACATACATACACACATCTCTGCACACACACACACACATATATATATAAAGTAGATGTACACAATTACACAAGGAATGGCAAACACATGAAATTGCTTAAAACATTCTCTTGACAAAGACCCAAAGCTTGGAGCTGGTTTGTAAGGAGCTTTGGCATTCTCACATAATAGGAATAGGTTTTACAACTTCAATATGTACTTCAAATACATGATTTTCCAACACATTAACTATTTCTGATGCTTTAAAATGCAATTTGCAATTATTTTTTTTTTATGAAGAAGGGCTATGTCATTGCCAGGTTTTTCCACTTCAGGCCCTTTTCTGGTGCTTTTCATTAGCAGGTACTTACAGTACAATGCTAGAGAGGATGAAGAAGAAAAGTTCACTTGTAATTAAGTTATGGTAGATCCACACAACCCATTCTGAGACAGTGTAATGTTCCAGTGTGTGTATCCACTCAGACACTGCAGCATACATAGAAGACAAGCCTCTGAAAGGACCACATCCTTCTGAAGGTTTTAACCTGGAAGTGTGAAAAAACAGCTACTTAAAAACTTCACATACTAACCAGTGAACTTAGTCAATACTGTGATTTTGTACATCAAGATGCTCATCAGTTTGCTCTGTTCTCTTTGGTCTCTCAGTACTTCCATGATCTGTGTTTCATTTTTAACTTGGGTCCCTCTCCAGCCACTAAATGCCCACCTGAGATGATGCAGTTGCTGCAGTGGATCAGTGCCAAGCCCTGTAAACACAATCTTGACCTCAATGTAACATGTCAACCACTGTAGCACAAGCTGCAGCAAATTGAAAAAGTGGACTTTTTTCAGGTTTCACCACAGGGAACCATCCTTTCACCTTGCCTTCAGGGCCATGAGTCATTGCAGATTTTCAGTATCAACAGAATGTGCTGAGCTAAGGCAGCCCATTGCAAGAATTAGCATTATCAGGTAGACTGAAATAAGAAAGTGTTCTTTGCTTTGAAGCTGAACTACTCCAGACAGTCTGAAATTCCCCCTTGCCATCTGGAAATGTTTGCTCTGATAGATTTCATCCCACCTAGTTTCATGTGTAGTCACTTGTCTTACTAAGTATTGAAATCATGTTGCTGACAAGTCAAGGAAAAGGCTGCCCCTCCTTACTGTGGTCAGAGCAACATGCACAAAACCAAAGCAGCTTTAAAATACTGGAAGCACTGAGATGCATTATTACAGAGGTCAGCACTGCCTGCAAAAAGAACCTCTGAAGTTCATAAATAATCCAGAAGTTGACCTCAATTGAGTTTTTTCAGGTGTTTCTCTGCTGCAGACCCAGTATGACCTACAACATACATAAGTCCAGGAACTAAGAGTCAGTCGCAGAAACTTTTAAGAGAAGGAGTTTGATGCTACATTTAAATAGGAACCCAAAACTTCAATGCAACTTTGTTTCTCATCCCACTTTCTTACGGGACAAGCTGCACAGCTACATTCTCCCAAGCTCACCAAGCATCTCTTGTTTTCAGAATACAGAACATCTCCTGAACATCTGAAACCTTCCATCAGCAATTAATATAGCTTTTCCTGTGGAGAAATGCAGGTTCCTCTGTCTGGTATCAGGTCACACAGCATAATTTAGTAGGCTTGAGCACCAGTGATCTTCCATACCTCCAGACAGTGACTCCAATGACACACAGGACTCCAAGGAAGGAAGGGCAAAACAGCAGGAACATGAAGGATGTTGTCATTTGAGCAGTTCTCCAGACTTTGCGAGGGGGTTGGCAATTCCTCATCAGACTGACCTTTAAAGAGATGAAGGTACTCTTGGGATGGTGTTACCTGCCACTTCAACTCAGCTTAAGTCAATCCCACTGAAATTTCTGGAACAGCATCTATCAAAAGTTTCCAAGAATTTCTTTTATATTAATTTGATAGACATTCTGTAGTTTTAGAAAACTTCAAGAATATAGTCTTTAAATAGCAAGTGGCAAAATGAGGTTCTGATGGGTCCTTCAGGACTCTGTTGGGTAGAATTTGCTTTTGCAGCATATGCAAACCCTTGGTTCAGAGGAGTTTGAATCCATCTTTCTACCTACAGCTTTGTTCTTCTACATTCAATGCTACAAACTGCTTAATGATCCAACAAACAACTTATCACCTCGTCATAATACTGAGACAACTCTGAAAAGAAGACATTTCCACCATGATCTTTAGCTGAATCACCCTGCTTACACTTAGATACCTTGGCAGAGGGGCATTGCTGGGGAGTAAAATGGGAGGGCAAAGTCACAGCCACAGGCTGTCTATACTGACACATGCACTTGTCCACTGTTAATTCCTCAGCCTTTAATTTTACTGCTTTATCTTCTCCCCTCTCCAACTGTGCTCTTAACTCCTCCTATAACCCTTCCAACACCTTTTTCCCCTCTCAGATTTCACAGATTTGTAACTCAAGGGCATGCATCTAACTAGTCTTCCTTTAAAGCAAATCCCACCCTCCAAACCCCAACCAACCAAACTGCTCCCCTAAATGCAAAACCCCACAGCCTCAATCAAAAGCAGCACTTAACACAATAAATTCTGCCCAGATTTCAAACAGTGCAAGTTTATTATGAATACATACAAAGTTTGTTACCTTTTTCACACAAAATACTATAAAAAATGCTATCATCTGGATACCAGGCAGCAGAGGTGAGAACAGGATACCGATCCTACAAGAAGGGATTTATAGAGGAAAAAGTTACATCTTCACTGTTCACCACACAACTCTCCATGCACTGAAGGCAAAAAAAAAATATCACAGTAACTTCACATACAGATAGTGTTGGATTATTTGGAAATGTGACTATGTTAACCTTGATCCTGTAACAGTAAGTCCACCTTGGAAAATATGCAACTTCAAACATACATATCTATGCACAGATTTGCAAAACTCTCTTATAATTGGAGCAACATACTCATTCTTAGAAATAAGGCATCTTTTCCAGGGTTTAATACTGAAACTATTTCAACAGGAACATCATTCCAGTGGGGAAGTAAACAAAATTCCAGGATATTCCTGTAGCAACCTATCGGATTTCTTCCAGACTAGGTGGCCACTGGATAAACTACTGACTGAAGTTATTGTTATTACCCACAGAATTATAAATAAAACTGGCAAGTTGCAATCCTTCCCAAAGGTACTTAATAGGTCACCTCTCGAGAACTTATCTTGTTTTTCCCCCATGATGGGAAGCACCCAGAAATGTCAGAATAAGAATGTTCCATGATATTCCTAAGTACAAATGAAGTTTTGCCTGTAAATGTAACACTTACCAGGTCAAGGTCTGTGCATAGATCAAATCTAAAACATTTCGTCCGATATCAAATTCTGGCTGCCCCAGGCTCACACAGACTGTAGTTCCAACAATTCTGGGGGGGAAAACCAAAAGCTACAGCACAATAGCATTTGCTAAGTGAGAAAGCCCTCTGTATAAATCTCTGCAGAAGACCCCCTGAATACAAGCATCAGTGACAAATTATTTAGGGGCTGCATTAACGTCATGCAAAGCAGCCACAGCTCGTTCAGTACACAACACAGAAAAAGTGAAACAGAATTTGGCAAAAGTGAATTCCCATAACACACAGCAGGGTTGAAATAAGACCTAGGATATTTTTCATGCAACTAAAAAGACAACAAACAAGGGTTTGTTACTGTATCAGTAAATATCTCTACTAACGTAACTATTTCTTATTTACTTTAAGCACAAGTATGTTTGTGCTTAAGCAGCCGAAATGTCAAGTTGCCTCGGTACAAAACTGTAACAGCTTTTCAGGTCCTGAGTCCTGAGAATTTCCAGTCTCAATCAGAAAAAAAAGTGTCTTGTAGTCTGATATTCTTCAGATATATGTGAAGTATATCCTGTTTCAAACTCACTGAGGTTGCAAGTACCTGAGACAAACACAGGTAAGCAAGTACTAAGAAGATTCCTACTGAGGACCAATAATTCCTTTTTATCACCTCATTTTTCCTGAGGTGGGGAGGTTCAGTTTCTGCTTGTTGTAGCAAGAACAATAACAATTTTGGTAATTATTCCATCTTGCCTTGAATACACACCTTGGTACCACTTTATCAACTGCATGATCAACAGTGTTTCAGGGCTGGGTTTTCAGGTTACTCTGAACACATACAATTAAATACAAGCAATTGTACTTTTAACCTTTCACAGCTCTAAGTCAGGTGCTTTTGGCCAGCTTAGGGGAGGCCATTTGTCAGAGCTGGCACTGCAGTTTTGTTCCTGTGACCTTTTGCTGGGAGGTGGTTTCCTATCTGAACACAAGAACGGGAAGACTAAAGCACATTGGCAAGAGCTGTGGAGGAAAAGTCTTCAAAGCCTTCTCAACATTGTTAACTTTTTGTTAAATTAATACAAAACAAAGTCTTACCTTGTAAACCAGTCCTGTTCACACCATGGGCAAAGAGCAAACAATGGATCTCCTACGTAAATAGGATCAGGAACCTGAATGCTCTGGAGAGCTGGCAAGCACTTAAACACTCTACTGCCTAAGCCCTAAGTAATGTTTGGCAGTAGAAAGGTTCACACAGCAGATGTCAGAAGTAAATGACTTTTTCCTTACATGCTGAGCTGTATTCACATTCAGTCAAAAATATTTCTCACTTACCATGCTGCAGACCTCTACACTTGAGTCATATTACACCCCTAAGAAGACTGACTAAAATCAGATTTTATGGACACTCTGTAGTGACATAACTGAGAGGGGAAAAAACTATAGAGAGTCAAAAAAAGGAAAGGCAGCAGTGTGCCTGTGGAAAAAACATGGTTTTCTGCTTGAGACACTTGGTTCTTTGTCACTCCACATTCAGGAGATCCCTGGGAGTACCATGTAGTGTTTACATCTCCAAAGGGAAAAAGGACACATTGGGAGAGTAGAATGCCACACACACTGACCTCCTGCTAAGGAGGAGCTGCAATATATACAGGGCATCTACACAGAGAGACAATCAAGGGAGCTTCAGTGGTGCCACAGCCATGCTTCTGCTGGACTTTTCTCATGCTGGAGAAAAACAGACCATGTCTTTGGGTAATGAATAAAAACAAGATTAGAAGTGCAGTACTCACCTTCGTAAAAACTCTCCAAAGAAAGAGCCAAGCAAACAAAATATGAAGTCAACCAGAACAAGACGATAGATATCCTGGCCAACCAGAGTTTCCCAGCACTTCAGGAAGCAGAAGAAAAAAAAAAAAGAAAAAACAAACATACTGAGAAGTCAGAAATCATGCAATTCTAAAATTGTTCCCAAATGCTGAAACTTGATCAAAGATCTGAAATCTTGATCAAATGTATGCTAACAGCCTGACTAATCATAGTTGAGTTCTCACTGAACAATACTGCCAACCAGCTGAGAACTGAGCTGGGTCATTCATTTTTTCCTACAGTTCATTTCTCCAAATTTGCTAATAAAAAATATTGGGGTGGCAAACTCAGCTTTCCAAGGCACCACGTGTACTTCTCTTTGCTGAAGCAAATATCAAGGTAGTTCCTAAACTGGCACTGCAAGTCAAAGATTTGTATTTTTGAAACTTTACCTGTGACTCTGAGGCAGACACAATGTTAAGCCAGTAGTAGCACAGTATTCCAACAATAGAGATTTTCAGGATGATGTTTCTATAAAGAAAAAGTAACAGTAACTGCACCAACAGCTGGTCCATAAGCTCACTGGAGGGAATGATGGCAGGATGACCATTGGTTACATTTTAAAACCTGCCAGGACCAACAGGAGCTCTCCTGGGAGCTCGGGTGTGCCATTGTTCTATTGTCCTGGCAGGAGGGGAGCTGGGCATGACAACCTTGGCACAAGCTAAACAGGCTGGGGGTGTGGGCTCCCCAGGGGAGGAAGGTCTGAGGGACACCAGGGGTTATGCAGTGTTAATTCCAGGCATCTGTTTTTAAGTGAAACGACCTCAGTCCTCTCTCCACTTCCTTTCCTTTCCTGGGAAGGGGCCAACAGTCCAGGGGCCATCTAGGGATGCTACAAACAAAACTAAGCCCAGAGTCACAGTGCACCTGAGAGGGAAACCATTCCTCATGCAGAGATGTAACACTCCAGAAGGCTCATGGAAGACAAACAAATCATGAAGAGATGAGCGCACAGAAGCCTTTGGAGAAGATGAATTCTCTTCCATAGCTCCCTACTGCCCACCACACCATCCGGGCACAGCTTTGCATCAAAGAGTCAGACAACTTCAGGCAAAAAGCACTAAGAGGTGGTAGCAACAAATACCTGGCAATAGTGACATATATCTGCTGTCCAGGAGTCTGGAACCTCTCCATGCGTCCAAGCCAGGAGTAGAAGAATGGGGTGAATGTGTTGAGGAGAGTTGCAACCAGAGGTAGCACCAACATGGCAGCTTGGCTCTCCAGGTCATTGTTACGCCCTTTCACAAACAGCTTAGAGAGGGGGAAAAAACCACAATCAAACAACCCCAACTTAGAGCCTTAACCAAAATGCTGCCTCAGGGTGTGTCCACAGGGAAGACACCTGCCACACCTCCCTGTATGTTTATATTCCCTGTATGTTTATGGGCCCATGACCTGCAGCACAGTGACCTTCTCCCCTTCTCCCGCACTACGTGGCACCGAGGGTGGGAGCCCCAGCTCAAATGCAGCTCCTAGGAAAGAAGAGGCAGGTCTTGCTACTTTTTTCCAGGTCACCAGCTGCACTATCCCTAAGCTAACCATGGGCCCAGGCAAGCAGCTGCTGGAGAGAGGGGGCAGATTTCCTCAGACCCCTCAGGTCCCACCCTCTTGCCATAGTCCCCAGTGGTGCAAGGCCTTTGTAAACCAGAGTTTTAGGTCCAGCAGAATTTGTGTCTGCACTGAGAGGAACAACAGCTCTGCTTCTCTTTGTAGTGAACAGCACTGAGTGTAAGATACACATGTGGAAAACTGCAAAATCTGTCCTTACCTCGAGGTTATTGATGGAGAGGAAGTAAACACCAGCACAAGCAGCTACTGCTGTTCCCAGAGAAGCAAACCAGGAAAGAAGATGAACACCAATACGAACAATTCTCTGTGTCACAGAAAAATTTACAACTTCTCTGTTTACTTCAGTGAGGTGTTCCTGCAAGGAAACAATTCCAAATAAAGAATTTCTTAGCCAACACCATAAGGCAACACTTGTTTCAAGTAACTCCTTGAGAAACTGAATGAAAAAGATTATTTATCTAGGTGGGCACAGTGATATCCTAGGAACATTTACTGGACAGCTTCGTGTTCCTACCCTAAAAGTTGTGTCTCACAGATAACATTACCAGCCTTCCTTTTGTCTACAAAATGGTTAAATTGCAGGAAGGAAAAAACCGGCAGAAATGTTCTGTTTGGCAAATATTTAATAGCCACAGAGATTCATTCAGAAGGATACAAATATTTATATGCAGCTTAAAGAGAAAAGGGAAACAAGTAGCTAAGACAACTCCAGGAGCTTAAACCAAATGAAACTTAACTGTCAGGAAGACTTAAGTCTCTTAGGTACAGGACTAGCCTGCTTGTGTCACTCTGCCAGAGATTTGTAAGTGCACACACAAATAAGTCTCTGGCAGAATGACTCATGCAGGTTAGCTTTGTACCTCCTGTGTTTCGTACCTTTATTTGTGTGCTGAGATTCTTTTGTTTCAGCTTCACAGCTTTTTCATTAGTTATATTGAAGTCCCAAGTGCAGAGCAGTTTGCTGGCATTCACAGAGTATGCCTGAGGGTTAACAAAGTTCCTGGTGAAGGAGTTTGCCATGCTGCAATGAAAATTGAATTTGTGAGATGCATCATGGGAAACACATCGAGTCTGCAGGGCAAAGGGGGAGATAAGGGAAATTTGTCAGTTTTCCCATCCTGTCCCAAGGCTACTACCTGTATCAGAGCGTGTCACATAAGACAATGTGGAAAATAATGTAAGAAAAAAACTTTCATATTTCCTTCTCCCAGTAGTTGCTGACGATCTTTACCTCTGGAAGGCCATCATCAATAAGGGACTATATTAGGAGCAACAGCTTACAAAGGGTTACTTTGGTTTCAACTGGGATTCTCTGCATGTTCCTTACTATTTTGCAGTTATTTTTAATTTCTCTAATAAAGGTTTGATTTCTGGAGACTGTCTTTTGAGCAGAAATTTCTACTTTATACCTGGAAATGAGGACTTGCAGAAACACACTCAGGTAATTATTACTGCTAACTGCTGACAAGGTGGGGGGTTTTTGTTGTTTGTGTTTTTTCCTCTTAATATAAGGGAAATAAGAATTCACAGTTAGTTTACCTGAACGACAGGATAAGAAAACAGATGACAAAATGTACTCCAACAGTGAAAATATAGGCCAGCTGCATGTTGTAAGATGGACCGTTCTTTATTTTACTGATTGTAGCATTGGTGTAAAAGCCATAGTAGAGTACTGTTTGTTGAAAATAACCCTGAAAAGACAAGGACATTATTCAGAATGTTTGCTACCACTTCCATGTGGTGGAAAGTATCATCATCTGAAGCCAAATTAACAGAAGTGGGAGCTGTCCCCTTGTCTACTGTGAAATCACAAGCGTGATAGAACTTAAATTTAGATAAAATTTGAACACTTACAGCCCCAGTGAGCAGCTCCAGACCCGTGAATGAAAGGTTATTTGGTTCTGCTGCAAGAAACTGAGGAACTGCGATGAAGCTGAAATTTATGAGGAATGAGAAGATGTTAAAATTTAGCAGCCACTTCAAGAAAATAAAATAAGAAAGAACACTCGTTCCAAACTCAGCACCAATGATCTTCAGAGTCTTGTGCCACACCCGCAGCAGGTGAAAATGTTCTGAAATGGTGTTTCCAAACCGCCGAAATGACTGAAGTGCAAAAGAGGAGAGAGGTGAATCTCAGCAAGCAAACAGGATGCAATTTCACATAATAAAGCCTCACATTTTTTACAGTTTCATTCATACAGCTAAGAACAGATCTGCCCCACTCCACGCACCGTAAGATGTTTAACTGGGGTTCCTAAGTGCTCCCATAATGCACTAACGACCACTGCAGCAATTAGCTGGCTCTTTGGTAAGTAGCAAGACCCCAGATTCCTCTGGAGACAGTGGTAGCATTGGAGCTAAAGTGTTTTGCTCTGCTGTGACTGGCAGAAGTTTCTGACACTTACCACTGCTGTGTCCTGCAGACACTGTGTACAGCAGGAAAGGTGAGTGCCACGGTGCCTTGACTTTTCTGTTATTTCTTTAAGAACTTTATTTCTGTGGAAGAGCAGGGCAAGGGGTGACAAGCATTATAGTGTGAGTTGTAATTGAAACAGGAAGCCAAAGAAGATGCTGCAAATGAAGTTTCACTCATGTGCACATGAACAGAATTAACAAAACATGAAGATGTTCTTGCTGGTTCTTTTTATATCAGCTGATACCCTGGCTCTTGTCCATGCTATGACAGCATGTTTTAACCCCTCCACTAACTAACATTGGCAACAAAATTTAACTATATTTTGTGAGGAGACAAAAGGATGGTTGAGACTATGCAGTCTCTTCTCCATTTTCAATGGCCAACATCCAAGTGTCCTTCAAAAAGAAATCTGAAGTCACCATTCATAACCAAATCTCAAGATCTTGATATTCTGTATTATATTACCACAGAGATTCTTCTCATCTCCATCTTTAAATCATTTCTCTTGTGAGATGTTAACTTTTTAAAAGTGCACTAAAAAATTCTTAGTCATAAAGTGACAAACCAAATCTGAGCAGATGGCAAATCCCCATAATTGAGAGCTAGATGTTGCTAGAAGTATAATGTTTGTAAAACTAAACGGATGAACTCATATTTTTACCTGATTTCTCTCTTTTTTTTCATGGTCCCTGGCATCTTCTGGATTGCCTTAATCCTTTCACTGGTGGACATATTTGCAAGGCTTCCAATTAAATCTTTCTCTGCATCAAAGCCATGAAAAAACAAAATTTTGGGATACTAACACAGTAATTTTTATACACAACCTGAAACGAATATAACAGCATCCCCATTTTCACTGCTATCAAGGTGTGGCAAGTCCTGAGACTTAAAAATATTGTCCAGAATATCTTCAGCTCCACCAGTACTCTAATACAGATGCAAGTAAGTACTGCAATAAAGTTCATACAAAGAGCTGCAATACCAAGGAAAATAAAACACTGACAAACTTCAAGATTCTGGCCCATTGCTTGATCACTGTTTGATAGTTACACTTCCATGATGCTACATATTGACTTGAAAGCTAAATTTTTGTTTTATTTATTCTATAATTTTAGTTGATGTTACTCCCCAAATTTAGCACTACCTATGCAATAGACAGAACTGCATTACTTGACAACAAGGCTGTTTTCCCATAGTTGAAATTTGATGCTAATTCTAAACACAGTGGCTGAAAACAATCAATTAGCTGTTCAAACAAATTCTGATAAAGAACTACAATTCACATTCATACTGCACCACGCTTCATTTGTCATGGGATTCGAGCTTGTTAGCAGAGCATAAAATATTAATCACTGGTGTCAACACAAACCAAGTTGTCCCCGTAACCACAGACAGACTGTGCAGGCAATTCTGGCAATAAACTAAGAACAGTATCGATCACTCCATCCTTGTACAAGATCCTGAACCACTTATCTGAACTCCTACCTTCACTGCCCACTGGATCTGTTCCAAACATGCTGGAGGAAGTCAGAAAGGCCTCATCAGGTGGTCTTCTGTTCCGTCTCCGGACAAAGCTATCTAAACAACATGCATTCTTTAGTAAGCCCAGATAGTCCTGACAAACTGACTTAAGAAATTCAAATTTCACTTCCACAGAAACAAGTCAAAAGATCACTCTTCAAACTCACTATCTACATGCAAACAAGATACTCCCTCACTCGCTTCTTTCCTGGTCATGCAGATATATGTGGGAAAAGAGAAATGTGCACATTCATTATTGAAGATTTTCTTCCTAGAAACAGGGCCTTTCTTTAAAAATCTTTCAACTGACTTCAGGGGGATTGTTTTAGAATCACACTCAGTCAGGCTGAGTATGTTACATGTACCAGACTCCCATTTCCCTGGGACCAAAATGCAGCTGCTCTCTCCACCTTCCTTCATTCAATTATTTAAACACAACCCTTACCTTCCGATCCACTGGAAATTCTGTGGGTATAGGGATAATCCAGCTGATGGAAGGTAGAAGCTGGGGTGTATGGCAGGTCTGGTTCAGGCTCAAAGGAAAGATTGTCTGTTGAAGAAAATCAGAATTACACAGAAACTTGTTTACTGCTGTGGATTATTTATGGACACAGAACACCAGCCCGGTGATCAAGTACAGCCCTACTGCAAACACAACAACCTGTTCCCTTAACAAAACTCCCAAATCTCACTCCAATGTCCATTCTAGAACTTAACAATACAAGACAGTATTTACTGATCCGTTAATACAACACACAGTCCATGGATCTGTTAATATAACACCTGAACTGCTTTAAGGATATTTTAAAAAAGGGCAAAAAATACACAAAGAGTTGAGCTTTGCAGAGCTGCAGGACTCCCTCGGGACAGAGCAAGCTGTTATTTGTTCCAGTGTTTCTGTAAGCTGGTCACATGAGAAATTACATACCTGTGAAATTTCCATTTGGACTCCTGCTTGGTAAATCCTCTCTGTATTCAGAGCCAGGTCTCATGGAGCCCATTGGTATGGCCACAGGGTTGTTCTGCTCTCTTCCACTGCGCTCTCCATAGGAACCATGAAGTGAAGGATCATCAGGGGTTTGGTGAGAGAAGGGATTGTTTTGAGAACTTCCCCTGTGTAAGCAATAAAAAAGAAAACCCTGACTGTCACAAAAACACTCAATAGATATCCTTAATAATTTGCTACCTATTATCATCAAATTTGAGTTCTTTATAAACCAAACTCTGATACTGAGATGTATTTTGTAGTTCTGATTTGGTGATCAACTGAATTAGAAAAGCTAATACTTTTCTCCACGTGAAGTTAGCTTAGACTCTGCCTAAATAGGAATAACTGCTTGGAAAACAAGAATATCCCAGGTTACAGTATATTGTGAAAATTACTGGAACTAAAAAGTATCTATGATACTATGCCATAAATACATTTTACTGAAATTCATCCAACATGTAAAAAGTAAAACACCATTTCCCTTGAATGCTGCCTTCCTGGTAACAGCTTTAAAAAATTGTGTCTGAGAATGAAAGCATAAAGGAAGGATTAAAATAAATCCACAAATTAAAACTCTGGGGGAAAAGTTTCTCGTGCATATGAGTAATTTAATTTCTTATGGCACAGTCACACAGCAAAATTAAATAAACTCACCTTCTATCAATTTCCAATGTCTCTGAGAAGTAGTAGTCTGGATTTTCAAAGCCTTCATTGTAATGATAAGACATGACAAGTCCTTTGTTTGGAGGATGAAATCTTCCCCTTTTTCGTCTCTACTGCTTCATTAATATGTTAATGGGAAGACTGATTACAGACCTGATTAAAAAACAGATGCACGTACATAAAAAATTAAAAGGAAGGAACTCCATTTTAGCAACTCAGAAGATTCTGCCATCCCACTAACAAATAACATGAAAGAAAATAAATCAGAAGTGCTTGTACCTTCATGCTATTTACCATCAGGAAATTGGAGTCCATCAGAAGTTGCAAGTAAAATGGGAATATTTCTCTATAATAAGCTCTCTACAAAACTAAGGAACTGGAGTGCCACTGATGTTTTCCCCAACACTGAAAATTCAGCCAGGTTTTAGAAGCATGTCAAAGCAATAGGAAGAAAAAATAAGTTCTCTCTCCTTCTTAAATAGGGAAAGCCAAACCCACAAATTTCTCCAAAAAATTTACTACATTTCCAAAACAAAAGAGGAGGAGAAGCCTGCCCTCCTACTTACTAGCAGTGCATCTCTAAGCCTTAGTTGTGAACAAGGGACCCATTGGACCACTGCTATGTATAGAGCAGACAATATTTAGACTCATTCTTAATGAGGGCTCTTCTAATGATTTAATGTCTCGATCCTGTAAATAGGTTGGTTTTGGATTTCTTACAGAGTGCTCCATTTTAGTCTTACACAAACCAGACTTGGTCAGAGTTTAACAAATGGAAGCCCAGATAAGCCAGTGAGAAGGGAATGTTACATTAGAAAAACAGAATCCAAATTAAACAGGCAGTTCTTGCAACTAATCAAAAATGATACTCAGAATAAAAAAGGAAGCAATTTTTAGCATTAGTTCTTAAAGGCACCATGCCAAGTTTCATCAGGTGGCAGAGCTATTCCACAGCAGGGAAGGAAAAAATAAACGAAAAAGGGCACATCTGGCAGAACCCATCAGAAGCTATTTTTATTTCGGCTCCATTCCTAGAAAAACAGAGCAGAATCTCATTTCACAGTACAGTCTCTACCAATTTCTCTATTTGCAGTGGATTTTATTTGTGATTTTTATTACAGCAAAGGAAGTATCACATGAAAAGTATCTTCAAACTGGATAATTATACAGTGTCTAGTTCCTGAAGCCTTGTCAAAATCTTCTTTTTCTGCCAAAAGAAGCTCTTAAATTACTATTATGTCATTTGCACGCCTAAAGATCTTGGAACACAGTCTAAAATCCTGCAGTGTGACATAGTTGTAAAACACTGCCCAGGTTCTGCACACTGACCAGCAAGGATGGAATTCAAAGTCCTGCATTTTAATCAGAACACTGACTACACTTTGATTACAGCCTGATGAATCATGCTGTGACACCCATGGATTCAGCACACTCAGTAAAAATGCACATGGGGCACTGTGAATCCATGGTGCATCACCCCTGCCTTCTGTAAACAATGGGGTGTGGTTACTGCCAACAAGAAACCATAAACACAGTCTCCCCTAGGTGAAACTTCTGTTTTTTCAGGCAACAACTCCACACCTACAGAGACAGAGTGAGATTCTCAGGAATGCAGAAAAGTAATTAGCAGAGCCCCCTCTCCCCATCTCCAAAGAAAACCAATGAACACCCAAGGAATCCAAGGCTCTGATATAAAAGTCATGAGAAGTTTAAATCTCCTGAGAGGTAGCCTTTCTTTGACAGGAACCACTTAGCTCTTGGTGATCTTTTGAGAACTTGCTTAGAATATATCTGAACTTTTATACAAACTCTTCAGGCATTTGTACATTGTGTCCTTATGCTCCATTTTAATGC
Organism: Manacus vitellinus; assembly: GCF_001715985.3. Taxonomy (NCBI): domain Eukaryota; kingdom Metazoa; phylum Chordata; class Aves; order Passeriformes; family Pipridae; genus Manacus; species Manacus vitellinus. The sequence continues at coordinate 11,063,628 of NW_021938949.1, forward strand.
ATGGAAACGATTCTCAAAAAAGATAATCGTGGACTTCTGCAAAGCCTTGCCTGGAAAACTAAACATCCCCTATAAGAGTGGTTTACATTTCAAACTGCAATGAAAAGCTAAAGAGGAAAAAAATTACTTTCTCAGGGGAAGAAAACTCTGAGACAATTCCCTTTGAAGAGTGTGCAAAATTACATTTTTCTGGTTTTTTAACTTGTTTCCCAGGAACCCAACTCTCTTGGACTCAGACATCCAGAAAGCTGGGAAGCCTGCCAGCAAGGCAGTTGGAAAGCTGAGCACTGATCTGAACAGCTCATCAGCTTGCCTGGTCTTCATTCAAGCAGTAGGGAGAACAGATATTTTGATGGAAGTGTATGGGATGTGTAGACTCAGCATTACCCAGAAGCAAGCTGGCAGAAAGCACTGACCATCCCCATCAACTTGATATAGCATCAACCAACCAGAAACAGATCAGCCTGACTGAAAAATACATCCAGCACTTCTTTCTCTTACTTGAAAGACCTCTGGGCTTATCCAGAAAGGCTTGCTAAGAGACACAAAAAAGCCCAGGACAGACTTCCAGCTGATTTCATCATTATCCACTTTATTTCGTTGGAGTCTTAAACGCACCACATGCCAGGTGTACAGTCTGACACTGAACCCAGCACCTGAAACCACTTTGGTTTTTCTCCACCCACAAAGTTTTAAGGACTTTAAATAAATTCTCCACATACCCAGAGGCAAATTGAAATCTTTGCATTTCATCCCTGAAAAAAACAGTTTTTTCCCTTGCTACCTGCGAGCATTAGATCTCAAACTTTGAGGCATTTGGAGTGAGCAAGAACACGAACATGGATAACAGGAATGGTTCTTGACTGTAGTCACTCACAGATTGCTGTGATACCTGGTATATAAGTGCTGTAGGCTGGGGGGAAGGTGTGTGTATGAACAGACATGCTCAGGGTGCACAGCTGGCACAACAAGGGTGCACAGGTAGGATGCCAAGGGTGTACAAGTGACACATCAGGCCACTCACTTCCTCCATCCCAAGTCCGAAGATCATGAGAAACTCTTTTTATCCAATCTAATCCCTACACTGCAGGTTTAGTTTGGGGTTTGATCTGTCATAGTTCACTGGAAAGAGCCCAAAGCAGGTAATGCTCAAACTAAACCATCTCTTTCTTCCTTCTGACCTATGATGGGATGCAGTAAACTATAGCTCCAGGAAAAGCTATGACATATAGCTTGAGTTTTCCCTTTAAAAAGTTATTTTCTAAATGGAAAAAAAAAAATAGCTGGAGAACAGCAGTCATTTGGGAAAGACAGAAAGCAGGATCTTGACAAATCTTCCCTTTGCAGCATGTTGTCCACTTGTGGGTTACATTTTTTGATTTCAGCAAGCAACAAGACAAATCTTATGTTACTCCTCCGGAGCACAGAAGGGTTTAAGATCAGTGAGTTTAACAATCATTGATATGTAAATAAGTTTAGAGGTTAGGTGGAGAGTGGGTGTTTTCCCCTTAAATCATTCAACACACACTGTAATGATACAGAACAGGAAACTCCAAGCAGTGCACACTCAAGTTTCTGGATCATTTCCCAGAAAAATAATTGCCTTCACGTCACAGACCAGCAGCCTTGATAAAATACTCCAGGTTAGTTTCATCCCTCCCTGGACAGGTAATTCTCTGCTATGGACACTAATCCTCATTTAGAATGTAATCAAATAAACATGAATGTCTTGCCAAAATAGCACTTTGTCCTGGCATCAAGTTTCGGGAAAGCCACTTAGACCTCCAAGTTCTTTACCTGTAATCCCTCAGTAAAAAGGATTACATAAAGCAAGTCCTGCTTACACACATCTTGAAGAGGAATAGAAACAGTAAATTCCAGAACTACAACATAGATAACTTAATAATGTTGAATGAAGCAAATAGAACTCATGGAAGAACTGATTCAGAAGGCTGAATGTGCTCTATTTCTGTAAAAATATTTTAGTTTTATAGGGTACAACTGGACATACTGATTTCTGGAAGCCAAAAGTGAGTTTGAGAAACAAGCCAGAGTTTTACATGCTACATCAGCAACTACATTCCAGTACCAACCACTGCTCTTCCACTATCTCAGTCCCAACAGTTTCAACACTGCTGCAACAAACCACAGAAGCCTCTCAGAAGGTTGCAAAGGGCCTGTGAATTGACCCTAATCAAACACTACACTCGAGGAAACCTCATCTTTAATTGATATATTAAAGATATATTTAATTGAAACCAGCGTGAATCATACACGGAAATGACACTCACCTTTAGTGCCTATTGCCAAAGTACTCAACCTGTACCTTGCACAGGCCTCCCACTGTGTTTTTATTAATGGCAGCACAGCCAGTTACAGGAATTAACATCAACTCTGCTGTTTTAGACCTTTAATCCATTTCAGAAATGTAAACTGTGCCTCTGCTACAAGAGCCCTTCCCAGTGATGACATGCAGTCTTAGTAGCACTAAAAACCCATTTGCTGACCAGTGCATAGGGAAAGAACACGTAATCAAATCGGGAAGGGAGTGACAGCATTGCCCTTGTAGGGGAATGTCTCTCCCAACAGCTCGTTGGATCCTGAGCTCAAATTAATGTACTATAGTGCAATGCTACCTACCAGAATTCAGATACCACCCTCCCTGTAGCCCCAGCCCTTCTTGGTTAGAGTGTGGCACAGAGAGCAGCCAGGCAGGCAGGATAGTGTCTGTCTGACACAGGGAACATCCTACTGTGGAACTGTCTCTGCCCTCACCTGGCTGCTCCCAGTGCCTCCAGCTACTGCTTCAGCATCATAAGCTCTGCTTCTTATTTGCTCTTTATCCACTGTTTTTGCACCTAGTCACTTGTTTGCCTTATTCTTTCCATCTAACATTCTTCTTGTAATTTCCCCCCAATACAGTGTTTTCATCCTGTTCACTTTGTTTGCAAGTAAATCCTGTCACCTGTGGTTGCTCAAATAAGGCCTTTGGAGAAGGACTGCCAGCTCCTTCATGTTTGCAGTGGCCCAAGCAGGATTCTACTTCTTCACCTGAGTTTAGACACCTTTCTTATAAACATACCCCTGAAACATTCAAAAAAAAGTTACAATATGCAGTTAAAAATTATAGTGTCCAATAAAGTGTTGGAAAGGCGTGGTGCACACTTCAGGGTTTTTGCTCAAAGGCAGTGGCTGAAAGTTCAGATACTTCATTAATTCTGTGAAATTCATAGTACTCTCCCTAATCTACCACACACATCCTTGCTTCTCCACCCAAAAGGTCCCATGGGATCACAATTCTTATGGACTGAAGTACATATGACAGTGGCTTAGCATGATCTAATCCTTTCCCCAGAGACCTCTTTGAGACCAACTTTCTCTTTGTTTGCTGTATGGTTGCTTTTATTCCCTTAAGTCTGACCACAAGTTGCAAACTTAATTCACTGTGAAAATTATAAACTACTAAAATTGGAAATAGGGAACTGAAGAGCAAGAAGAGTACACCTGGCAGAGAGCGGCAAGATTAGCAAGAATAAGAAATAAAACTCTGCATTATTTCTTTACCACTTGAAAGACATTACCTAGTTCATAGTCTGACCATTACAGGGAAAAAAGGACTAAAGCAAGAATCATTTCATATCAGTGCAACTCAGTCTTGTGACTAAATTTCCAAACTGCAGTGTCACATTCTTTGCATTTAGCAAGACTAAATCTTGCTTTGTAAAACAAGTTTTTTAAGTCTATTAACCAACATTACCAGCCACTTGTATTTGAAGGAAATAACTGCTTACATTAAAAAAAAAAAAAAGGAAGCAGTTTTTGAGTACCTGGTTGGAATAATTTTCTGCTTTCAGTGCAAAGGCAGTCCACCACAACAGGTCTATCAGAGGCATGAGAGACTGCTTACCAGAACAGTTCTGATGTTTTGCCTTAAAACAAAGCTCTTTTTATTGCACTTGCAATGGATACCCATCCAGTTTAAATGCAATCTTCAAATTATATTTTAATGAGCAGTATCAATTACAGGAGTCTCATTCACAAGTTCAATTGGAAAAGCAAATTAAGACTATACATATGATCATTTCATATAATAAACAGGGTTTAAAATATACACAGTGATGTTGGACTAAAAAAGGGCATTGTTCTGTTTGTAATTTCTGGCTTAACTTCCTGCTAAGGATATTGTCATCTCATTACTATTTGCACAGGCAGCATTTAAAAGAACTTTGAGGGAAAACAAAAGGCATTCACAATATTTTGACAAATAAACTGAGGGACCAGAAAATTACTCGAGAGAACCAGAAAAGAGAAACAGTTTTGTCACAGGTTTCTCCTAATTCTTCAAAATCCTTATATGCAGTTTTCAAATCGTTGGACAAATAATTTCACATAATCTGAATCCTTTTTTTTTTTTTCAGACAAAATGCAGCTTCATTAAAATGCGATGTAGCTAAACCCATTAGGGAAGCATGTGGCTGCTAATCCCCCATGGGACCAGCGCTTGCAGCCGAAGGCAGAGGAAGCGGGTATGTGACTAACGGGGCGATAAAGGTGAGAGGGCTGACACCAGGGTCTGGGCACGGCGCCGCGCGGCTGCTCACCTTTCAGAGAGCAGGAGCCGAGTACATCCCTGACACTCCCGCCATCCTGTCCTTACGGTTCCATCACTCTATGTCAGCAGCGGCCACCTGCTAAGCGCAGCCACCTGTCGGGGGCCCGAGTGGCTCCTCCACCTCAGTGAACGGAGAAACCACCCTGCAGCCGCGCTGTGCAGCAGACCCAGCCCGGACCCAGCGCCCCCGGCCCTTCCCAGCCGCTCCAGGAACGGCAGAGCCCCGGAGCCGCCCGTCCCAGCTCTTACCTGCCCTCCGGAGAGGCTGCCCGCGCCAGGTGCCCGGGATCGGCGCCGCTCCAGGTGCCCCGGGATCGGCACGCTCCCGCCCCGCGGCGGCTCCTCCGGCGCCCCCGGTCCCGCCCCGGCCCCGATGCCGGGGGAGCTCCCGGTGGCGCCGTTTGCTTCGCTTCGCTTCGCCCCTGAACGGGCCGTGCACGGAACTGCACCAGCGGGAAGGGGGAGCTGAGGTCCGGCTCGCACAGCTCGCAGAGAGACAAGAAAAACAACCACGCCAAGTTCCTCGCTGTTACCTGCCGTGGGACGCGTTGCTATATTTCTATATGAGCTCCAAGGCATTCAGTCTCCTTCCCCCATAAATTTAAACATGCTTTTTTGGGGCTGAGGATCGCAATAACACCACAAAAAAAGGACGGAGAGAAACGGTCTTCAGACCCAGGGTGTGTTACCTTTATCCCTGGATTAATCATTTGTAGAGCAGAGATAAAGAACGATCTTGACCTCACATATTTTTACTTCCAGGAAGGCTCCTCCAAGGGTGAAAAAACTAGATCACACTAGTACAGAGAGTAATCAGCAGTTCCTGGATGGCAAATTTAATACCAGCCCTTCCTGTAGTCTGGATGGGTCAGAAGGAACTTCTCCTTTAGTGTGACACAGACATACTGATTTTTCCTGTCTTTCTCCTTTCCCTCCTTCTTCCCATTTCACACAGAGAAGGGAAAAACCATGGACTGGACAAAGCTACAGTCGAGCACCAGGCAGGGTGCAACACAGAGAAGTCAACAAAGTGCTGGGGTGGTGCCTCTTGCAGGAATTTTTGTGCTAAAGCTGCTCACAGGGATATCTGCATCACCTTCCCTCACTCCACTGCAGCTGGAATGGGGATACCCCGGCACATCCACCTCACAATAGTCACAGCCAGGCTGTGTCCAGGGCCCCTCTCCAAGGCTAATGCTGTCCTCTGGAAAGAGGAGTATCCTCAAACTGGACGAGGGGCCAAACAGCCACCACTGGGATGGGCACAGATGGAGAGGGAAAAAGGGTAAAGGACAAGATTGACTCTGCTGTCCCACACTTGTGTCCTGCCTGTTACCTTTCTCTTTTTGCCAACGCGTTACAAAATTATAGACTCCCTGCTGCTTTTGTGTTGGTAGAGCCTGTTATGACATTTTGGCATATTTTATCCTGCCAGGAAACCACATATCTTAAAACTTCTAGCAACTATTCCTAAGTAACTTCTCTGGCCAGCAAGATTAGAAAAAAAAAAAAAAAAAACAAATGAAAAATACTCCTGTCAACCTTTTGGATTAAAGCCAGTGGGGAATTGGCAATAAATCAATTTGCTCTGTGTTCAGAAACTGTGTTGGTATAACAGCTGATGATCACTTTTACCAAATGGCTAGTGACTTCCCAGTTCCTGAATTGTGTAAAAACGTGTTTATTCTGTATCTGACACATTCTGTAGACTTCAGTGAAGTGTTCTAATACCACTTTAAGATTACATTTTGCCCAAAGCAACATTCCTGGCATGACTGTAGAGGACCTGTCTGCAGATTTCCTGCACTGATCCAGAGCTCCCTCCCTGCTGCACAGGCCACAGCCCAAAGCACCAGGGCAGTCGAACGTGAGAACACCCCAAAATTAAAACAATCACTCAGAGCTTTCCTTAACATTTAGGGCCATTTTTGAGCTGTGGTATTAGGAAGAGGAACCATATGAAAAAAAAGTGTCCTGGAAATGGTGTTACTAAATGTGACAGACGGTTTCCCAGCATCCTGGGAAACAGTATATGGCATTGGCTTCCATGCCCAGCACAGACTGAGAGCTGCTGCTGTTGTGAACAAGGTACACTGGACAAATAATACACAAGAGGAACTTACCACAGAATCATCCATTCTCTTCTCTTTAGCATGCCTGTATTCTGCTTTTCCACCTGGGATTGCTGTGATCCATTAAATTCATTGAAACATTTCCAAGCGTCTTAAAAGCTTTCTCAACTGGAAAAAAAAGAAATAGATCAGAGAATGTTCTCACAAAATTCCCGGGGAAGTCAATCTTGTTTCAATTCCTCCAATCTTTATTTAAATTTGTTCTCATGGGGTCATTAACCCAATACTTTTCTAGAACATGGAGTTTCAGAAAGAGTCTAATTAAGCAGCAAGTGTACTACTGACCTTTATTCTTTGTATTCTTACTGGTAAGAAAAGAAACATAAATAAGAAGCCAAACTGCCACTCCAGATGACACCTCTAGGGAAGCCTTACCCCATAAATATTCCTATTTAGGGCAGAGCTGGCCCTGCTCTGAGTTCACAGCCACAGAAAGATGCTTGGGTGGCTTCAAGGGACCAGTAGAAGTGGGTACTTAGGCTCTGTAACATAATGCACATTCATATTCATGAATGCTGATCAACACCAAATGATTTTTTGGGGTTGCTACTGAGGGGTTTCAATTTCCATCCCCTGAGTTTTTCAGAATGATCAGCTGGGAGTTGTTCAAATGAATTCCAGGAAATGTGTTGCTCAACCAAGGACCCAAAAATCACCTGTGCAAACGGGCTTCACTGAGGTGTCTGGTTCTGTTACCAACACACCCATCCTGCAGAAGGATCTGTGTGTTACAAACACTCTCTCACAGCATCAGCCTTTGCTATACGAAAAAACCCATCTGGGAAAAACCACCCTGGAGATCTGTGGAAAGGAGAAGGGAAAAAAGCAACAGGCCTTCAGAGCGACTTAATGAAGAATGAGGGCAAGTTATAACTTGTTCTCATCAAAAATAGACAAAAAAAGAAATATTAGATATAAAATCACAGAGTCATCAAGGCTGGAAGAAACCTTTGAGATCATCAAGTCCAATTGCCAAAGACCAGCCTAGTGGTACGAAGGCAAGAACACCTACAGGGTAGGTTTCTTGTTTTCTTAAGTAATTCAGTTCAATAAGGAAGTTGCTGTGCTTTAATTCCATGTCTCTGTATTTCACAACAATTCCCCTTAAGATATATCTTTCACCTCTGCCAGTAACACAGATCATAAATGTGTACATCTAAATTACTTTGAGAACTTTCATTTTTATCAGTAACATTTTATTGTTTTATTATGGAAACAGATGACCCACATAGATTCTTATTGCTAATAAAGCAATTTGAAAATGATGTATCTCAGCTGATGACACATATGTAACAGAAGACACATGTTTGTTTATGTCTGATTCAGCATTCTGAAACCTAATAATAACTTATTTTAAACATTATGGCAGAAAGTGGATGAAGAATGTTCAGAATAATCTGTTTATCAGTTTAGCTATCAGTAGAACACAGTAAGAAATGCTAGAAATTATGGGGGTTTTTTGCGCACCACCTAATGCTGCTGAAGCTACTAGAGGTTTCATTTGTTTTTGGTCACACATGCTGTTATTTTCACACAAAAGGCAAGAATTATTCCAAGAAATAAATCCCTCTGAGATGTTTACTACAAGCTAACACAAACCCCTCACCCTCAGATGGAAAAAGAGATCCAGCATCTGCTTTGCTTGCTCCGGTTCATACCGAGTTTTCACATTCAAGGGTGAAGCTGTGTTGTTTCCACCGCAGCCTGTGGCACTGGATCCAGTCCCTCAGAAAGAGCTGACACCTCGGGCTCGTGACCTAATGAGAGCTGACCAAGTGTCAGAGTTTGTAAGTTTTTACAGCACCCAGCAGCAGCGTGGGCGTTTAACAGTAACAAAAGACATTGAAACAAAGCCAATTTCTAAGCCAAGCGTGGGCGAGAGATGCCCAGCAGCCAGAACACGCAGAGCCCCGCAGCTGGGGTGCATGAGCCCTCCCTCATCGTAACGAGGGTGAGCAGCTGGTGTGCCCTGGACACACCTGTATACGCGCACCCTGCGTTTTAAAAACAAGCACGAGGAACAAGACCGACCCTCCGACCCGCGAGCCCGGCGGGCGGGGTGCGGGAAGGCGGCCCCACGGGCGGCCTCGCCCCGCTCTGGGCGGCAGCGCGGCCCGCAGGCCCGGAAACGGCGGCAGCGGCGCGGGGCTGAGCTCCGGCTTCCCCCGCCGACATGAGCGGAGCGGGGGCCGCCGCGGGGCCGCCGGGAGGGCAGCGGGGCAGCGGTGAGGGCGCGGGGCGGGCGGGCCGGGGGATGGATGGATGGAGGGACGGACGGGACCCGCGGGACCCAGCTCAGCGCTGCGGGGTCCCGGGTGCCCTGTTGCGGCGACCCCCGCCCCGCAGCCCCCGCTCTCTCCCCCGCAGGGCTGTTCCTCCCGAGGACCCGCGCGGTGCCGCACCTGTGGATTTCCTGCAGGAGCTGCCCAGCTGCCAGTCGCGCGGCGGCGGCGCGGCGGACCCGGGAGCGCGGGGCGGCCCCGCACGGACCCGCCGGCACCCAGCCCCGGGCGCTGGGGCAGGATGGAGCCGAGCTGGCTGAGCGCCCTGCCAGGGAGCACCCGCTGAGCATCGCGGAGAAGAGGAGATTAAGGTGAATCCTCGCTTTTTTTCCCTTGTTTTTTGTTTGTTTGTTTGCTTGTTTGTTTTTAAATTGACCTTTTCTGAACACGACCCCGGTGCGCTGGAAGGCTGAAGCAGAACTGGGTTCAGCTGTATCTGTTCCACCCTGTGGCATGTGGTTCCGACGCCAAGGTGCCCTGGTGCTCTTGGCTGGCACGAGGGAGTCGCTTGCTGGGGGTAGGAGTAGGTTGAATTGGAAGAAATGACTCAAAATTTGAGTCTTACCTGCAGCAGCTAAACGTGTTTCTTACTGGCTTCCTTTTTTTCCTTTTCTTTTTTTTTTGTTTTGTTTTGTTTTTGGTTCAGGGTTTTGTGCTTTCAAGGGTCAGTGTGGGTTATCTGCTGGTATACGAGTGCTGCTGCTCTTGAGTCTGCTTAGCTGTTCTTACACAATGCACTGCGCTCCCTTTGCTGTGGCTCACTACAGCTGGAAGGAAGCTTCTCAGGACCCTTTCTTTTTTTCCTCCCTTTTTTCTTTCCATATTCTTTTTTAAACGGTTCTTTCCTGTGCGCTGTGAGCAGTTCCTGCCCGCCTGGTGGTAGCCCCCCGGAGGGAGGGATTGCAAAGAGTATGCTTTGGCCCCGCCTGGGTTTCTCTGCTTGTCTCATGTCTCGCTGTTGGGCTGAAAGCTGCTGTGAGGAGGGAGGGTACAGGATGTGGTTTTACGCTGCTGGGGAACAGCTGCACCTTTAAATCAGGTACCTTGTAGCTCTGTTATGAACCAGGAGAGAGGTGAAACTGCAGTTAATGTCTGGTACTCCACGGAGAACAAGAGTTACTCTATTGCAAGAGCAGTGGGAAACAGCCTGACCCTGGAGTTATGTTTAACCCTACAGTGTGTACACAAGAAGTAGCAGAAGATCTAGGTCATGGTAAAGGGAAGTGCTCGATACCTTGAATTTTTTTTTTTTTTGAAGTTGGGTATTTAAAGCTCAGTTCTTTAAGAAAAAGGAACTGGAGGGAGAAGTGGAGTTGCAAGGTCCCAAGCTTGTTTACACATGTTAGCACTGAGAGATTCTGGTGGGGCTTCTTGGCACTTCTACAGATCAGTGCTCTGCATGTTGTGCAGCAGCTGCCAACACAAAGTGCTTGGTATGAACGTCCTGAAAGCTGAACACTCAACTTCTGTAACTCAGATGAATATGCAGCCCACGCCTCTATTTAAAATGCAAACCGAACAGGGGCCAGACGGTTCTCCAGAGTGTCTGTTTGAAACACTACGTGCTGCAGCCTGTAGTTTCCACTAAATTAAATCTTTTCAGAAGAGCTGTATTTGCACTTAAAGCTGAGGTTGTCTGCTGCCTGTTTGATTGTTGTGTAGAGGTTTAATTCGGCTTCCTGCCAAAATGCTTATTTTACTTTCAGCTGAGTAGGATAAGCAAACTGGCAACAGCACACGTGGCAATGGTGTGGCAGTTGCATCACTTAGGCACTTTAGGGTTGTGTACAAAGTCTTTTAAAACTGAAACCTTTGTCTTCTACACCAGCACGGTGTCCGTGGGCACTCAACTGCTGCCCTTCTTCAGTGGCACCAGAGGCTGGGACAGCATTTGCTCATACAAGTCCATCTTCAAGTTTTCTGGGAAGTTTTGTCCATTTTCCAGGTTTCTTAAAAGAAACAATAAAATGCAAACTCTGACCCACTCAGAATTCTCTTTGATGCTGTTGCTGACCATGCAGCAACTTCTAAAATGCAAATGTATGCATATAATATGAAAATCCATAAGTGAGAAGCAGTTAAAAATTACAGGCAGTGGCACGTCTTCAGTCTTGTTTGCAGATTGTTATTAGAACAGTGCACCCCCAGATGTGGCAAAAACTACTTTCTTAAATTCATTGAGTTGGCACTTCCCAGCAAACTTTTCAAAAAGCTATTAAAACTGAATAATGAAAAATTAATTACTTTAATAACATTTGTTTTCTGTTATGTACTGGAATGTGATATAAAAGTTAGAATTATAAAATCAAAATGAGATATTTAAGTCTCTGTGGTGTGCTTTCTCTCTCCTTTCTTTTTTTCTTTTTTTTTTCACACAATATACTTTAGATAAATATTTTAGAGAAATTTTTTAAGAGCCTCTTGGTGAAGATGCTGAGGTCAGAAGTTTTGAGGAAAGAATCTTCTCTTCCTTTTCCAGCCATTTGTAAATATGAAGTCATTAATGGCAACTTCCCTGAGATCCCACCGGGAAGTTCAGATACATATTTTTTTCTGTGTTGTGCTATTGTCAATTGGGTATTTTTTTTCTCCGAGAGAGGCAAGTGTTTTTTGTGAGAGAACTTGCTGTATTTGAGTGAAGCTGATGTCACCATTAGCAGGAGGATCAGATAGGGACGGTCTGTGTGTGTTACTCCAGCTCCCAGCACTGTGCTCTCCCCTGAAGGCTGCAGGCAGGCTCCATCGGGCTGGGCCTTCTTCTATGCAGTGAAAAGTTATTTCTTGTGCTCAGTAACTGTATTTCTTGATTCTCAGGGACTCTCAGCAGGCTGATATAAAATATTTATCTAAATGGAGTAAGTGGAAAAAAGCTAACAGTAAATCATTGAAAAAAGTACTCAGTGAAGCCAAGGGGTTGTCATCTTACCTGGTGCTTTGGCGACGTGATATTCACAGCATTGAAGGTATTTGCTGTCTGATGTTGATTTCTCCTCCTCAAAATTGCTTCTGTTATTGGCAGTATTACATGTGTGAGTGTAGTTTCAGATATAACTGCATGTGTTTAAGAAGTTAATTTCTTCCCTTATTATTGCTGAGTGTAAAATCCACGATGTGCTAGAAGGAAATATATATTGGAGAAAATTATTTAAAAGTCCAGCTTGCTTTTCAGTTATATTGCTAAAAGTCTGAAGTACTTAGTACTTAGCTTTAGCAATGTTTCTTCAGTTAATTCAATGTAACTTAAATGATAATCTGCCCATTCTGTATTTTCAATTATTTTATCATCTTAATTATTGACACCTGTTTCTTTTGTTCCCAGGGAGATTTGGTACTGGCATCCAGTCCTACTTCTCCTTCCTGCGTTTTCTGGTCCTGCTGAATTTTATAATTTTTATCCTGATGTTCAGTTTTATTACTCTTCCCACCATCATTTCTGACTATGGAATATTCAACAGTACCGTTGCTAACATTTCTCCAAAGAACACAGGTAAACATCTTCTCTGTGTACAGCTGTTGTAAGATTCCCACTTTCCATCAGCTTCTCCTCCACCTCCCAGAACAAAGAAATGCTTTTTTATAAGAATGTGCCATGTTTGAATTAACTTGATCTTGCAGTTCAGTGGGCATTGTGATTTCAGTGACTTTTCATGCTTTTCTTTTGACAGATTATAACTGCTCAATTTATGAACCTAGTGGTAATAAGGGACTTGTTTACTTCTATACTTACCTCCAAGATTTGCTCAGTGGCACTGTAAGTAATTAGGTTTGTTTTTTTTTAATTAAGTTTCTGTGTCTTGCATGACATTTAAAATGTGAAAACGTTTCACTAGTGGAACGAAGCTTTGATAATTTTGAAAAATGGTAAGGCATCACTGGGGTAAATTAGCCTTTATCTGTGAGAAGGGGAGTTTTCAAACTGACTAATTACTCAGCAACCACAAGGCCTGGCTGGCCACGTGCTGCAGCCTGGCCTCTCCTCCCCAGCTGCTAAACCCTTGTGTATTCTGGAGCACACTGCCTATTGTGCTCTCTGTGTAAGGTCCCAGTGTTGTGTCCTAGAGCTCTTTGACTGGAGAGGGGAGGGATTCTAATCACACAGTGTCTGCATCACAGTTTGGTAGAGGCAGTGGCAGTATTTAGAAGCTACAGACTGCTGTAGCTTGCTGAGGGCCTCAATTTTAAATTTACAAAATGATTGCTTAATGCCAGGTTGGATTTACAGGGCAGTTGCTGCTGCTGTTACATATTCTGTTTCAAATTAATGTTTTCCCAGGGATTCCTTGAAGTGACAAGATTGTTCTACGGCTATTACACAGTAGATGCTGTATGGATCAGTGTCATGAGGTACAACTTGCCCCTGGCATACCTCCTGGCTACATTTGCCTACCTTGCATTAAGTTTCCTATGGATAATAAAAAGGTAAAGATGTTGATGTAGTTTATTTACTGCTACCTATTGCACAGTTTACATTGTATTCCTACTTGAAGGGAACATGCTACATTCCAGAACTGTTTTATATGGAAATAGAGAATCTTCTGCTTGAGGATGCAGGGCCACAGTAGCCTTTGTCTGTGCTTGGGAAGCAAGAGCCAGCAAAAATAAAAAAAAAAAAAAGAAAAAAATTTGAAGTATCAGTTTTTCATATGTACACATACATATAAATAAAAGGCCCTCAACTATACAGTAGTTGTTGGGGGATTTTCTTTTGGGGTTTTTGGCTGTGGCTTTTATTTTCACCCTCTCAAGTTTTCTGAGCCAGCTCTTTGCAGTGGCAGAGAAGCGCTGGGTGAGGTGAGAAGGTGTGACTGTGGCTGAGTGCAGGGGGGAGTAACCTGTGCCAGTGAGGTTCAGCTGCTGAGAACCTCTCTCTGAAAGCCTCCCAGTGCCTCACTGATGCAAAGCAAGTACAGCAGTTTGCTTATAGAGGGGGTCGTTCAGCCTTTGATCAGCCAGGTTGCTTCGGTGTAGTTTTTTGCTGTGGATAAAATATGTCTTCTCATGAATGATATAAAGTTGCATTTTTCTCTAGGTCTGTGGAAGGATTTAAGCAGAACTTAGTGCATGATGCAGACCCATTTCAGAGTTACTGTAACAAAGTCTTTGCAGGCTGGGACTTCTGCATTACAGATCCCAATGCAGCTCAGCTAAAACACCGTAGCTTGCAATATGAGCTCCAGGTGAGTAACTTCCATCTTTCTGTGATGATGGTTTCTTATGGCTTAAGTGTCTAAAATAGAGAGGTGTGTAATTTTGCAGATAATGGAATAAGGTTAATAAGGACTGAAGTAGTTTGTTTTAGGGGCAGGGCAGCCCACATCCTCTTGCTTTCTAGGTAGCTGTAATAGGGGTTGTTGGCACTTCCCCCATCCTCTGGGGACTGAGGCCAACCTGTTGGCTGCTTGTCTTATCTGCCTCTTCCTCACACTCCAGTCCTGCTTCCTGTGTTAGTTTCTACATAATCCAACAGGAAAGGCTGTCCCAGCTGTGGGCAAAACCCTTGTACTGTCAGGAATCAGTCTGAGTGCTCTGGGTTTTAAGTGTGCAGTGCAGTAGGCAGTTATTTGGGGAGGAATAAAATTCAAATGGTACTCCTCATACAATCTGAGAGTGTTGCTGTAGTAAGAAGGTACTGAAAGACTTTTCACTTAGGTGTCTTTGGCACATGTGCAGATACAAAATGCTGATGCAGCTTAGATTTCCCAAAAGCTCTGAAAAAAGGGTCTGAAAGGCTTTTCTGGTGAAACAAGTACCTTCTTTTTGCTCTCTGTACACTGGAAGTGGAGATTTGTGTAGTGAAACAATTACCTTTGAGAAGATACTTCCACTTCAAACCACAAAGCAGTAATTACAGATTTCATGAATTACAGTGAGTTGCTTTCTGCTCTGGTGAAGTTCACAGCCATCTTTTTTCATCATATAACCAGAATCTCCTTTACTTACCACACTTTTTCCTCTAGAACTCACACTTTAGAAGAACTTGCCCCTTAATATTGCTGTTTGATGGAAATAAATCCTCAGAAAATACCTGGGTAATGTGTGGGTCTGCCCAGGTTAAATTGCCTTCACAGACAATACTGTCTTTTCGCATCAGATAAGGCGAATTATGTCAAGTTTTCATGAGAAGCTGCTCGAGACTGTACTTTCTTCTCTATGTGCCACCCCCCCAATTTTCCTTCACAATGAGTAGGAGAAGGAAGTTTGAGCCATAGTGGTGAGGACTGGTTACTTACCTGCAGAAGTAATGAGGTGGGGGAGCTGATTTACTCGTTTCAGAGTTTAGTACCAAGCTATCTGAGATCTGTCTGTTAAAATGAACATGCAAACTGTCTTTCTGTCCTCAAGGAAATATGTTACTGATCTAGCAAAGATAGGAGGATTGCAAGACACTTGTCTGTGGCTGCAGGGCCCCCAGCCTGAGGAGGCTGAGCACACAGGGACTTTCATTCCTGGGTGGACCCATTTGTGTCAAGGAAAAGGCACTCTCAGTTCTGTGTGCTGACCCTCCTAGAGCAGGCTATGGATTTGCACATGCCAGAGGTAGAAGATGTGGTGTCAAGTGTTGTATGCTGCACCAGAAAACTGCATCTCTTTTTTTTTTTTTTTTTGTTTGTAGATGGACTTGGAGGAAGAAAGACTGAAGCAAAAAATAGCTGACAGGACAATAAAAGAAGAACTACGCATCTACTCTCTGAGAATATTTATAAATATAATTGTTATTGCCATTTTATCAGGATGTTTTTATTCTATTTATAGAGTAACTGTCTTCTCTCAAGAAAAGTCCAATGTGAGTATCAGAAATGACATTAGGACAGATTCAGTCGAGGCTGGTGATTACAGCAAGAGGAACTATTGTGAAAGAGTCAAGTATCTTAATATAGCACCTTTTATGCAAGGGATCTGAAAATGCTTTGTACAGACAATTCTTTTTAGTAGGAGAGAGCAGGAAAGATTAAGAACCATGTGCAAATAATAAAAAAAAGCCCAGTAATGTCTCCCTTTGCTGCAGAGGCTTCGGTGTCAAGTGCCTGGGAGCTAAGGCAGCTGATAAGAAGAGCAGCCCTCACTTCCCTTCCCATGTAACTGTGCTCACCTCACTGTGACCTGCTGGGTCTGGGCAGTGAACTGGCTGAGGGAACTGATCTCCTTAAAGCAAACTTCATGGTGATCAGCTCCAACATGATCTGGTTCACTGCTCAGCTGCAAAACTGCATTGCCAGGGAAGGCAGAGCAGAGATTGTGATCTGTATTGTGACTTGAGTTACCACTATGTGGGGAAACAGGAAGGCTTTGAACACAGAGAAGTTTTCAAAATCAAAGGCTCTTGCATCAGTAGGGAAAAGAATCAGGTTGGGTGGGGTTGTTGACCCCTGGCAGGACAAACAGACAAAGAGTGGTTCAGAAGCAGATCAAGAGCAGACAACAGTTATGACGATTTTGCAACAGTCATTGACTTCTCTGTAGGACCCCAGGGTTCAGTCAGCCTGGTAGGAATGGGGACTGTGTTTTTTCTCTCCCCTGTGTTTGTTGCTGATGTGATGGGCCTGGCTGTGCATGGGGAAAGTTATGTTCATGGTGGACCTAACTCTTAACTTCTGTAAACTGCAAGGACTGTAGAGACAGAAGCAGGAAACGGGGACTAACTGTGTCAGAGATATTGTTTGAGGGCAAAGGAGAGGACAACACAACACTGAACAACTCAAAAAACCAGCTTCACTTAGTGTGGGCTTTATGCTTAAGGGTCTGTATCCTGACCTTGCCGAAATGAGCAGGTAGAAGGGCTTGTCAGGATGGTAGGAAAGTCAGGGGAGCTGCTTGGCATCAGTGAGAATAACTTGACAAGTGTTTGCATTTTGGGTAGGTGTAAAACCTGGCAGCCTTGGTGCTGATTAGCAACATAGTCAGACACTTGAAACAGAAACTTTGGGGAAGCACAGAAATACTCTTACCTGGAGGTGGAGGGAGTTACTGGTCAAGGGAGCAGGAGAAGGCAGGGGTGTGTAGCAGCAAACTGCAGAGATAGATAGTGATCAGGATTGCAGTATATAGAATAGAGATTTCCATGAAACTTGCTTGTCTAGAGGTATTCGGAATCAGATGGGTTTGCCATTCATGTTATATCTGATTCTTACTGCCCAGTGCAAATGTAGGTGGAGAATGCAGACAGAGTAAAAGATGCTACCTGAATCCTGGACAGGAGAGGTTGGTGGGTAGCTGGAGAGAGCATGGTGTCAGGAAGATGTGTTGAAGTATTGTCTTTCTCTCGTCTCTTCTTGTGCAGGACATCAGCAATACAAACTTCCAGGCTAATCTCTTAGTGCAGTATTTGCCTTCAATAGTGATCACATTGGCCAACTTCATTGGTCCTCAGATCTTCTCATTTCTGATCAAATTTGAAGATTATTTACCAGCCTTTGAGATCATACTGACACTCATGAGGTAAAGATGTTTTTATTGTGGCCTTGGATGTTGGAACAACTTGTTCTTGGTAGGTTATATGTCTTGTAAACATTGAAATATCAAGAAGCAGAGAAGTTGGTCATGGAAACCAAGCAGGCATTGTTTGGCTAATGTTTAGCTGGAAACTTTACATCTGGGAACAATCTGTTTTGATGACAGTGCAGTGCAATCATCTCAGTGTCCAAGTTTTTCTCTCAGTCCCATTTAACTGTGTGGTCTGGACATCTTCAACAACCTGAATAGTCAGTAAAGAATTTGTGGTCGCAGAGCTGTGGATTCACACTGCTTTGTGTGCAGCAGTTCCCTTGAATGAGCAGATGTGTATGTACAGCAGTGACTGAAGCACAAGGCAGAAGTTAAAAGTTTTGGGGTAAAAGATACTTAAGTGTGAGAGCATGAAGAACTGGTGTTTGGCACCTTAAGGCAGTGAGGTCTGGGTTGAAGCATCTGAACTCTCCAAGCCTGTCCTTTGTATTTCTGGTTTGGCTAAGTGCCTTGGAAGGCCCGAAGCTACATGAGGTGGAAATGATGCACACAGAATTGTCACCTGGCCTCCCAAATTGTGCTTGAGAGAATTGCAACCCATTGCAGCATCAAGATCTGCAGCTGAAATGACTGACTGAGGAACCATATTGAGAAAAGAAACAAGGGACTGTAGCCTAAAGCTGGGAAAGTGAAAGGCAATTTAACTTACTACTAAGGAAAGAAATGTGTTTATTATCTATCTGGCTGTTCTGTTAAAGCTCTTCATGACCCTTTTTGTGTTTCGAGGCTTCCTTGGACTCCTGTGCAAAGTGAGCCAAGTGGCTCTCTTCTGGCAGGTTTGGAATTAAGTTTTGCCTTTCTTCCAGGTGTGTCTTCCTGCGTTTGGCCAATATTGGTGTTCTCTTGTTCTCTCTGTGGAGTCAGATCTCCAACTGTGCTGCTGACAAGTGTGAGCCCTGTGGATACAATTACAAACTCTATCCTGTAAGCAGATTTATCTTGCTCTTTAATCATCTGAACCTGTGAACAGAGATTTGTTTTCCATGAGAGTTGCTTGTCTAGAGGTGTTCAGTATCAGCCCTGGGGTTGCCATTCATGTTATACCTGGTGCTGATTCTCACTGCTCAGTGCAAACCAGTACAGTTACTACATGGATCTTTTGTTTGTCTAAAACTTGGAATTAGTCCAGTGGCAGATGATCATTTAGCACAGATTTTCTGTCTACCTTCAGTGTTGTTTGAGGTGGCTGTGTTTTGGAGACAGTTGTGCTACTGCTTTTTGCTTTGATAAGGCAAATGGTTTTTCCTAAAAAAAAAAAAAAAGGCACAAAGAGGAAATAACCAACCACCCAAATCAGACAAAACCCACCAAAACAAACAAGTGAAAAGCTTGGCATGGGAGCTCTGAAACTTTAAATATTTTAGAAATGGGAGTTAGTTTGAACTTTATGCTGTTAACTGAGACGTTTGTTGCTTTAGTGATGGACAGATTTATTTTTCACTTTTATTTAGACTGCTAATCTTGTTTTTCCTGACTTGTTTTTATAGTGCTGGGAATCTGACGTTGGACAAGAAATGTATAAACTGATGATATTTGATTTTATTATAATTCTGGGTATGACCCTGTTTGTGGACTTTCCTAGAAAGTAAGTATCTCTGTTTTTTGAGCATATTTTGCAAATGACATATGAAACATATTTTCTTTTTTCTGTTATTAATTCCTCTTAGTTCTAACCAGGTTACCAATTTTAAAATACACATAAACTTATTTCTGGTGGTTTGAGTACTTGTTTGTTATTCAGGTGGCTGTGTAGCTTTTGATATTTGAGACTTTTTTCTTCAGACATTTTTCTGTAATGTTGTCTAACGCTTAAATGATAAATTCTGTGTGTTCCAAATGTGTTAGAATTCATCTGAGCACTATAACTTAAATTTAGGACTAATGGTGTCCTTTGGTTTTAGGTTGTTAGTTACTCATTGCTCCTGCAAGCCAGTTCAGTGGTATGGATTGGCGGAATTTAGAATTTCTGACAATGTCCTTGAAATCATTTATGGGCAGACAATTTGCTGGATTGGAACCTTCTTTTCACCACTTCTCCCTGCCATAGCAACTGTTAAATACTTCATCATCTTTTACATTAAAAAGGTAATGAAGGTGTATGGTTAACAAAGAAAATTGAGCATATCTCTGTGGTTTTTCTAATATAGATATTTAGGTATGCAGGTGATCTAAAACAAACAAAAAACCCTAAAAACATCTGTGGATGCAGGGTACTGGAATGAGGCAATGATATTCCACTTTATGTAGGTTTTTTACTGTTAAGTGAAGGTAGAATTTTGCTTTGAGATCAAGCAAAGCCACATTTCAGTTACTACCTCTTCAATTATTTGTCCTTTTTTTTAATAAAATCTTTTTATGTACCAAAACTACTTTACAACACTTTCATGCAATAATCTATTTATTAGCAACACAGCTTAGAACTTGGGCAAAATTTTGCAAAACAGCTAAAAATTTGGAAGCAAAATAGAAAATCCAAGCTGGGTTGGATGTGTCTGTTGACTCTGTGCATGAGGTTCCCTGGACCAAATTCTTAATCAGAACAGAAGATTTACACCAAAATATAAGGCGTTGTTGTCTTAGCCCTTTTCAGCCCATGTGCATCAAAGGAGAGTGGTTGTGTGGTAGCTGGTAGCACGTTTGAGAATGGGAAATTCAGCTGGTGGGGAAAGTATACTCGGATGTATGTATATAAATGTACTGGTAACAGTCTTGCTGGCTTTCCCTCCTCAGATCAGTTTGATACATGCACGAAAACCTGCAGATAGGCCTATCAGGGCATCAAGTTCCAACTTTTTCTTCCTGGCAGTGCTGTTGATTGGGCTCATTTTGGCTTTTATTCCTGTGGGAGTCAGCATAGCAAGGTGAGTGACAGCTTAACTTTTCTGAAGGTGACACTTGTTCTAAAGTTGTCAGTTCTGTAAAAGCAGACACACGACTTTGGAACGATAAATTGGAATGAAATATATAGTGTATAATACATCAAATTATAACTCAGTTCACATAAACAAAAATTAGTTTTAAAGACACAGGACACTTTTACCCCATTGGCAAATTGGTGCTGGGCTTGTGTTGGATTATTTTATCTTTACATTTTGGTGTAACATCTTCTTTCTGTTCTGCTCCTTTGACAGTATCCCCTCCTCCAAGGCATGTGGGCCATTCAGGAATTTTAACACTTCATGGGAAGTTGTTCCAGATACAATACGTGGGTTTCCAAAAGGTCTGCAGCAGGTCCTTTTTGGCATGGCATCAGAAGCCTTTGCAGTGCCTTTTTTTATGGTCATTTGGTGAGTACTGTACTGATTCACTTATGCAGCTTCATTTCCTTCCTTACTGAACTAATACCAAACATCTATTAGACCAGATTTTTCATTTGCAGTCAAAAGGATCGAAGCACACGTGAATCTTCATCCCTTATGTCTTTGCACTCAGTAGCTTTATTCCATTTCCTCTCACTTCCCATATCTAACAGTGTCCTTTTCAAAAATGTTAACTGCAAATCCTCTGCAAGTTAGCATTGTAAACTCTGTGATCACAATTCCTCTTCACAAACCTTAGTTTTAAAACACCAAACGAACATTAAACAGCACTCTCAAAACAGTCATTCTGTAATATAAAATTCAATATAGAATCATAAAATTTCTAAGGTCAGAAGTCACCTGTAGGGAGCATCTAATACAACCCTCCTATTCAAAACAGAGCCAAGTAGAGCAGGTGTTCCAGTATAAAGGGTTTTTATTATGTTTAAATGGAATTTTGTGCACTTGAGTGCAAATTTTGGAGCCTTGTTACCTGATGCTTTCTACAACTTCTACACTTGAGAAACCATGCAGTTTATTTCAGACTCCACCCAGCCCTTTCTTTCATAGCACGTTTATGTGTTCTCCTGAACTGGATCTGTTATTACGTATACAGGAAATCTCAAGTCCTCTTTGTTTGTTTTTTCTTTTTTTACTTTATCATAAAGCCCATGTAAAAGGTGAAGGATGACTTGCACTACTACCCTACTGCTTATTATTTGGAAAAGAAAATTACATGATTTATATAGGCATTTCTACCATTGTGGTTCTTGGTTTTTTTCCTCATTTAATGCACTGTGGATAATCAGAGTCACAGATTACACTGGGATATGTGATATACAGAATGGCTGCCATACTCATCTGTGGCTGCTTACCTTAGTTAGAAACCCCCATGGGAGCAGAGTTACTCCAGTGAAGCCTCATTAAACCTAATTTTTCAGGAACAACCCCCCCATACATACACTTGGAACAGGGCAGGAACTGACAGTCTAGACAGAGCTGTCAGAATGCAGCCTGTAACATCTGTGTTGTGCCTCCCTGTCCCCTGGCACTCCCTAACACAGGCCCTGCCTGCTGGCAGCACAAATCTCTCAGCAGATGCTTTTGAGCAGAGCTATGCCCAACCTACCCCAGCAGCATAGTGATTTTTTTTTTTAAGAAATGTTTCTTTTCTCCAACAGCTTCTCATCTGAACCCACAAACTGACCATTTCTCCAGCCCATATCAGCCTTTTTGTGACCGATGGTGTTTTGCATGATGCTAACATACAGTGTGTGTTTGTTGTTTTCAGCCTCATTATGTTCTATTTTATGGCCTTGGCTGGAGCACACAAACGAGTGGTTGAGCGACTGGAAGAACAACTGGCTTTGGTAAGGTTTGACCCACTTTACTGACACAACAAAGAGAACTTTAGGGGCACAGAAATGAGGCGTGCAGAGGAACAGCGATTTTTATGGTCTCCTGGATACTTGGTGTTTGCACAGGCAGTGGAGAATGTTTTACAAATTACACAGGAAAATAACCAAAGAATTATGGTATTTCACAGCAGAGATGGTGTTTCTCAGTGCAGTTTGTTTTCCTGGGTATCAGCTGCAACTGCACCAAGGTCTGGTTGTATCAGGCAACGCACATGCAAGAAATAGGCCTCTGAGAAACTGTGTCCCTGTTTTTCATCTGTTGCCTTGCTTAAATCCACCCATCTATGTGATTTTTCTGCCGAAAGAAAACCTGAATCTTGTGCTCCCTGTCCCCTCCACCGTCTTGCACAACCTCCACTTCTGTTTCCTTCTCTGCCCTCACAAACAGGCACCTGACTCCCTACCCTTCCCTCCAGGCCTGTATTTCTACTGCATCATGTCTGGTCTCGTTCCTGAGAGCAGGTCCCAGCACCTCTTGAGCAGGTACTGAAAGTGGAACGAGCCCCTGCTAACCAGTCCTTTGGGGAAGGACTGCTAGTGCAGAAATGCTGCTTTGTGGCCATCAAAAGCCACTGCCAGGTTTGGCATCACTCGTGTGCTGTGCTCTGACAAACTGCTTGAGTTGGAACCCAGCTTCACTACTGACACTTTCTTAGGAAATAGCCCATTTCTTGGTAATGTGAGATAAATGAAGTCAAGGCTATTGTAAACTTAAAATTGCTCAGGCAGTTGAGAGTGTTCTGGGAGCCACTAATGAGAGCACAATGTAGTGAGCACACCTATTTATTTCTAATAAAGACATGAGCTGTTCATAGATAACTTGTATTAACACTGTTCATGTAGAGCATACTTTTTATTCTGTCTTTCCAGGAGAGTCGTGACAAGATGTTCCTAATCAGAAAGATAACAGAAGCGAAGAGGCATCCTTGAAAACCATGAAAACCAAAAGAACTTGACTTCCTGAAACTCCCAGAACCACAAGATAAGAGTAGAAGCATCTGCAGCACCAAAAAATTGAGCAGCTGACTGGCACCATGGCACTGCAGTCTATGTAATGGACACTTGTGGTCTTAGTCTTGATTAAGCCAGTAGGGCCTAAAGTTTCCAAAACTGGACATTCAGCTAATTTATACTGTGTTAGACCTGTTCAAAAAAATTGTATGGTAGGACACTTTATCCAGCTTCAGGGCTGTTGGGATTTAAGTCCCTATTTTTCCAAGGAGTTGGGGTAAAATGTGATCATAACTGAAACTCTCTTGTACTGTTTTTACAAATTATGCTCTAAGAATCATGAGGGTAGGGGAAGGGTATGGTACTACATGTTTCCAACTCCCTTCTCTTTTTAAAACTGAAGCAAAAAAAAGATGTAGGCAAGTATTTTGAAACGGTGCATGGGAGAAGAAAATACCACAGATGGGTTTGAAATCAGTTTTCTAAATATTTTTAGAGATGAGGCTTTTATATTTGTTTTGCTCTGAAGTAGCAAGTGCGGTTGAACACTGGATAACGTTGCAAAATGGCTCAGAGAAAACAATATAAATGATTATTATGTGTTATGATAAAAGAGCTCTGAATAAACACTGGGGTGTAGGAGGAGAAGAGCAGCCAGGTCAGCAGGCACAGCCCTGCTTGGGCACCAGCTGCTGTGGAGGGGCCTTTTTTTCTTTTTCTTTTTTCCCCCTCTTTTTAATGTTTTAAAGCATTATTATTTGTGTTCTATTCTTGTGTGAGCATCTTGACTACTGTTCTTTTTACTCTAAAATGTGAATATTTAAGAGTTATTGGTTGGTAGCACTGTGTGTCAGTGCCCCTTAATTTCACGTTTCTTCTTGCTTATCTGCACTGCTGGGGCCATGTGAGTCCCAGCAGTTTGTTCCGGGAGGCTACTAACAGAGATTCCTTTATTTAAAGATTGATGTTAAGGATCTTCTGTACAGAATTGTATATATTCCTTGAAATCTGCTCTTTGGTTAATGTGAGACACTATCCTTTTTATGTAATGCTCCGAGATGTTTTCTGCCTTCATTTTGAAGAGATTAGCGTCCAATAAATGTTCTATTTTTTACTCCAAGGTGTGATGTTTTACAGCAGGTTGCGGTGGCTGCGGACGGGGCGGGCCCGCGCCCTCAGCGCTCCACCCGCGGTTCCCGCCTCGGCCGCCGGGGGCGGGAACGGTGAGCCCCGCCCCCGTTCCCACGGCAACCGGGAGACGCCGGCTCTGACTGACAGCTGGGCTGCCCAATGCGGCGGCTCGGGGGAACCAATCGTGGTCGTGGATAGGCGGGAGCGGGCGCGCGGTGATGACGTCACGGAGGAGCCGTCTTCTGGATGGCGGCGGTGGCCGGATCGGTCCGGCGTGCGGCTCTCGCTGGGGCGGCGCCGGTGCCTCCGCTGCGGGCCCGGACGGGCCCTGCCCTGTGCTCCTTGCCTGTCCCCCGCATCGCCGCCCGGCCCCGCGGGGGGCAGCGCCTCGGCCGGGGCTGGGCGTAGCGGAGCTTGTGTCACCTTTGTCTCTCCGACAGGTCCGCGGCCTGTGCCCGCCGGCGGGGCCGCTCCCAGACCGTGCAGCACGCAGGCGGCTCCGCAGGGCATCAACAAGCCCGTCATAGACCGCATTATCCGCGTAGACCACGCGGGGGAGTACGGGGCCAACCGCATTTACGCGGGGCAAATGGCCGTGCTGGGCAGGTCGAGCGTGGGACCGGTCATCCAGGTCAGTGGGCCTGGGGGCGAGCGCTGTGTTAATTTGCGTCTAATTAACAGCGCCGGATGAAGGTGAAAGGTCATCGCTTTCGTGGCAAGTTTGTTGTACATCTTTTTCTAAGCATGTCCAAACGGGTGTGTTTGTAAAGAGGGGTGGGATTACTTGCTAAAGAAGTTACCAGTACTACAGATGCTGTAGTGTTGTCCTATTTTCCCAAATGTTTTTATGTTGCCTTTTTGTTACTATCCTCGTCTGCCCTTCTTCATTTTTTCTCTGTGATGTTATAGTGTTACCTCAGCTGTCACAGTGTGGTTTTGTTTCGTTTTTCTTTGCGTTTATTACTTTTATTGGAAACGTTTAACTTCTGTGATTTTTTACTTCACTGTGATCTGACTCTTTTGCAGCAAATGTGGAATCAAGAAAAAGTCCACCTGAAAAAGTTCAATGAGCTCATGGTTGCATACAGAGTTCGACCTACTGTTTTATTGCCTTTCTGGAATGTAGCAGGTTTTGTTTTAGGTGGGTATGTATTGTTGTTGTTGTTGTCATTTTATGAAGTCTACAAATGTGCAAATTATTTGTGTTGCTTCAGATTTCATTGTGTTCGTATGTTTGGCACCACAACCACAGGGGCTGGAAGTGCTTTGCTGGGAAAGAAGGGTGCCATGGCTTGCACAGTGGCAGTGGAAGAGAGTATATCAGACCACTACAACAACCAGATCCGAACTCTGATGGAAGAAGATCCAGAAAAGTACAAAGAACTATTGCAGGTATTTAACTGACTTAAAAAGTAGCTTAACAAACTCATTGAATCACCTGATGCAACTTTAATCTTTTAAAAATGACATGCTCATGGAATTTACAGTAGATCTCTCTGTGTCTGTCACTCAGAATGCTGAAGTCAGCAGAAACTTTTAAGATAAAAGGTTTTTTTTTTCCTTCAGCAGCACCAAATTGATCAAGTACCAAAATTAAAATATATGTTGGGTTATCTTCAGCGTATTTTCAGTAACTCAGCATTTCCCTTTTGAGTGGGAGAATTGTGCTTTAATTTTGATTAATTTTAATTGAAAGGAAGGGTTTGAAGGGGAAACAAAAGGCAGAAATATGATTGCATAGTGGCTTTGTTGCCCTGCTCTGAACACATTCAGGTACCTTCACATCCTCCTTAAACTGCAGGGCCCAGAACTGCACACAGTGCCTTTTGGTCCCAGTTGAAAAACTCAAAAAGAAAAAAGAGTTCTTTAGAATAAACAAAATCCCAGTTGGCCTGCAGGGAAACATTCCTAGTGATTGGCAAGAAAAAGACCTTAATTTCCTTATTCAGATTGTCAGAATAATGTATGTGTGCATGTGAAACTAATCAGTGTTACAAGTTTACTGTGACTATAAGTTTTTTTGAAACAGTGAAAAAGATAGTGATATATTAAACAGCACCTTGGCCTTAAAGACTTTCTTTGGAGAATACTGTAAAGAATTCCCTTCTTTCTGAATTAGAGACTCAGATCTTTGAGAAGTTTCTTGAGAGACCTCAGCTTGCTGTGGTGCATGCAGTGGTCAACGGCAGATAGTTTTGTGTACCAGCTACCTTGATTTGTCTGCAAAGTAGACTTGCTAATTACCTGCTATTTTTAAAGGTAATAAAGCAATTTCGGGATGATGAACGGGAGCACCATGACATTGGGATAGAGCATGATGCAGAAGCAGTAAGTAAAATGTTGTTCTTTCCCAAAGATCCATAGAAGAAAGCCCTGCAATATTACAGCTTTCATTTTTCTGGAGGACAACCAAATCTGTTGGAACTCATGTCAGGTGTTGAAGTGACTGTGTTTTCCCCAGAGGTTTGCTCTGCAAAATTTTAAATTTTATTGTAATTTAAGTTTAGATTAGATACTTTTGAAGATAAGGCTAATAAGTGCTACCCATACAGCTGGGAACTTGAGGCATCATCTTGGTAGATGGTCACAACCCTGTTAGGAATTGTGAAATACTGAACTGAATTCTGTGCTCCCTGGAATAATAGATGAGAAGCGTGTGGCTTCTCTCCTTATTTTTCTCCTGACTTACATTTGTGGAGAAATGGAAATATTCTGCAAAGCTGATAGGTTTTAGTTTAGTTTTCTCTATGGTCAATCAGACTACAAATGCAGGTGGGATTTTTTTGTGTGTGTGTTTTGTTTTTATACAATGCTTACTATTCCTTATCACATTTTGGTTCAAGCAAAACACTTCAGGAGATGTATTTAATCTTTTATTCTTTTTACAGACACCAGCTTATTCTGTTTTGAAGACAGCCATACAACTTGGATGCAAAGCTGCAATATTTTTATCAGAAAGAATTTAGTGATGTTTTCCAGAATGGTTGTGGCAATAAACTGGGACACAAGTGCATGGAAATTGTGGAAGAGTAAGAGCTCTTATATTCAGCCTTTTAAAATTTTCTGCACTAAGCACTTGATTCAGTCATCCTTTGTCACATTGAGCACCTATTTAAAAAGTATCTGTGTTAAAGTCAGTTGGTCTAAATGTGAGCAAAGGTGGCAGAGTTGGGTCTGTATGAACCAAACCTCCCTATTCAGAGACTGTTCACAAGGTGGCAGCAAAATATGTGTATATATGCAATATGTGTGTATGTATACACACATAAAAATTATAAATACATTCTCTGTTGCCTTGAAATTTATGTGTACTTGAAATAAGCTGGAGCTCATCAGCTAATTTTGAAATGGTTAATACTGATGAAGTAGATTATTTTTGATTTCTGTTTTCAGAGTAAGTGAACTACTGGCAAGTATTTATTTTCAATCTGTATTGAATAAAGATTGGTATTATAAGACCAATTTTACTTAAAGACTTCTTTGTGTTTTGGGGTGGGTTGTTTTTCAGGTGCAGTTCTAAATTCTTTCAGTAAAATTTTATTTCCTTGGTTGTTTTTTTTTTGTTGTGGTGGGATTCTGTTATTGTTGCTGTTTGGTATTTTCTTGGGTTTGTTTGGTTTGGGATTTTTTGACCCAAGTGTGTGTGTAAAAGAACTGATTCCTGACACAAAGCAGATGGAGAGAGCAACTTGGACCACCTATGGAACTACATTTAATATTCTGTTAGAGCTTTCAAGCTTATCTTACTTTGCTTCAGACAGCATTTAATCCAGGCACGTCTGGGTCTACCTTTTTAGTAGCTCTGTTAGTGTTTGTAGGTGCTGATTGGTGTGTAATTTGACATGAAAGGCTTCTTAAAGAGGATTATTTAGCCTTTTTTTTTTTTTTGTGGAGGAGCTTAGACTGAAAGCTAAATCTTAATGCAGAGAAACTCCTATTCTGTGTGATTTATTATGACTGGCACTTTGACCATTTAAAAATATTTTCTGTCCAACTGTTTCAAGTGTTACCTGGTTATACTCAAACTACTGATGTTATTTACATTGTAGCAAAGTAGCATTTGGTTCTCTTATCTATGACTGGTTTGCACACCCACTGGAGTAACTTGAGGAACTGGAAGCTAAATCAGGGACTGCATAATCAGAAGAGAACTCTAAGGGATTCTCATTTTATTTGCCTCAACCCCAGACAGTTGTGAATCACATGTGTGAAAACTCAAGTTTGCTAAAGGTATGTCCTGTTAGACTAATGCAATATCTTCCCTAACTTAACCAATTCACTGAACAAAAATTACATCTAGCAGATTTCTTGCCTTAATTTCTCTAAAGCATTCAATATGCATGTGGAAAATTCCTAGGTAATTTGGAGGAGAGAGGAATTGGCACAAAAGAATGGCTAATTTTAAGTGACCAGAGGGGTAAAAAATGGTATTGGAAACCTGTGCAGTGCAGTTGTGTAAGTCATCAGCTTTAATAATTGAGGAAATGAAGGAAAAAGGATTGCTTGATGAATAGTCCATTGTAAAGCCTTTAATACCAGGGGCAGCATGGGACAGCATCTTTTGTAAGTCCATTATTAGAGCTGGGAGGGGGGGAGGGAAGGGCAGAGTATATTTTGACTCAAAGCCACAATTTGCACACCCGTAAATACAATGGTCCTGGGACAGAAACTTGAAACAGAGCCAGACAGTTCCTGGTCTTTTAGTCATTGCATCAGGATTGAAAGCTGGACATGGCATCTGTGGGGCTTTCCTAGAGAGGTGGTTCTCAGCTGAAGCCTGGTGTTCTCCAAGGCTGTGGTCACAGAGGTGTTCCGAAGATGTCTGCGGTGGTGTTCAGCAGTGGTGGGACTGGCTTCCAACACAAGTGCTCATGTGATTGTCCAAGACGTGGGAGGCCTCCGAGACCAGCACACACTGCTCACTTGGGGTAACATTTAAGAGACAAATCTCATGTTTAATGTATTTCTTCTGGTCAAAGGGAGGTCGCTGTGTGAGATCAGTGTGCTTGGTCATATCTGCTGTAACTCTGGAAGTGCTCATAGGGAGTTCTTTGTCCTCGGCAGCTGAACACATCCTGCACATTTGATTAGGGTGTCAAACAGTAACACTGTTTCTAGCTGTGAGCATAAAATGTGAATTGGGAGAATAACTTTGCTTTATACTCCAGAGCAGGATTTGGTCCTTCTTTACTGGAGCAGCAGATTTCTGCCCATCCATTATAATGTGCGTGGGCTGTTCCTCTGCCACTTCCAATGGCTATGGATTTCCCTGTTCACTGGCAGTTTACTCTTTCTTTTGTTGTTTTTTTACACAGAAAATGGAGTTGGTTTTCATTTTTCTCAGGAAAAAAAGACTTTGTTTAAAAACCTGTTTTGGCTTTTAAAAGACTGAAAAAAATAGTAGGAGGTTACAAAACGACTAGAGGTGCTCAGTACTGTACAGAATGATTATACAGCTGCTGCAAGGCTGTAGTTACTTTTTTGATGTTATTTTGAGGCAGAACTAAGCTAACTAATAACTTAGTCATCCCAACAGGGGTTAATGGCAGGCACAGGCCAAAGTATATAGCTTATACAAGTCTGTTATCACAGTAATTCTCAATGAACTCTGGTCATGTTGACAGAGGAAAAGGAGCCTGGATCAGACAGAAGGGCTGTGAAATGCTGCGTTTTCAAAACAGGGGGTGGGGAAGATTGACAGGGTCTTCACTTGTGTGTGCCTTGTTTCTTGGCTTTAGGGAAGACATAATTTCAAATGGTATGCTAGTAATTTTTTGTCACTAGCTTCGAAGTTGTGGCATGTCACTTGCCTTGAATTCTGCACATACTTTTTTAACCTGGGAAGCTTAAAGGAATAAGGTAAAAATATTGGCCAGTTTAAAGGAGGAATGTATGTGGTAAGGGAGGAGATTGTTTAAGATACTATTTGTTACTTCAGTTTTCCCAGGATGTCTGAGTTGAAAAATCTGAATGGATTTAGGACAATGGCAGTTGTCCTTCGGGTGTTTTTGAGAAGTACCACGTTGTGCTACAGTTTTGCAGAGCAGAACCCAAAGCTGAGCAGAGCAGAGGTGGTACCTCTGTGTCCAGTAATACAGCTTATGGCAGCAGCAGTGTTTCATCATGTTAAGATGCAGAATAATACCCCCATGCTGATATTTAGAAAGTCAGGTTTGGTGCTGAATGTCTTTGTTTCACTCACTCTGACCATGGCACTGCCTGTTCTTAGCTGGAGATACATGATGTTCTGATGGAAGCCCAGGAATCACACAGTATTATGTGGAAAGGAACTGCAGAGGTCATCTTGTCCAACCTCCTGCTGGAGGCAGGACTGTATCCAACACTAAAGGGGGTCAACCATGACTATTTCTAACCAGGTGATGAAAACCTCCAAGGACAGAAATTCCACAGCCTCTATGGGCAGCCTGTTCTGGTCCTGCATTACCCTACCAGTGATGCTTTTTTCCTGGTATCTATCCTGAAGCTTGCAAGACTGTTGCTGCTGCTGCTGCTTGTTATGTCATATGACACCATGGAGAAGAGTTTGCCTCTACTATCTTGGTAAATAGTTTTTGAGTAGTTTTATACAACTATTAGATCCCTCAGATCTTACCTTCCCAGTGTACTGGGCTGCCTGGGTCAGAGCAGGGGCAGCAGTGGGTGAGGGGGATTTGAGGTTTTTTGCAGTGCATTTTGAAGGCAAGTTCTGCCAGCCTTTTTTTAGCAGGCTGTCAAGAGTTTCTCTCAAGCTTGGGGTTTGAGGGCAGCTATATAATCAGAGGCTGCTAACTGTGTATGCAAATGCATAAAACATTAAGTGGAGTGAAAAGCATTTGCTTATAGGAGCAGACAGACATGCAGTGTCAAGGCAGATGACTCAGTCCTGTTGATCTTTGTTGCTATCTCTGGATTAAAGTAAGCTTCTTCTTTAAACAGTAGCCTATGTCTAATTTAAAACTGTCCCACCTTGCTGATAATAGATTGTTTCCTCCCTCCTGTTGGGCAGAGACCTGCTTCAGAGGTGGCACCCAGCTCCTGAGGAAGGGGAACACGCACACGTTGCTTCCCAGGACTGATGCCCAAATGACAAAACACAGAGGAGCCTTTGCTCTCTGGATGTGTTGTCCTAAGTTCCCCATGCCAATGGCTGTGGATCCCAAGGCAGGTGAAGCAGAGTCCCACTGCCAGGAGTGACAGTCTCTCCTCTGCTAGCCTGAAGCATTCCCATGAGAAAGGGACTTTGCTTTAGGGCTGGCTTAAGAGAAGGCCAAGTCTACTACAGATAAAAGTTTCTGCTCAACTCTCAGCCCAACAGCAATGGGGATAATTGGATGCTCCATGTTAAACTTGTTGGAGGCTTTAGTGACTTGCCTGTGGTCACTTATCAAGTCTGTGGCTAAAATACACTGGAAATACAGTTTGAGAGGAGCTGAACCTTCTGTCTGTATTACTGTACTAACCATACAGCACTCCTGGTATGTGAAAATGTGCTTTCAAGTGAGTTTTTTGTTCAGCAAAAGAACAGAAACAGGACTTAAAATCACTGGTGAGATTATTCTGCAAGGGTGGCTTAATGGCTTGATTCCAGCCCTGGCCTGGAAAGCTAACTGCTAGTGACGGGTGAGGAGCTGTCTTCCACATCTCATCTTGTCAGCTCTCATTGTTCTGACTGGCAGGAAAAATGCTGTTTACTTGAAGATTTTGAAGGTGGTTGAAAGAAGACTTTGAAAGTGGTTGAAATGTGTTTGTTTGATTTTTTTTTTTTTTAAATTAACAGCTGTCTGCTTTTCAATTCCTCCCACCCAAATATTACAGCAATACTTGCTAATGAGAAATAATTATATCTCAATTTTAAGTGACACAAGTGCTATTGTTTACACAAAATGTGAGAGTCTTGTAAGACATGGGGCATATGTTTAGAGGGATAACACATGAGAAATCAGTTCTCTCTTCTTGGGAGAAGAGCCTTGCAAAGGAAGATGACAGATACACGTGTTTATATGCAGACTCTGTAGCTGGCTGTGTTTGCTTATCATTTGTCATAAATGCAGAGTCTTGCAGCACAGAGCACTAGTTCAGCATAAGCTGGAACATATGGTCCTCTCCAGCAGATGGGATATGAATCCTGATGCTCACTGGATGTTTCAGGCTGGTGACCAGCAAGAGGATTTTTCCTGGTAAGCTGGTATGGGTATTCTTGAAGCTTTCCCATGGATTGTTGGTCCATATGGGATTTTTGCATGGATAAGGCAGGAGAAGTATGGCCTGGTTTTCAGCTTGCATCGCTGGCAATTCATAACTGCTGAAGCAGCCACCTGGAACCACCTGATGTATTGCTTGGATATGGTGTTGCAAACTTCTGGGATAAAAATGTTTACATGAAACCACTGCTTTGAAGTGCCCTGAGGAGTGACCTAATAGTTCATTATTTCTTTCCTACTGACTCATCATTTTCTATAGCTTTGGTATTCAAACAGAAATAACTCACCAGTACCAGTGGTGAAAGCCCTGTGTCTTGTTTTCAGTGACTTTCCTATTAACAAGAAAATGCATGGTTATATTTTTTCCTTCTTTTTTCCCTACATTTGCCCAAATACATATGGTACTGCTACAGCCTTTGCTTTTAGGTGATGTGTTGTGATACACCCTCCATCTGTCCTCTAATACTGAGTACTTGTTCCAGGCTGACCTATAGTAAGTTAGGAATAATCAGCAGAACTCTAAAACACTTGTCTTTTGATTTACTAAAACAAACCTCAAAAACCTAATCCCAAACATTTCACTTATAAGTCACAGCAAAGAGCAACCAACAGAACAAATTACGTGACCTGCATGTGTTATGAAAACAGCATAAAACCAAGAGAAGTTTAGAGAAGATTTCCTAGAGAATATTTATCCACATTTTAAAAACAGTGATAAATTTTCCTGTATCTGGCAATTATTGTTTCACACTCTGCTCTTGCTCAGTGTTCACCCTCTTCATCTTAGGCAACACTTACTCATTCCTGAGTTCTCCCACATACCAAGATATTAATCTGCTTCTCATACAAACAATCAGTGATCTGAAGTTGCTACAACACACCAGCGTGGACTTGATTCAGTAGCTGGTTTTGTGTGCTTTCTTTTTTGTTTGTTTGTTGTTAGGGAGAAAGAATCCCAAGTGGATCAAAGTCCATGTGGTCTCTGGAGCTGCACCCATGCCCCTACTTCTTGCCCCTGTGTTTAGACTTGCATGCTATGAAGTTTCAGAAGTCATAGCCATTACTCATCTCTATTTGCCTTAAATCAAGCAACTTCTTAAATGGATTTTAGGTGTTTCATTTTTCTTTGCTTTGTTGGACTTAAGTTGGTTCTGATTTTTCTGTGGGTTTTGCTTTCCTTGGCATCTAAAGTAATTTTATAAGGTGTTGCTGATTTGAATCATTTGGTCATTGGCAAGTCCAGCTGTGCCCCTTACCTGGCAGTTCTCTGCTTCAGGGCACTACAGGCAGACACAAACTCGGCTCCAAAGGTAACAAATTACAAGTGCAAGTATTGCTGTGACAATCAATTTTGGTTATCGATGGGTCAGTGAAAGTATCTATGCAAATACACATCAGTGTGTACTTCTTTATTTATACTGTATAGATCTGTTGACCCACGGAGTGGGCATGTGCCCTTTACTCAGAGGCTGTTCCCAGAGATAAGAGGTGCTACAGCCCTGTTGTGATCACCAGCTCTGAGCTGCATTTGGGGGTGGAGTTGATTGTGCCTGGGTAGGTGACAGGGGCACAGGTGGTGGCTGGAACAGGGCTGTAGTTGGAGCCATTTACATTTAGCAGAGCTGCCAAGACCCTTGTACTGGCCACATCTTCAGGTCTTCTGGGTGCTCTCCACTGGCTCTGCCAGGATGCAGAGAGCACACAGGTATATTTATGGCTATCCTAGACTTGAAGTCTTCCAGCCCTTCTTGGTGAGCTGGTGACAAAGGGCATGTTCACACTGCTGAGCACATGAGCTGGGGTTCCCTGAAGCAGAGGGGAGGTGGTTTGGATTTCATGGTGTCCCAGTGACCTGCAGCATGACTGGAGGCCAGGAGAGGACAACCTGTCTGCCTTTGAGCTTCCCCATACTGGCCACTATCTTCAGGTGGTTTTTGACCTGGATGGCTTACCCTCTGCTGATGGATGAAGATGGGCACTAAAACTTAAGTTACCTGTGTTTCTACTCCCCCTTCTTTCTTTGATCAGTGTAAATGGACTTGTTGTAAATAGACTTGTTGGCTGACTGTTTGGGAGATACCTGTTCTTTGTGATAGTCATCTGTTTGTGGAGCTAAATCAGTGCTGTAGGGCATGAGAAGCTGTATACACAGCACAAACCAGAAATGACAGAGGGTACTGGAGGCAAATGGTGTCAAGAAAGCCACTGGTTCAAAATTGCTTACACAAAGTATTTGGTGAACAAGTTCAAGTAAGATAAATGGATAAATGTCCAAAAGTGAATGGCTCATTAAAACGAGGGAAATAAAACCAATGAAGCATTCAATCAACGTGAATAATTCACTGTTCTCTAATATATTTAGGAGTGATATTTAAAATATGTTTTTTATGCTTATAATCATGAACCTGACAAAAAAATTGATCTAGAAAGAGGGTTTATTATTTATTCCAGAGCCAAAGACTGGTGCTGAAATTGTGTGAACTGAAATCTCTTAGTGAATTCAGATGCAACCCTTAGTATTTCATGCTTCCTAAATGTCTAAAAATCTTCCCACAGAGATGAGCTGTTAAAGCTCCCCTCAGATCAGATCCCAGAAAAGCGAGGAGAACAAGGTATGGAAATTTCAAGTGTGTAACTTCCAGTATCAAAGTGCTTTCGGAGAGAGCTTGAAATTCATGCAGCCTGAGGCAGCTCTCCCCAAGCCTCTGTCATCTGTCACACTGTGGCAGGAGGCAGAGCAGAGAGAGGGAGGGGAATAGCACATTAATATGAGTACAAAGCCGTGTCATTTAAAGGATTGCAATCTGAGCAGAAGCTTGGTTTTGGGTGGGTAGCAGGTCTTTATTTTTCAACTCATGCTCTTCATTCTTTGCTCACCATGGTTATCCCTTTCCTCTGCTTCTACAGGATCAGCAAATTATTGTGGAGGTGGATGGGACATCTCTGCTCTGTGGTACCACATCCCCAGTCCCCAAAGGGGGTGCTGCAATTGGTGCAAGTTTCACTTTAACACTGTATGTGTCTTGTACTGCTCCATGCTTTCTCTAAGATTTATGTCCTCCTTTAGTTATGAGCATATTCTTTTCCATTCAGAGAGGACCCAGACATAAAGATCCCAGAGGCACTGGTGACCCTTCTGTTAAGGAAGGGGCTGGTTCTGGGCATTGCAAGGTGAGCCCAGTGCTAATGAGATGTTTGTAGAAGCCCCCAGCAAGGGATCCACTCCCTTGCACTAGTAGGACTTCAGCCTGGTCGTGGATGTATCTGTTCCCACCAATGCTGAGATAGGGAAAAGTGAACCTTTTACATTCGTTGTTCTCTTCCCCATTTGCAGGTACCACTTTAGAGATGGCAAAGGGAACAGGAGACAACATGTTCTGAAAGTAAAGTAAGAAATAACATGCAGCTGTGAACTAGCTTGTTGTAAAGGCAATTTGGGCTTGACCCCAGTTTCCCTTAGGGAAGCCTGTGCCATTCCTGTTGTTTCAGTGAGTTTGCTTTGTGTTTGTACCTATGTGAGATGAGGGCAACACGTATTTTACAGTTCCAGGGAGCAAATGTGATGCCTTCTGTATTGTAATTTAAAAAAATAGATTTAAATTGAATTAGGTAGAATATGAAAGATGCTCCCACCTCTGATCAAGTGGTTGGCACTGTGGTAATAAGGAAACCTATGACACCAGATGTAAAAATAGCTGTCATTTAATGAGCTCATCTGAATGGCCTTGAACAAAGATGGGAATATGCTGCACTTGCTCTCTTGCTAATGAAGTAATTGTGTTGCTTTGCATTGATCTGTGGAAAGTTTTATCTTAGTTAAAAGGGTACAGCCTGAGAAATTGGTGTTGAGGGATGCTGGGAAGAGATCAAGATTAGCCATCCTGGTGGGATTTCAGGCTCCACCACTGTGATGCTCAACACCTCACAGGGCAGCCCAGCAGGTAAAGAATTTCCTTTGAAGCAGGAAGATTACATGACTGATTTTTAGGCGTGATTTAAACAACTGCAGGTGCAGACATCTCCTATACCAGGCACTGTGCTGCAAGGTTTTCTTTTACACCAGTGATGAGCAGTGCCTGCAGCATCCCCCCAGCACCTTTGCACCCAAGTCAGGTGGGCCAGAGCAGTGCAGAGGACACTGCCCTGCATGGGCTGACGTTGCTGGGATGACCCTTCGTGATGGAGATGCTCCCAGCTGGGGATTGCTGCCAGGCTCCATGTGTGGGTGTGAGGTGAAACCTTGAAACCTCCCTGAGCCCAAGGACCTCTGCTACTGTCCCTCTGGGAATGCAAGGGTGAGAAACTCTGCTGGCTTGGGTCCTTTGATCAGTTTTAGATTGCTTTTCCTTTTCCACAGGCCACTTTCCTTTTAAGCCATTAGCTTTTTCCCTCTCTGTCCTTGACAGGATGCAGTAAGGGTCTAGGACAAGGCTTCCTAGAGCTACCACTACCCTCCAGCCTGGCAGACCGGGTGCTGTGAGCCAGAGCATCAGCTTTTCCCACTGTAATTGCCAAGTGCTGATAAGCTGGCTTCCCTGGACAGATCCTCCCTCACTCAGGTTTCCTCCTACACTGTATTTTCCCTCCTTTTCCCTGGGTGGGTGATCCAGCCCAGGCTCATCAGGAGGAGTGTCAGCTGAGCCGGGATCATCTCATTATGTGAGGCTGTAAGCTGATAACAGAGCTCGTTCCCTGTTGTGCACTTACCTTTGATTCTGCAGGGTGTATCTCAATGCTTTGTGCCTAAGCTTCCTCTTTGCAGCTCGCTGCTGCAGGTTGTTTGTCAGGCACAAAACCCCTTCTCTAATTTCATGGCAAGCTCAGGGGTACAGAAGTCCAAAGCTGAAAGGCAGGGAGGCCAGGCAGGCTCACGGCTGGGACCCAGTAATGAGAGTCACTGGAGGGGAGGGGGGCAGCTGCTGCCATTCTGCTGCTCTTCAGAAACCACCAGTGACACTGCCACAGCACTGCTGAAACCAGCAGGGAGCTGTGGGACAAGCCCAGTGTCTCTAACTCTTTTATGAAAAACAGAAATGGCAAAACAACCCCAAATTGGTATAAGGAAACTGTTACAATCCTCATGTAAATTACTCTCCTTTAATCAGCACATTAGGGCTCAGCTATGTGATCACTTTTTATTGGTTTAGCAAGTTATAGTGCAAATACAAATTTCAGTTACTTACCATTAATTAAGCTAAACTATTTCAGTCAGTGATTAAATTTACATTTAATTAGATTGGTATTAAACTGTTTTTTATTAAATTGGTTTAGCACAAGCATGTGCAAGGTTTGGCTCTATCTGATGCTTTTTAAGCCTGGGGATTCCGTCTTGGGGGTTCTCAGACCCACAAGTTCTGCTGAGCCCTGGGGGTGGTGGGGGAAGGGAAGGGTTGAGCAGGCTCCTGCATGGGGAAGGTGACACACTGGGGCCTTGTCACCAGCACAGTGTGATCACCTCCTCTGCTACCCTAGGAGAGCTACCAGGGCTTGTTAACTGGAGTGTTTAGATACAGCACTGGAAGCTATACCTCAGCATGACTGTTGTCATTCAAATGTGGATCACATCAAATACTGAACTTAAAGTGCTTTTGCAAGACTTATGGTCTTGACCTGGAGAGTTGTCATGTTTCCATTTTCAATGTAAAAAACATTCACAGTTACTGCTGATCCCCTTTCCATATGATGGTTGTATATTTGCATTCTTCTTGCTGAAAGATGTTTCCTTTCTCTGATGCTGTAGTTGGATCTCTTCACAACATGAGCCACTTCAGCTTTCTGGAGGACACGGGATGGCAGTCTGCCACGGTCACAGCTTGTCAGACAGAACTCAGCATCCCAACTGACACTGATGTACATAGGCTGGTGTGTTTTTTTCTTGTTTCATTGCTTAGCTGGAAACATATAGACATGGCTTCCTGAATGCTGGAGTAATAGGTAAGTCTAAATGCTCTGCTCACACAAGTTTTTATGCAGAAAAGTAGTCCTTGAGGCTTTTCAAATGATATGGGACAAGCTGGAAATGAACCAGCTGATGCTGGTACTGATCACCAGCATAGAGCCAGGGTATTTCTGTTTGTGATAAGGACAAGCTTGGGCAAGAGGTTGTTGTATGAGTTACTCAGGAAGCCATCCTTCTACAGCAAGGAAATCCTGTATTGGGCTCTATGTGATTTGTAGCAGCCTGGGCTGCTTGCAGACTCTCAGATTAAGAAGTGCTACACCCTGCTGATAGCTAGTGAGCAAACAGACTGGCAGAGGTGGCAAGAACATCCCACTTATTAAACAGAAAATGTTTTAAGAGGGAATGTGCACTAACACCCCTACCCCCAAAACTCTTCCATGTCCATGCACATGCTTTGGAGGTTTGGCTCTCCTCAGTCCTGGATTGCTGAGTCTCCTCATCTGTTATGGTAGCAAGAACACCCTTGCCTGTTCTCCCATCCCCTACTGCTGTGACTGGCAGAGATTCATTAGTCCACAATAAAAGATGGATTCATGTCTGCCTGATGCTGTTGGTTTGCATGGTAGTTAATAGTATCCCATAAAACCTGGAGTGGCAGTCAGACGAATGGCAGGCGAAGAGTGTTTATCATGATCATGGCATCTCCCTGGCAGGACCACCCAGTGGGCTGGGGGAGAGATGTGCTGGCAACTTTGCTTTCAGAGGAAATAATTAAAAGAGTAATGACTGGAGCATAAAGTTGAGTGACAGATCTTGTATTTTTTTGTAATCAATTATTCTACTTTTCTGCTATAGTCCATTTAATAGAGCACTATAAGAAGTTGGAGGTATAACCCGCTTGCTGTAGAAGAGCAGCTGTACATCACTGGTGCTGGAAGGGATCCCCACATATTTCCTCCTGCACCTGCAATAGACCACGTGCAGCTTTGGTTCACCAGGGCAGATACCAACCTGGGATAGCTGGGAGAAAGTCTAAGGCTTGTGTCTCAGGTAGACTGTGGAAACACCAGACAAATGTCATCACCTGTCCATGTCTTGTGTCTTTCTGCCACTTTCTTCTACCTACTTGGATGATGCAGACTGTTCTGCCTACATCTGACAGTGTCTGGCATACTGTAGCATGAACAGATCAGTCACACAGATGTGACTGATGAAATAATGCCAGCTGTGGGGAAACTTTAATGGATGCTCTAACCCAATGATTCCTTTTGCCTCTGCAAATCTGCCCCAGAGCTATCATGCAGATCATATATACTGGGATATCTATTTTTAGCTCGGGCTTGTTTGAGAATAACATTATTCCTTATTTAGTGAACAGGATATCCTGGATATGGGACATTCTGAAGCGAGTGTTTAGATAACATCGATTTAAACAATGGGTGATTTAAACAATGGTAGTAAAAATTGATGTTATGAATTCTCTCTGGTCATGATTTTGAGGTCAGGGTTATTAGTGTACAACCTATTATTTTTCTTGAGTACGCAATTACTATTAAAAACTTCATAAAGCTGAGCACCTCTGTGATGTCCCCCACCTCTGATGTACTGAGCATTTTGACCAGAGACCCACCCTGTGCTCAGGGAGACATGAAGCAGCCAAGCCTCAGAAAATAGGCTGTTGGCCACCTTTTATCAGCCTCAGGTTCTACAACTCTCATCTTGCATCTGGCTGAGGAGGTGGGAAAGGACCCACTGGTAATTTAAACAGCAGTAGTAAAAATCAGTGTTGTGGATTCATTGTGGTTGATTTTAAGGTCGTGGTTATTTGTGTACAACCCATCACTCTGCAGCCTAAGAGAGCCCACCTCAGCAGCATCTGGGCACATAGGAGCCTGTGCTGAGCTGGTGTTTGCACTGGTGGGCCTGGTGTGACTGGTCACACACTTTTGGCCAGCTGGCCCTGGGGCCTGTCCCACTACCTGGGGTGACATCTGCATTTCCTCCCACCCATGGGGCCCACAGCTGGCTGGGAAGCTGCAGCATTCCCCTGTACACAGGTCCCACAGGGCTAATTGCTGTGCTGCTCAGCTCTAGGTCATCCCGTGGGCAGGCACAAAGGGCTGTGCCAGCTCCTGCATGTGTAGCTGTCTGTCTCCTGAGCGTGGCTGTGCAGCTAATCAAATCAACCCTGCGTGAAAAGAGAGTGCAGGCTGTCTTCAAAAATCAGTGTGCCTGTAGCAAGGCCTGAAGGCATGTGGAATATGCTGGGCTTGAGGGTGTAAAAAAGCACAGGCTAGTAAAAATTGAATGCATGGGCCAAAGGTTCAGAGTTCAACAGTATTTTCAGTTGAAACATCTCGAAGGATTGGTTTAATACCAGCACAGCTGTGGTTTTTTTAAACTGTTTGGGGGTTTGGGGGTGCAGAACAAAGTGAAGTGAGGGGTCACAGGCAATAAGCAGCACAATGAATGTTTTTGTTCCCTTATTTGGCTTTGTGAAGAAATATAGGAAAACATAAAACAAGGAGTGGAGAAGAAAGACGCTTTTCACTTCCTGGTTTTTTTTTTTTTCCCCTAAGATATGACTGTTGAGGAATGACATTTCTGAGTAGTAAGGCTGTGGACTCAGCTGCCTGCAGCTGTCAGAAAACATGCTTTTGGTTGTGGGGCATGGAATACTGTACTGGCTGAGATGTTTATAAAATTGCCTACAGTTTCTTACCTTTACATCTGCTTTATTTTTAATTTAAAAAAAATCCTAAAACTCCTGATTGTTAGTCTAAGAGTCAGAGTTGGAGTGGTTAGGACATCTCTTTGTATTTCTCAAGTGTACTCTTGACTCTCACCCTAGTTTTGTTGCCTGTGAATTAATTTGGGTTGCTTGACCTTGATTACCCAGTTTGACTTTGCGTTCAGCATCTTGGCTGTAAAACACAAGCTACTTTTGGTGAAGTATGATTTTTATGTACTTGAAGTCATATTTTGTGTCATATAAAGACAAATTGCATAACCAAACATTTGTACAGCCTTTCTCTCGATTCTCTGACTGGTCCTTTGTTACAGCATTTTCAGCTTATTGGGTTCAGTCTCCTGTGTTCAAGCACTGCTTCTTCACCTTCGTAGGGCCACTTATTGCCAGTGTGCAGATGCAGCAAGTTTCAGTAATGCAGTAAGAACATGACCACCTGAAATTAAACCACAGAATGCTTACACAGATGGTTCTTAAACTTCAGCAAACAGCTTCAAAACTCAGTAAATGTTTATTAACCAAGCAGAAGTTGAGGATGATGATCCTGTCCCCATCAACATTTGAGACTTTTACATACTTCCAGAAAAATATGTGTTTTAAAAT
>NW_021938949.1:11108489-11123771 GCF_001715985.3 Manacus vitellinus
CCTCTCTGATAACAGTATGAAGAATCTAGTTGCACATTGCTGTGTTCAAGTGAAGGTTGTAACAAAGGATTAAAATAGAGATAAAAGGAAACAAATAGCACTTTATTTTCACAAAGGCCTTATTTTTAGGGTAATTGGCTGCACTAAATATTGCTATGGAGGAGGCATTAGTATTTTCTTAAAGGAGTGGTATTTGAATCATCCTAAGGAAAACCTTTGAAAGAAATACTCTGAGGTTCATTTGTGGGTTCTAGTTGAGTTTTATTGTTTGTTCCTGTATCCAAGTATTATTTTCTTAGAATTTGCTTTACCTCAAGGACCAACAACAAAACTAAGAAATTCTGTATTATTTTTTGGAACAAATCTGAAAGCAGTCCAAATCTCAGTGCCAAAGCTGACTGCTGCACCCTCCTGCTCCCTGGTAGGAGTTTGGTGGGATTTTTGGATGACTGCCTAACCAGTTGTCTGATTGTGTCAGTGTTTGAACCAAATAACCTGATGGGATTTTTTAGTGCTATGCCATAGCAAAATCGTTATTTTATTATGGGGAGGAGGAAGCAAAATATTTCAGGGTACTTCAAAATTATTTAGTACTAATTTGTGGTACAATGGCAGTCTTAGGCTACGGATTCTGGTGTCCTTTAAGTATAAACATCAGGCAGATGTTTCTACTTCTTGCCTGGTTATGTCCCAGTTCTGGAATAACCTGTTGAGCTGTAATGCAGCCAGCTTTGCAAATATCCTTGGCTCCCAGTGCAGGTACCTGCTGTATGGGAACCTGATGTGCCAGGGTGTCAGCAAAGTCAGAATTTCAAATCCTTGCTTTATTTGGTCACCTGCTCAAGTATTTGATGTATTAAGGGCCAAAATGTGTTGCTGAATTGCTGGTGTCTAGGAGTGTGTGCCTTATTACTCATTACTGTGTCCTAGGTAAGCACTCTGAAATGAATTATGAAGGACCAAGTGTAACTTTTGGGAAGCTTTAGGATAACTTGAAGTTACTAATCTGCTCCTGCTCTCCCTGATGTACCAGTGTGACTTATTCACAGTTCTGTACATCAGAGCACAAAACAAACATTTTCAAAATCTATGAAGCTTTATAAAAATCTATTTTTCTAAATGGAAACACTCCCTAGGCATGTGTTTGCCTACTTCTGTCTATTTTTTTAACTGCTCTTGCAGTCTTATTTTCAGGTAATTATAGCCTTAGGTCACACCCGCAAGCTGGGTTATTTTTGTATTTGAAGCACTGTGCTTCCCTCTACAAATACAGATAGCGTATTTATAGGTAGTATTGATCAAATGTTCTTTGCACATGGTATTTAAGACTAAGTCAGCTACCTTGGTATTTCCGGGTTTTTTTTGGTAGCAGACCATGATATGTTCTGTTTTTCCAGACTTGTGTTAGTTGGTATTTAAAATAAGATGCAGTTCTGCAATCAAAGCCATTGAATCTTTTGCCCAAAGAAGAACCAGACGGCCA
Source organism: Manacus vitellinus (assembly GCF_001715985.3). Taxonomy (NCBI): domain Eukaryota; kingdom Metazoa; phylum Chordata; class Aves; order Passeriformes; family Pipridae; genus Manacus; species Manacus vitellinus. The sequence continues at coordinate 11,109,973 of NW_021938949.1, forward strand.
GTCCAGGTTATTGTGGCTGCCTGAACTCATGACTTAAAAACCCTTTGGCTGTTAATTCTGGCATCATGACCACTTCAATCAGCTGTCTGTCAGTTTACATCACTGCATCCCTGTCTCTCTCTGAAAAGGTAGATGCACGTTTTTGTAGTATTGCCACAATGCAGGAAAATCTGAAATAGATTTGGGAAGGACTTTCTCACTAAAATGTAGTAAGGCCAGGAAAAAAAATTTGCATTGGAAAATGCATGACAGAGATGGTGGAGAATGTAAATAGTTTAGAAAATGAAGGTTGGGCTGAGGGGTGAGTGAGGATGATGGTAAACTCTCAGTGAAGACATGCTGCAAATAAGCCAAAGGACATGGGGTAAAATTGGAGGAGAGCTATTGAAAGCAAGCAGATTTGGAGTGTAGGGAAAAGAGATTTAAGTGGGGTTTGCTTTTGACAGTATTTCCAAGGCAGTTGAATCAGGATGAAAAGTGAGGCAAACCCTCAGTCTATTAGCCATGCAGGCAGATCTTCAGTGTGAGTTTTTGCTCAGAAAGACATTTTTGAGTTTGTGATGGGTGGTGATGGGAGAAAAATGCATATGTTTGCTTTCACCTTAGGCTTGGGTGAGCTTCCTTGAAGAGAGAGGGCATCCTGCCATAAGGCAATGCGTGTGCAGGTGGTGAGAGGTCTGAGAAAAATCTCTTAGATTGGATTAACTTGCATCTCAGTTGTACAATTGAGATATTAAATGTATTTTTCTTGTCTGCCATAAAGCGTGCATTCATGAATACGATTGACAAAAGGAGCTGATAAAAGCTGGGTTCTGTTCCAGTATTCATCTTACTCCACAGCAGACTGACAGCACTGGTACCTGCAGGGTGCTGGAGCTGTCAGACGGCCTTATCTGCAGGGAGGTGTAAAGAGAACTTGACCCACAGGAGTAATCCTGTGAGCCTTTTGCCTTCTTCCTCCTCTCCCAGCCCATGGATACTGCACACAGAATGAGGCTATGAATACCTGTTTGTTAAGGTTGTAGCTGTTCTAATGTACCATAGATTCGGTGTGGTTCCCTCTGTGTGTGTAAACTGAAACACAAACACAGAAGAAAGAGCATGTTATTTACCCCTAATGTGAGTTCTTGGTTCTCTTACCTGCAATCTAATTTTGCAAAGACTGTGCAAATGAAGTTGATTTTATTGAACATTTATTGGGAAGAGGAGTCACACCTGAAAGAGAACAAGTTTAGTTACAGTACCAAAATTCATATATGTGATTTCATTTTGTATTGAAAAATGCTTTGTATTTCTCAAAGGCATTATTATATTTTATCTGACCAAATATCTTGCAAACATTCCTCTTGATTTTGAATCTCTGCAGAGTAATGTAAATTTTAAGTGTCTGTTTGTAATGGACATTCTTGGTACAACTATTTTTTGCTGGTTAATCATAAGACCAAAGATTAAACTGAAGTGTTCAGCTGCTATTGTTTTGGTTTATTTTAAAGTGTTTATAGGCTCAAAGTGTCAGCCCATTTTAATGAAACATTTATAAATTCATTTCCTATTTAATGCCAAAATACATTTGCACTTTTATTGTTTCCATAAAAAGTCGGTGGTTTTGTTTGAATATTTCACTATAGTAATAAACAGCTGTGTTAAAGCACTTATGCCTCAAGATTTAAATTCCTTGTTATCTTTTTTTCAGTAAAAGATACCTGCAGCCACAGAACTATGATTGGCAGGTTTGTGTGCTCTTTGGGAGGAGACTACTAAAGTGGCAAAACCATGGGAAAGCAGGAAGTCCACACCTTGGGAGTTGTGCAGAGGGACATGGGAGGAGAGCCAGAAGAGAGGAGAGCACAGCTGGCACCACCTGTGGTGTTGCTGACTTGTGAAATGGGGTTTGGGGTTGTCCTGCTCAGAGGTTAAGGAGGATTCAGTCCTTGTTTCTCTGGCTCCACTTTTAGGTTGCTGCAAATATGCTTTTTCTGGTGCTTAATAAAAAGCTAGGACTCGGTTTCACAGTATCTGTGTGATCTCTTCAGCGTGGCACGTACAGACACATCTCTGTTCCAAGCTGTGTAGGTCGTGCTTTATTAAATATGAGAAAAGTCCTTCTGGAGCCAGCAGGAGTTTTGGTGATGGGCCAGCAAGTTACCTGCCCTTTGTTAGTCTTTGGTAAGATGCTAGAACTGTACACTTAGAGCTTGTGCTGATGTTCCCTATTAAAGAATGAAATAACAGCAAGACCCTGAGCTTTTTAATCATTGAGTCAAAGCAGGCTGAAAATAACTATTGCCAGGTCTTTGTGTACCTGCCTTTGCCTCCCAGGGAGTAGCTTCTGTGAGAGGGGCAGCAGGTGCTGGCACAGTGCTGAGGCAGCCCAGCACTTCCCGCTGGCAGAGGCTGGAAAAATGTCATTCCTTTAGTGTCAACACTCAGACACCCAAGTCAGCGTGGTGGAAATGTATTTAGAACATTACCTCTAATAACATTATCTCTTATTAATGGCTTCCTTTAAAAGCAATAACCATCCTCTGGTCTCCATTCATTCCTTGCTCTGAAGTATTTCTCTGTTTGAAGCCTGAGTTTCTATTCAGCAGAAAATCATTAAAGGAAACACGGGCCTTTCCTTTCATGATAAATCTGTTAACAAAAAATTAACTGGCCTAAGGACTTGCATGCTTGATGTTTAAAGAAAAGCCTGTTTGCATCCAACTCTTTGGATAAATTGTTTAAAATCTTTCCATCCCTGTGCAAATACATCCCTTGTAATGCAGCCAAGGTCAGTAGTGAATTGCTGATTAAATACCGCTAATGCAAGTTAAAGCTGCCTGGAAGGGAAGGGACTCTTATTTGTGCATCCCATTTTCATAAGGCTCCAAAAGAGTTCAGACATGAGAAATGTGCTGTTCCAGGCTGGTTTGTTTCCTGTGTCACCTCTTTAAATGTGTGCCTGGTGAATCTTCCCTGAGGTGAGTGACACACATCTGAGTTGCCAGAAGAGCAGCCAGCCCCACTTTGGTTGGGCCAACAGCACTAGGAAGCTGGTGGTCAATGTAGGGGCAAGGACTAGCACCCCTTAGAGCACAAGGATTTGCCTTCAGTGCTTGCTGATGCTTTGGAGCAGTGCTGTGCTTACTCGAGGGGTTAGAGTAGCTCCCAGCTCTAAAATAAGCAGGATATGGAGGGCTGACCACGGAGAGATCTGCCCGGGTTTCTTAACCATTTGGGATGCCTAGTTCAGAGACTACCTCTGCTGTGGTGCGTGTGCCTGCAGTGTCCTATTTTAAATAGCTAACCAAGAACTGGCATGTTTGTAACTGCTTTGTAAGAGATTCAAAGCACTGTGATGCTCATCAGCAAGAGAGCTATAGGTACTGTGTGTTCTGTGGCTGTAAACAGCCTGTGGATTCAAGTAACAATTTCTATGCAAAATGCTTAAAGGTTGTTACAAACGCATACATCAAATGTCACCGTGTTCCAGTCTGTGTTAAAGAAGCCTTATTTTTTCCCTTCTAAAGGACAGCAGGGCTGATTCAGAGACTTGGAAAATTTCTGTCTACTCCAGTTACAGGCTGCTTTTCTTGAGACCCCTGGGAGTTTCCCCCGCCCCCCTCCCCCAAAAAAAACCTGAGACCAAAGCTGCATAAAGAATACTCAGCTCTCTGAGCTGGGCTGGATGTAATAAGGGTTTGCTAGTGTTTTCATCATACTTGTGATCCTCTGTTGGCTTTTATCCCTTCTGCAGAGCCCATACAGTAATCTGGGCAGGGGAAAGAAAGGGGGATGTAAGGAATCAAGGAGACAGGCTTGATGGACATCATGCTGTGAAGGTTACCAGCTATCAAATTAAAGAAGAAAAATTACCCTTATGGCAGATTCATAGTGGAGAAAGTTGAAGGGTTGCTTTGAAAAGTCTCACTGTGCTGAGAGAAACCCGATAGCTGTAGAAACAGAGGAAGAACTGCAGCAAAGCCCAACTGATAGCTCACTTCTCCCCTGTGATTTCAGTCCACTCCTTTCCAGTTTCAAGTAGAGGAGAAGAGAAACATGGAGCTGAATTCACTGACAAATCCCTGTGCTTAGTAGTCCTGCTTCAGGGGAGGACAATGGAGAGGGCAACTCCTGGCTCACTCTTTCAAGGTTTAATCCTGTGCAAAATTAAAATGCTGAAAGACAAAACTCCCATCAAGGGAGGGAGTGTTGGGGCACAGTTTGTGAATCTGTCTCCTGTGCTCTGCCAGAGGACAATGGGGGATCACTGGTTTTAAAGACAAGTCCTTCTGAAATTCAGTTTGGTTTACGTGTGCTGGAAGCTGCTCTTGAGTTTCCCAGTTCCTCCTGGCATGGCACAGGGAGCTGCTCCTCTGCCTGTGCAAGTGAAACGCTGGAGCAGCCGCTACAGAGGAAATGAGTCATTCCTCTATTTCTGTTGCAAAAGACTTCTCTGCGCTGTGCAATGCATTTAGGAATATATTCCTATTGCTTCTTGGAAGTTCTCCTCCTAGGACCACGTTTAGGCATAAAAACCATCAAATTAACAGGCACTTACAGACTTTCACTTCACTTAAATCGGTTGTGCAGGCTTGGCTTCTGCAGGGAGGGTTTTTTGGAGCCTTCCTGGCACTGGTATTCCATGCAGTTCTCAGCTCCAGGTCCGTTTGCTGGCAGAGGGGCTGCTGCTGAAGAGGTGGCTGTATGGGGGGTGTGAGTGTGACTTCTGAGCACCTCTTTTTTTTTTGTTGTGTGCCCTTGGAGGCTTGTGTTTCAAAAAGGAGAAACTTGCTAGTCATAAGGATTGTGAATCATGGGAACTTCTCCAAAAAAATATTTCTGTACAGAGCCTGTATGTTTTCCCAGAAGCTACTGGAGCTCAGCAGCCATTCAGACCCTACCAAAACTAATGACATCTCCTGAACAGTAAAAAAAACCCACCAAGGGAAATGGAGAGAACAGAGGCAGTAGGCTCTGAGAAACCAGTTGGCCCATCTGTCCCCGTTTATGTCAGTGTGGTGTTTTCCAGAGCACTGCAAACAGACATTAAACTGCCTGTTGGCACAGTGTGGATGGGGCAGTACCTGAGTAGCATCAGGCTTCCCTGTCTCCTCACTGCTGCCCTGACAGGTAGATGACTAAACAGAGCAGACCAGTACTCAGTTGTAGCTTCTGCTGTGAAAATGCTGGAGATCTTGGTAAGAATTTGGCAAATTGCCCATTTTCAAATCTCTCAGGAGTCTGACTTGTTCAGGAACAAAGCAATTCTTGGCCAAAGCTTTGTATGTGCCTAAGAATGAGTTTCTTCTAACAGTCTGCTTATCTCTTGGCTCCTCGAGTGCTGTCTGCCTTGATGTGCAGAGTCTTTATGATGTCCTGCACCGGGCTGAGGGCACCAATTCCAGCAGAGCAGTAGCAATGCAACTTTACTGTGACATTTACCCATCACATTTTACAGGTGCTTCTTAAAATGTTCCTGCTTTCAGTATAAAGATGTGGTGAGTGTGGGAGGATGGTAGCAAAGCACACTGACTTCTGTGGTTTGTTACTTGAAAATGCTACTAGTGCTCCAAGAAACCATATAAATCTTGTGTGCAGAGCTTGTGTGCCCAGTGGTGTTTTAAATTTGCCTCCTGAAATAATTCTCATTATCTAAAATGTGTATAGGGGCACATAATGAGCTTGATAATTCCTCAAGGAAGAATTGTTATGGTCTTCCAAAGCGATCCCTGTGTTAAGTGGCAATTAAGAGCTAATTATAATGAGATGCTGTTGGCTGAGATTAGTAGCTGATTTAGAGTGTCAACAGAAACATCCACATAGATAAGCAGGAGAGGAAATGGTGGGAGAGAGGTGTAAGTAGGGAAGGCAGCAGCTGGGCTGTAAGGAGGGGCAGGTGCATCCCCTTGGAGGAGATGGTAACTACCTGGATGGTCATCAGAAGAGTCAGCCCTCAGTGGAAAATGTGACAGCTTTTCTGAGGGATAACGAGGGGATTTGCACGAAATTCTTCAGCCAAAGCTTTCAGTGCTTGTATCTCTTGTGGAAGAAGATGTGGTGTGAGTGCTGCTTCCTGCCTTCTGAAGTGTCAGCTGGTAAAAGTGCTGTTCACCTGTCTCTGGCAGCTGGAGGGACTCTGAAAAAGGATCATTTCAGTGGTGAAATTTATCTCTGGCTGACAAAGACCTTCATAATGAGACTTTCATATCAGAGGGCTCTGGTGGGGCAACAGTTTGAGTATCTATTTGCCTGACTGCCATTGGTGTAGCTGTATCTGAAGTGCACAGGTATTTTATTTGTATAAAACTGCTTGCTCTCAGTGGTCAGCAAACACAGCTGCCCCAAAAACTTTTGAATTGCAGAACAGAAGGTTAATTTTGAGTGAATTATGTGTTTCTCTGATTGAACATAGGACCCTGCACATACTGGAATATGCTGTTCTGGCTGCTCTGGCACATCTTTTCCCCTCGAGAGCACCTAGGGTTTGTTTTCAGCAAATTTCCCCTCCCTGTGATGGTTCCAGGCTTGCAGAGGGAGCAGGCCCTTGCAGCAAAGGGAGCAGACAGATATCTCCCTTCTCCCTCCCTCACAGTATTTTCATAACCTTTTAATGGCATCCCTGTGGAATGGGGACAAGATGGTGATCACATGCTGGCCACTGCTGCTCCATTTCTTCCAGTGGGGGAGGAAGCCAGGATGAGATCAGATTTGCTTTTTTCCCTTTTCTGCTTGGAAACTTATTTGTGTTGCTAACAAGGTCCCCAGTTCAATGCTGTAAAAGGGATGCTGCAGGGAGGAGGGCAAGTAAGCTTCCTCCCTTGGGAAAGGGCTAATGCAGTCCTTGACTCATATAAACTGCTTTTCTGAGGCCAGTGGGAATGCAGTTTGTCACCCGTGATGGCAGGTGATGCAGGCTGAGCTATTGGCACAGCAGGATGAGGTCGTAGATGGGGCTGGACATACACCAGGACATTGCTCAGGAACAGGGACAGCATCTCATTCCCTGACAGCATCACTCAATCAACTGCAAGTCACTGGGCACATTATGGGGGAGGAACATAATGTGCTGCTACCTGTGTAACCACAGAATTGCAGAATATGCCGAGCTGGAAGGGACCCACAAGGATCACTGTGTCCAACTCTTAGCCTTGCACAGGACCATACAGGGAGCAACCCCAAGATCTAACATGTTAGAGCAGTGTTTTCAGTCAGACACCCAGGGGAATGCCCAACAGCAAGGAGTAATGTTATCACCTGGATTTTAGCAGACTTTTGTACATGAGGTTGGTTCAGTCTGTGATGAAGACAGGTTTGCCTTCAAAGTTCAGCTCTGAGTGTCAGAGAGCACAGTGTGTGTTGCTGTGTGTAGTGATTTTGGTTTCCATTAGTGTCCAGAGAGGAGATTCCCTGCAAGAAGGAAATTTTAATTCAGAAAGGACTCAGTTCATTTATATTGGTTGCTTTCAGCTGGATTGCAGCCTCACTGCTCAGCAGAGCTCTGTCCTACAGAAAGTGCTGCAGGGTAAATGCACAGGAATGGGGAGGAGGGAAAAGAATGGAACAACAGACACAGACAGGTGAAACCAAGGTCCCTTCAAGGCAGAGATATTCAGGGATTACATTTATTTCTCAGTTACAGCACTGCAGTGCTTTAGAATGCAAATTGCCCCTTTAACCCACCAAGTTTAGTTCTACTGCCATGATACAGTGTTTTGCACATCTGCTTAATGAGATGCGCAAAATGGGAAAAGCAGATGTAAGGGTCTCTGCTGCTGTGAGGGAATGATTGGAAACAGAACCTTTTGTCATAGAAATAGTCCTGCCCTTCTGAACCTGTTGAATTCTGAAGCTGACTTGGGCATGTTTTTGCAAATGATGATTTGGTATTTGCAGCTGAATAATTCTGAACTCATTCCTGTAGCTGTTCCTTCGCAGCTTGAAAGTGGATTTCATTGCTGTTGATATTGTTTTTTTTCCAAAAGCTTTAAGCAATCTCTATTTTTCTGGTTTGGTAATTTGTTTCATAGTCTAAAAGCTTTTCTCCTACCAGCCATATTTAAATAGGTTTGGATAACTTTTGTTACATTTTACAGCTGCACGGCCCAGGGCTGTTGTAACACCTTGGTGATTCAGTTGAAGAAAGTGTGCCTGACCACTTCTGTTTGTGTGTTAACTTACATCTTTAAGCCACTGCTGGAAAGGAGAAATCTGTAAATGCCAATTCCTTCCTGTCCACTTCCTAGGTTTGATATGGTTTTTAATGCTCCTATGAATAGGAATTGTGATTTATTAAATTAGTATGAATCAAATGGGAAGAGTCATAGCACAGGTATTGGAGCAACTTCCAGGGGATGAGACTGTTCTTCTAAAATAAGTCATCCATGACTCTGTAACACAACCAAAGCTCTCAGCATTTATCTTACAGTTCTAACCCTGAATCTTGGAGAGATGATGCTGAGACTGTGTTTGCTTATTCTATAAAATCTCACAGTCTGGCCTTCTTAAAAGATATTGTCTTACTTTCTAAGGTGGGCAGTGAATGTATCTTGAGTATCTTTAAAGTTGTGTCACTTTGAAGGCTGGGGTTCTGTCCCTCATTTGCTCAGCCCCTTCACCAGGATCACACCCAATCCCCTGGGGCTTGGGAAGCCACTTCTGCAGCTCCCACCCAGCTCCTCTCGGTAGGAGTGACTCTCATTCTGTTCAATTTGTTTTCCTGAGAAATGGGGATATTGCTCTGCCTCAGACAGGCTGATGTGGCTTGGTTCTCAGTTATAAGATTAAAACAAATATGAAGTAGAAATTTACTTTAAAAATAGAGCTCACTTCCTTAGGAATTTGCTTCAGTGGGGATTGTGAGATATTCTCTCTGTAATGACTTATATTACAAAAATAGCTCTGTCCTGTGTCTGCAAACAGTTAGAAATGTGAGCCTGGAAAAGAAATCTAGCAGCTAACTCCTCATCCCTACAGCTTGAACAAACCAGTCATAAACAAAATGAATTACAAAAGCCACTGAAAAACTAAACTTCCCTATAAATACAACGTTCTCTCCTCGGAAGTCTCAAAATACTCTAGCCTTTTTAGCATGACCCAAAGCCTACCGTATCCAAGCTTTTTTGGCCTCAGCGCAGGGAGTGAGTTCCAAAGCAGAAGAGTCTCGGTGGCGCTGTGCCTTCTCCGAGGCTCTGCCTGCTCTCCCTCTGCTGAAGCTGCACCGAGCCGGGGGGACTCTGCGAGCAAGTGAGTCACAGGTCACAGAGGTCCTGTCCTTATTGCAAAATCAGGTCGTTGGACATGACCTCAAGCTCACATTTACACTTGTGACCCAGCAGACACCATTTCCCTTCAGCAGGGGCAGCTGATGACCCCGGGCTCACACGAGTGACACCGCGTGAAGCCACCGAGGGCTGTGTCGCCCCGGACTAGTGCAGAGCCGTGGTCAGGGCTGGAACGGAGCGCGACTTCACCGGGCGGTGACGGCTCCCCCTGGGGACAGGTTTCCTTTGAGCAGGGACTCGGATTCGAGTGCTGCATACAATAACACGCGGTGCTTACTTCCTCGGAGGCTGCGTGCCCTTTGGCTGTGGTTTTTCTCTCTGTTTACTATAGAAATAGCTTTAGCAGATTATGCTGTGTCATTCAGTTCCCCGCCAGAGTGCATGTTAAAGACAAACCAGAAAGTGTGAGAGTGCAAGAAAGGAGCTGTAATTTTTATGGCATAAGCAAGGCCATTACAAATTATAGGAGGCAATGAGGATCTGAGGATTTTAGATCAAATTTAGCCCCTTTATTTGGAGATTTAAGAAAAGAGAAAAATGTGCTTTTACTGATATTGCCAATTAGGGAGCTGCCAGGTGGCCAGTTAATAACCCAGATGTGCTGCAAGATGCAGCATCAGCAGAGGCTGTTTCTGAAGTGAAGCACAGGAGAGCTTTCCAGGGCTACAGACGTGAGTTGGGCCCTGGAGATGTGACGAGAGGGAGATCCTGGGGTAGGTAATGCCAAATCAGAAAGGGATAAGAGCTTATTTGCAGAAAAGAAGTACGGGAATGCAATGGAATATAAAGAACAGTTGGCTACTGGAAATGTAGAAGCCTGGGAAATGGTATCTTGACTTCAAATCATGCAGATTCACAGGTGTCCACAGTGTCGATGGGCTGATTTACAGGCAGTTGAGACCAAAGGATGGATGAGTCATGGGAATGGGTTGTAAAACCTTCCCCTTTTGTCATGAGCTGGAATCTGTGTCTGTCACACTGATGTCAGCCCAGTTCCTGCTGGAAACTGCAACATCACTGGACAAGATCCATTTCTTTGACCCCCTCATGCCTCAAGAGACCAGAGCCTGGAACAGAGGCACTGGAGCCCAGGCTTTTTGCTGACCCCTGGAGTACACCAGGAGTGATTTAGAAGGACCTTTTCCTACTCTGAACAAAGCTGTATGGGCATGATGTCAGGTGGGAATTTGGGAGAAAGAATTGAAGGGATCAGCGTATGAGCTTGGGAGGCAGCCAGTGGGGTTGAGGTTGCACCTGTGTTATCAGCAGGAAGCAGAGCTCAGCTCAGGTCACTTCAGGCATTTTTTGACACAGCCCTCAGTGACACCGAGTCACTCCTAGAGCTAGAATAAATACAAGCTCCTATGGCAAAGTGAAAGCTAATCCTTGCTCCTGGAAGACTGTGAGGTGTGGGGCCAGGGAGGCAGAGCTGTCCTGCCCCAGAGCAAACCATCCCTCACCCCTGTGGTGTGTCAGGGCTCTGCTGGGGTGCAGCTGGGGGTAAAGGCAGGTGACTAGTTTGCTGCTTTCCTATTTCTATCCCTTTCCTGAGATAGATCTTCTCAGAGCTTTGCCTGGCCTGCACTCCCAAGGAGGGTTATTCACCCAGTTCTCTCCCTTGTGTACCACTCCACTACTGGGGGTTTCCATGCAGTGCCCACCAGCCCTTCCTCTCTCCTGGGTGCAAGTTGTAGGGAACAGCTCCTATTTTCCCAGAAATTCTGGAATAAAACCTCACAGACTTGCCCCTTCAGGGTACGAGCCCAAAGCAGAAAAAGGCCTGAAAAACCACTGAGGGGAAAAAAAAGTGCATTTCCATGACACCTGCAAGGAGACAAACACGTTGCTAGAGGTGGCTCTGGAAGAGTGAATTGAAGATGCCTTTATTGGAGGGATGATGCTGTGGGGAAAGGAAGCCGATTCTGTAACAGTGAGAAGCTGGACCTTTATAGGCTGCCAACAGCAGTGGGGAAGCACCAGCTACAGTGGCTTGCCATTTATAAAAACATCTGGAGATAAGGAGCTTATTTTCAGGCAGAGTGGTAGCTGGTTATTCCAGCAGGTTCAAGTGATGATTGTAAGGATTTGGTGTATGAACAGCAGAGGAAGACGTCTCATCTCACCTTGCATAGCCACTTTGCTTCCCTCTTGCAGCAGAAAGCACTGTCAATTCCTTTAGGAGGATTCAAATGAAAATCCTTTGAAATAGCCATAAGATTGCCTTCCTTTCTTTCTTCCTCTACTTTTTCAGAGTGCTGCTCATCTCCCTTAACTTTAAGGCATAAAGAAGCTGAAAGTCTTTGGCTAGGTTTGGGCATGGCATGGCATTTTGAATACCAACAGCCCTGGTTCTGGTTTGTCTGAGAAGCTGCTGAACCGATTTGCTCTGCTGGAGGTAGATTTTGCTACTTGCTGGGCTGGTTGTAATGATTTGAGTGCATGCTTTGGATGCAGGTGATGTTATTCCCAGTGTGTATTAATACCAGGAAGACTAGAAATATATCATAAAATCATATTCTGCAAAAGCAGTATTCATTTTCTTGTTTTCTGCTTAGAAATTCTGCATTTGCAAGCCTCACCATCTGCATCACAGCCATTACATGTGGGAAGTATGGAATGTGTCTTATCAGACACAGAGCGTGCACAGCAAAGGACATCCAAAGGTTATGTTGTCATCATGTCAAATGGGTCTGTTTATTCTGAGTGCTGTAGAAGCAGAGCTTAATCAGAGCATCAGCCATATGCAGATTTGAAATTAGATTTTACAATAACCACCTGTCTACTGTTTCGAATCCATCATATTCCCTGGGTTAGAGCTGTGTTTGCGTAGAGAATGTGTGTGCTGGGAGAATGTCATCTAAAAGCCTTCATGCAACAGTGTGAAAGGCACCTAAATGCATGTATATGTATGAGTGTGCAAGGGAAGCACATCTATCTCATGGCTTTGTGCTACAATCTGCTACTAAAGCGTGGGGGAGGGATGGACATATTTTTAATGCAAAAATCAATAGTATTGCCAACCCCCCCATATAAAACTTCTTTTGCTCTTCTTTTTTGGTTCATAATGCTTATATGTGTCAACCAAAAAAGTCAGTGGTGAGTGATGCAGCATTTGGTCTTTCTCTGCCCTAAACATTTTTAAAGGGGTAAGTACAAACATGCACATAATGTTGGTGTAGTGCATGCCCCAGTTTTGTGACTCACAGCATTCTGCCTTTAAGGAGTCAAAAAATCTGTCTGGAAACCTTATGCCTCTCTCCATTATGTTGCAACATGAGGGAAAAAAAAAAAGAAAATCTGTGTGTTCGGTGATTGCAAGCTGCATCAAGGCGGTGGTGAAAAGAGCAACAATATTCAAAGTAAAGGCTGACATTTTAAACACTGGCACTTGGAAAGAAGTGGAATTAAAAAGAACTGCAGAGCAAAAATTGACAAACAACTTGTACCACAGTTTAATCGTATGCTCAAAACTGCCTGAAACACGTAAGCACTACAGGCTTTTTTTCTTGCTTATCTTCACTGTGGTAATTATTCTTCTAAAGCAGTAGCTGCTCTCCCTGGGGAAAAGGAGCATTTATTTTTTTTTGATTCAGAGTATGGCCCTTCCCACGGAAGTCAACAGGAGTTTTCACTGAATTCAATGAGAACTTAAATGGGCAACTAAATGAGATCAGTAATGCAAGAGCTTTCCAAAGACATCCTGCCCCAGATGCTCCCTCCTTACCACAAGGAGCAGCAGTCACCACTGTTCTTAGTCTGGACAACATTTAAAGCTGGAGTATCCTCTTCTCCAGAGCAGGAGATGCTTTTACCATTCACCACAGTAAACTGAAATGTGGTGAGTCAGGGCTGTTGTACTCGAGGAGATGCCCTGTAGCAACTGCCGACCATCCAGCTGGGCTGAGCTGTAAACTGCTTAGAGAAGCCTGAGTGTGTCCTCCAAAACCGAGGTCAGAAGCCTTTGTTTACACCAGGATGCCAGGAAGCCTCTAATTTGTGTGGCACCAAAGTGGTGCTCAAGAGAACAGCCCCAAATCCCCGATTTTCCTGTGCTTTCAAGAGTTTGACCTCAAAAGAGCGCTTTGCTACTTGAGATCTTGAGGTCAAACCACCCACGTAGTGGGATTTGCCCATTTGCTGGACCACGTTTCCTCCCACCCTGGCTCTGGCTGGACCCAACATTTAAGCGCAGGGACACGATGTTCATTAAGGTCTGTGGGTTCCAAGCTCACTCCTTGCTCCAGCTACCTCACCTCTGCCAGGGAAGGCGTGAGTGTGTACGTTTTGTTCATTCAAGCTCATGAAACAACCGCGTCCGTGTTGAACCTCAAGTGTGTCCGTGGCATCCTCTCACACAACGAACTCTTCGTGGCAAAACGCTGCTGTAAAACCACTTTATCCGTCACGGCCACCGCTCGCACCTGCCCGGCCGTGCCCCGCTTCCACCGGCGCCGTGTCCCGGCGGCCAGGAGGGGTTCGCATCCCTGAATTTCCGCGCCGGGCCCTCTGGAGGTCAGTGTTCGCCCGCGCTGC
>NW_021938949.1:11125211-11160374 GCF_001715985.3 Manacus vitellinus
GGGTGTAACTGCAGGGGCACAATACAGTCTGTCACCAGTGAGGACCCCACCCTGCTGCAGAATCCCCAGGGGCACTGCCACCGTGGCATGTTGTCACTGGTCTGTGGAGCCGGTTGGGATTGGTGTCTGTGCTGACCTGGAGCGGGGGACCCCCACCCAGGCCCGGGCAGACTCTGGGACTGGGCCCCTGCAGCAGGGTGTGGAGATGGAGCCCTGCCTCGCACTCAGCCTCGGCTCAGGGGTGCACCTCGCCCTCGATGAGGGTTCACTCGGGGCTGGAGACTCCCATCTAGGCTGTTCTCTGCTCGACCAGCTTGTAATGACGTGGCAGGGCATGACGGTGCCTCCCGACCCCAGGGGTTGGACTCTTCTCTGGGGGTTGCTGAGTGCATTGCAGCAGCTGTGCTCTCAGGGATCCCCCAGCACCAGCTCACTGCTGCATCCTTCCCTAAACCTCTGCCCCTCCCCAGCCCTGACCCACCTGCCTGGTGTGATGAACAGGTGGTCGTGTTTGCTTTCCTTTCGTGGGCCCTGCATTTCAGCCCTGTATGGTGCTGGTGACTTGTTTACCTCTCCAGCACTATAACGTTTAGTTCTTATCCCTGCCCTCCTGTTTCCTGGTGGAGATTTGTGGGTGGTCACAGGCTCACTTCTCATGGTACTTTTGGGGCAGCTGTGTGTGCCCTTGGGCTGGTGGCACACAGGGCTGGGTTCACGTCACTGGTGACTGATGGTGACAGGAGGGCTGTTTAACACGAGCCTGCCGTGCATCCCTGTGGGCCACTTGGAAAAGCCAGTTTCTTCTCATGGCACGTGCTGCGGCATTTGATTGAGTGGCATGGATCCAGCTGCTTTGTTTTAGAGCAATTTAAATATCCTCCTTGCAGCTTTGCTAAACCACTGTAGCTTTGACTGCAACTTTGCATTAATAAGGAATGACAAAGCCCTTTAAACCATTTGCAGTTTTCTTAAACAGTTGGTCCATGGTTATCTGTAATCGCTGTCTTGTCATATTGCACTTCAGCTTTTCTGGTATTTTAGTGTGTGCTTCTAACAAGTGGTGGCCTGTTTGGCAAGCAGTGGCTTCCAAGAAGTTTAAAAGGGAGACTTGCACCAAAATGTGGTCCACGGGAGAGTTCTTGGAACCTCTACATCCCAGCTTCTTTATAAAAGGCTGGTCTTGCCCCTGTCATGAGCATAAAGCTAGGAACCAATTCCTACACTGGAAGAGTAGAATGAAGTTTGGGGTTTTTTTGTTTGTTTCGATTTTCTTTTGTTCTGTGGTTTTGTGTTGTTTGGGTTTGTTTTTTAGAGATTCCACCTATAGAAAGACATTTGGGACAATTAGGAAACTTTTAGGCATTATCAAGGGAACGCGATAGGAAAGACATTTCAGCAGGCATCAGAAATGCTACTAAGTCTCCAACTATAAATGAAATGAGTCAAATATAATGTTGCAAGGGCGGCTTTGTGAATAAAACACTGGTTTGTTATGACTTCTTGGCTGTGATTTGGGGCAGGTGGCTGCAGCGTGGATTTTTGGAGCGTGTGGCTCAAGCATTTAACTTCTGTCTTATGTATTCTTCAACTCACATCTGAGGATGAGGCTGAAGGTGCCCAGTGATGTGTACATAATGGAGAGTATTCAGTCTGTATCCCTTCCTAGAAATGTTGCTGCAACAAGTTGGCATTGAAGCTGCATTGATATGGGCTGAATCTGGAGAGAAGCCTTTTTTTTCCCACTGGAAAATTTTGATGTGGTTTACTGTCAGCAGCAAGTAGTTGCTGCAATTAGAGACAGGTTATTAAAGAAAATAAAAGAAGTGGTTACTTGTGATACCCCATTTGCAATGAGCAATGAGCAGGACTCTGATGCTCCAGGACGAATTTGGGAATTTTGCTCCTGGGGAAGGAGAAGCAGAGTAAGCTTGGTGGAGAAGGACTGGAAACAGCAGAAACTGATGCCCTGTCAGGAGACTTCTCCTTCCTCTAATATCTGCAGGGTACTGTCTTGCCAGAAATTCAAGCTCATCCCAGGCTGGGGCATGTCATGGCAGAAAATTTAAAGTTATTTGAGCATTGCTAACCTGTTTTTGTCTTTTTCATTTTGTTTCCCTTTGCTTCATTCTGGATGTCTAAAAGGACAGTTGGAACCAATAAATGAGGTGAGTTAATCTGATGATTCACTCCCCACTCTGTCTCCTCGCACCATCCTGAGGGGATTGTCTCGTATTTTCTGACTCTCTGCTGATGTCCTAGATATAAGTACTGCACCACATTTTGGGCTGGTAATTTTTGTTTTTCAATGCCCAGATTTTGTTTATGGAAAGAAATATGTGTTTTACTGGAGCAGAAAGACATGTTTCTGAGGAGTCTTCTCTGTAAATCAGAGTTCCTCCAAGGAAACCCCTCGTGGTGTGGTAATGCCCTTGTATCTGTACACTCATGAATACTGCAAATGTCTCGAGTATTTGGGGGAGATATCTGTGGAGAAAATCTTATGTGCTTTATTTCTTCAGCTTCTTAGGAACATTTCAAGGTCACACACAGTTGTAATGCTGTTTGACCCTGGATGCAGGTGCTGTGCCCTGGCAGCTGCGTGTCTCCCCCGTGCCTATGGAGTGGTGCCCTTTCTTAGCAGTGCCCTTGTGCTGCTTAATGAGCCTTTGCATGAACTGCAGAACTTGGTGTGGGTGGGAAATGGGCTAAAATTTATCTCTCTGCTCCTCTCAAAGCAAGCAGAGGGAAGGCTGTAGGGATGGCATGGAGGTGGGGCCACAGGCCACTGCCCCTCGGATGGGGAGCTCACACCCCTGGTTGTCACAGCAGAGGAGCACTGTTACAGGTGGTGCTGCCAGTGCCATCATGGAAGCCTAAGAAATGAAGTATTTTTCTGGGTCAACTAAGTTCTTTTAAAAAATATCATGGAAGGTTCTTCAACAAATTAATCATCATAGCAGAGGAGAGACGTGGATAGTGTTCTTTGGCTAATCCATTTTAGTGGCGAGTTTGTTGGGCTGTAATGCTATATGTGTATGGATCATACAAATGTTAACTGGTACATCTGCAGGGACCAGGTGTGTTCACACTGCTGTGTTAATTAAATAGATCCTTGCTGGATTAAGTTGGAGCTTTCACTTACCTTCTGTTTTTAATTCCTTCTGTTGTACATTTGTTGATCTATTAGTTTGTTGATGTTCATGAAGGAATATGCATGTTTCTACTCTGGCATGTTGCTACAGCACAGTGTTTTGTAAACCACCCTCTTGCCAACCTACATAATAATAAATCTCTACTAGAGGGAAAATACCTGTGGAGAATGCTTATTTCCCTGCCTTGTTATGGCATCGGTGGGGTTGGGCTGGTAACTGCATAGCACTTGTCTGTTGGTATAGCTGAAATAAATACAGTTCTTAATGTTCTGTTGCAGAAACACAAACATAAATACAGCTGAATGTTTTTTCTCCATAGCTGTTGATGGGTTGTAATGTTGTACTTTGGTTTCCAATGGCTTCAGGGTCTGCTCGCTAGGATCTCGGATCTCTTGCTGTGCCGGTGGACTTGTAGAAATTGTTGTCAGAAGTGTTTCGACTGTAGCTGTTGTCAAACAAATGAAGATGAAGTTGAAATCCTGGGACCTTTTCCTGCTCAAACTCCAGCCTGGCTGTAAGTTTAGATGCACGATTTCCTAGCTTTACCCAAGGACTGCTCAGCTGTGATGAGGGTGTTGGTGCAGTGGGACATTCAGAGGGTGCCACTTAGAAAGGAGGAACCTCCTGAGGGTGGGAACGCAGGCTACTCACAGCAAGGTGACAAAGGGCAGCTCTGGTAACTCAAATAGCAAGGTTAGTCTTTGTAACAACCTTTTCTGATGGGTAAGACAGAAGTTGTTTTGTCAGCTGGTGTAGCAAGCTGATAGCTGGTTTAGCTGTGTGCCCTTTTCTAAAGATGCCTTTCATCTTCAGTCCTATTTCCTCCTCAAATGGACCAGCCCTTTGGAGCACTTCAACTTGGCTGAAATGCTGATGAGGTTGTTTTGAAATATTTTCTTATCCTAGCGTGAAGGTGGTTATCATATAGGCAGATGAAAGGCATAGCTCGTACGTGCTCTGAAGGGGAAATTCATTTAAAGTTTCATTTAGCAGGACTTGATCTCTTGCGTCACCTTAGGACTCTTCAAGATTTCTTCTCAAATCATTAAAGAACCACAGCACCAGCACCAGGTTCTGTCTGGAGCTCTGATTAGTGTATTTGCAAATCCATTACAAAGGAAGTCAGTGAAGTCTTCCCTGTTTTACTCCCTCTCAACTGGGAATCTGCGGCACAGAGGTGACCCTGTGGAGGCATTAAGGAAACCAAGAAGGGAGCAGAACTCTCCAGTGTTTTAGTGGCTGTGTTGTCAGCTGGGCTGGGCTGTCTTTTGTGGGAGCAGACTGTTTGATGGACAATGTGTCCAGAATTTGTGACACAGGAGAGGCCTCTTTAGTGCATCATATGATGCTCAGAGTTTGGTACCTAGGCACTGAGACACTCAGGTGATTTTACCTACTCCTGTGAGTACCTACTGTTGCTCTATCTCAGGGCTGGAAGGTTCATGTCTTGGTGCTGCATGAAATAAATTCTCATGTTTAAATCGCAGTCTTGTCTGTGCACTCTTTTGAATCCAGGTAGAATAGGATGGTAATTAATACTGAAGCAATAAAAATAGAGCTGTTCAAGATGTGTTAGAGTGGTTTTTAAATGTGAAGCAGCATATCTAAGAGTGTGATATATGCCCAGAAATGGATTCACCTGCAATTAATGGGGAATGGAAACAAAATCAATGCTAAATAGGAAAGCATCACGCACAGGAGAGCACAGTGATGAGGTTGCAGTATTGGACGTGGAAAGATTGGTACAGGAGCAATTACATCTTGGGAACAAGTAGCTGGGCTTGTAGTGAGAGGGTGATTCAGAGTTTGTCTGGTGTGCTGAGTAGCAGAAGGGACATCTTGTGTATTTGGAGGTGTGGGGTGACTGTACCATGGTTTAGTTTATGACTCCTGGATCCTTCTGTGTGGCTAAAGGGGCATTGTGGGCACTGAAGCTCTGTTCTTCTTAACTCAAAACTTAGAGGTATGGTGGCTTTGCAGATGAGTTGGACTCTGCCACAGATAGTGAACATGGAGACCTTTGGACTCATAAAATGCTTTCTCCAGCTTGTATTGTTTCCCCCCAGTCCAGCTCTGTCTGAAAGCCCCTACAGTAACTTACTGGAATGGCCATAAGCAGAAGACAACATACTCTGGAAAAAACAACCTGGTTCTTCAACCCTATTGTGCTTTATTCTTCACCTATGGACACTCACAACCCTGGGAAGATCCCTGGGACCCCAGCCCAGGTCACATATCCATCTTTCCATCTGGTTTCAGGTGATTTGGTGCAGTTAAGGTCTCCCTAAGTGCTGAGAGAAGGTGAGTTCCCAGACATAATGCCTGAGAGGGGCAGCAGGCACCAAAGAGGAGGACACAGGAGAGAAGTAGCTTTGCTTTTTGAGGGTACAGGGATGCTGCCATGCCTTGGGATCACTGAAGTCACCATCTCCTGTGGCACTGTTTTAAATCCTGGGATTTCTGAAGATGCCTGTAATACACATTGATTTAGAAGCTGGAGATCAGGCTTTGCTTGCTTCAAAGGGCAGTGGGCTCCTCTTCTTGAGCTGAGATGGACCCAGGGTAATGCCAGGAAATGTGACAATAATCTATGTTTCCAGGGTGATTTTGTTGGAAAACGGTGAGGGAACCCAGAAATTATTTAAGTGAGGAGGACAAAGAGAGCAGAGGAGATATGGAGAGGTAAAAGAGTCAAGGGGATGTGATTGAGAGGAGAAAAAATGAGCCTGTAGAGGAACAGGAATCTGGAAGATGAAGAGGAAAAGAAAGTAAAAGGCAGGAGCCAGATTCAGTATGTTTTGCTTGCTGATGAACACGAGAGCCAAGCTTTTTGTGTGTGCAGGTTTAAGGTGGAAATGATCCCATGCAGCCTCTGTTGGCTCAGAATTCAGAAGCCAAAGAAGATTCCTGTTTTCACTGTGTTGATCTTATGCTCTTAAATATCCAGATGTGGTTTTGGAGGTAGGGAACAATGTCTGGAGTTAGATGTGTGAGCAGAGTAAGAATTTGGACTTGGTCTTAGAATAAGGTGTTTAATGGGTATGTTTTTAAGTGCTCAGAGATCTGTGTATGCCAGTTGACCCCTCATTCTTTTTTTTTTAACTCTTATTTTTGAAAAGGGAGCTTTTGGAGTTAGTGGAAACCCCTGCAAGGAAAAACAGATTTGACATCACTGTATTTTGCATTTGTATGCGTGCATTGAATTTGGGAACAAATCAATTTATTGTCCTGCTTGCAGCCTGGAAGTGTTTTAAAAATAGATCTAAGTTTTCAGCTGAGATCTTTCCACCTTGCCATTTCTTCATGAGCCCAGGACAGTGGTGTAATGCAGAATGCAATTTGTTCATTCCTCACCACCTTACCCACTCCCCTGGGGAAAACTGCTTTTATGGTCCTCATTGGTGAACTAGTAAACATCTGAATGCCTGTGCTTAAAGACCCATCCTTTGCTTTCTGTCCATAGGTTTTCCCTTTGGCAGCTCTGAGACACCTCATTGTCCTGGAAATTCAGGAGGGATGTTAAAGCTGCAAGTTAAAGCCCTTCCTCTTGGGAGACTATGGATTTTTCTCACTTTCTGAATTTTTTACAGTGGCAACTTAAGGGGGAAAAAAAGCACCCTTCCTGCAGTGAGTCCAGTTGTATTGATCTGAGTGCCTGGTGGCTTCTTGTTATTTCATGAGGAGCACTTGCATCCTGGTCTTTGCAGAAATGGGCTGGGAATGAGGGTTTATGTTGGAGCTGACTGTTACAGAATATTCTACACAAACCCCAAAGATAAACAGTGCACACTGTGAGGCTGAATTGAAATCAGGACAAGACTCCTCTTTCCAAAGGTTCGGATTAAACAGAAACAGAGATGCTTTAACCAGAGCCAAAGTTTATTTGAGGAAAAATTATTGTGGCTCAGTAGCAATTTCCTTACTAAAGGTCATCTGTATGTTATTAACTCACTATTACGTTTACCCATTGTAGAACATCCTTAATGCCTCTCTTCCTGATTCCCTTTTCACCCTGCCTTCGCCTCATTCTGTGCGTTTGCTTCTCAAACACAAGCATATCCAAATGCCACCTGTGATTGTGTAGACCTGCATTTATACATGGAAAAGCTATTTGTGTTCCAAGTACTGATTATATATCAAACTGCATGATTTGGACTGCCTTTAATGGGTTGCAGAGCTGTGCAAATATTGTATGCCTCTTTTAGCATAGGGTTTGGTTTTGATTATTAACAAATTTTTTTTTTTTTGGTGTAGATGAGTTGTGTGAGTCTGAATTGGTGAGATTTGCATAGAACCTGCTGTGAACTTCATGGGTTTGGATAAGAATTTCCAGTTGATTTTGGGGGTTTGGTTGTTGGTTTTTTTTATATTTGGGGGGGCTTTTCTGCAAGTTTACTGCTTCTTGCAGAGTATGTGATTTGCTCTGTTCCAGTCATTGGTTACTAATGAAAATGATTCAACTTACTTCATTTATACACAGCTGAGCCACGCACGTAGAAAGGGTGAATTGGAAGCAAAACACACAGAATTCCCTTTTGCTTTGCTCATTTCATGCTGACACTTTCCTTGTGATCTGCTGCTATTTTCTGTCTCGTGGATGAGCTGTTTTGCATGATGCAAAACAGATGCACACACGTCATGCACCGTTGTGTGATTTCATTTCCATTGGCAGCGCTCCCCTCTGAGCATTCAGTTGGAGACTTTATCTCCTCTAGTTATTACTGTCTGCTCTTGCTCTTCTTTCAGTCAAGTTGGGAGGTCCTCACTGCTTTTTGGAGCCACTGCAGCTGTGACACATTGAGGCTTGCAACCAGAATGTTGTTGTATACAAAAACAACTTGTGTGCAGGTGTATGTATTTAAACACACTGAAACAGGAGTTACACGTGGACTTCTCTGTGATGCCAGTCTTCTGTTGAGTCTTCTCAAAGCTGCTACAGCTCTCACCAAAATTTGCTTTGTCATTTAGATCCTGCCAACTTCCCTGCTCCCACCAAGACCCCTGGGTAGTAAAATTACTGTCTGGTGAGAATTGTCTGGTTTATAGAAGTGGATAAAAAGCAGCCAATTATTTAAAAAGGCATGTCAGTAAATAGCTCTTGATGAATTGTGTTTATAAGATCGAGTTTTGAAACTTTACTGGTATACCTGCAAAGCCATATTTTACTGGAAGGTGTGTGGTAGGTTTGGGATATCTGATCACAGAGGTTTGCCATGATGGTTCATTGCTGGTAAAGTCTGTGCTTCCAAAGTGTAGCTGTGAATTATAGCAGTAAGCTGCTGTTTGAGGTTTGTGGTTTGTGGGGTTTTGGTTTTCCTATTTTTTTTCCTTAGAGACAAGTATAATATTTCTGATCAAGATTTGAGTTACATGTGCCTTTGTGGCCTGTGTCGTGCTTTAATACTGATAAAACTCTGTTTGAAAGACAGGCAGAAAGATAAAGAATCTGTTTTTTACATAGGTTTGAAGTCAGTTGCTCAGCCTTTTGCTTGCCAGATAGATCAGGAGATACCTCACAGCATCCAGGGATGAGCACCCTAGATGAGACCCAGAATGCCAGAACACATTGTTATTCTGTATATACTCCTTGTACTGGGTTGAATCATCCAAAGGTCTCTCCTTATAACAGGATAAGCAGCCAAAATGAGGACAAAGATGGAGACTCTGATAATACAATCAGCGAGCTGCCTCCCACTCTTCAGGATGTTTCCCCTGACAGAAGGCGGTCGTCGTCAGATACATCACGGTCCACTTACAGCCTCACGCGGCGGATTTCAAGTAAGGTCGTCCTTCCAACATTAATGCAATTCTTGTGGGAAAGAAAATCAAACTGTAGTGCTTTCTCTTTCATCTTTTAGACAGGGAATCAAGTCAAGTTGAAGGTACATTGATTCAAATCTCATCCTGTTCTGCAGGAGCACAGTAGAAGGGACCAGCCCTGTTTTTCTTGCTGAGCCATATGTGTGTGGTAATTGCACGTGAAAATGGACAGGGAGGGAAAAGTGTGGGTGGGCTTGTGCTTTGGTGTAGCTAAGGGTGCTGTTAATTGTTGGCAGTGCAATGGGGAAAAGTCCCGCTGTGGAGCCTGCATTGCACAGACACAGGATAGCTGTACCCAAAGAAGCACCTGAAGTTGATGTGCACCTGTAATTGCTTCAGTTGAGTTTCTGACAATCATATTTGTGCATTTCTCTTGTTTAGGTCTGGAGTCGAGGAGGCCAAGTTCTCCGCTGATTGACATTAAACCTATCGAGTTTGGAATAATAGGAGCTAAGAAAGAAATAGTTCAGCCAACTATCCTGCGGAAAACCTACACCCCAGATGACTATTTTAGAAAATTTGAACCAAGACTGTACTCTCTTGACTCAAATAGTGATGATATGGACTCCTTGACAGATGAGGAGATCTTGTCGAAGTATCAGCTGGGCATGCTGCATTTTAGCACACAGTATGATCTGTTGCATAATTATCTAATAGTGAGAGTCATCGAGGCTAAAGATCTGCCTCCTCCAATTTCTTACGATGGTTCAAGGCAAGACATGGCTCACTCCAACCCCTACGTGAAGATCTGCCTTCTTCCTGACCAGAAGAACTCCAAGCAGACCGGCGTGAAACGCAAAACGCAGAACCCGGTGTTTGAGGAGAGGTACACATTTGAAATCCCCTTTTTAGAAGCCCAGAGAAGAACTCTGCTTTTAACTGTAGTGGATTTTGACAAATTCTCACGCCATTGTGTTATTGGCAAAGTGTCAATGCCCTTGAGCGATGTAGACCTTGTGAAAGGTGGACACTGGTGGAAAGCCCTTGTGCCTAGTTCTCAGGTAACAGAATTTATCAAATTATTGGTGCCATTTTTCTCATTATTTTGTTGTTTGTTTTTTTTTTTGTGTGGTTCCTTTGCCTGTTGGCAAGTAATGCAGTTTCTAATTAGTCATTGTCATCTTGTTACTACAAAATCTTCTGGGATGGAATAATGTGGGCCTATGACTGGTTTTATAAGTGTGAGGTAGAGGAGCTGTCTTTAATATTCAAAGGAGATGGCATGACCAAAGATCCTGTGTCAGCTGAAATGAGAACAACTCAAGACTGCTTTGGAAGTCTTCACCTTTGGGAGATGTTTCTTGTCACTGCAGGGACCTGTATTCATTCCCAGGCACTGCAGGGACACTGTCCCACCCAGGTCATTCCTGTGGTTGTTAACATGCCTGTGCTTTGAGGTCATGAGGGGAAACACTGATGCCAGTTCAGTAATGATTTGATTCAATTAAGCATACAGAAGATGAAATCTCTACAGACTTGTGGCATAATGCATGAGCAAAAATTTGCACAGGAGTGGTAGATTTATTTTCATCACGTCCCTGAAGGAACTAAACTTGCCATAAATATTTGTCTGATGCAAGTGGCGTGGTGTATGTGTTTTGAACTAGATTCAACCATGCAATGGGATGGGAAGAGGAGATGCAGAGGGCCTGTGTGCTTTTACCTCTGTTCTCAGGAAAGGGCCATCTCCCTGCCAGCCAGGTAAAGAGCTGTTCAGTGGAAAACTCTGAGCTTTGCAACCAGGAATGGTGGTTAGCGACCAAATTTGCTATTAGCAGTATCACCCACATAGCTGGAAGCACAGAATACTGTAAAAAACCAAGCAAAGAGCGTAGTGTGAGCAGCATCTCAAATATTTGTGTTAAGGACAGAAGTTTCACACAAGGTTGGTGTAATGAGGTTGCCTCTCCCAGTTCCTTGCCTGCTCTGGGATTGCAGTTTTTAAGTTTTAGAGCCTTTGCTGAATCGAACTCTGTGTGCAGTTGTATGGTTCACATTTTCTTTGATTTTTGTGTTCGCAAAAGGGTGGCAAAGCCAGAGGTATTGGATGAACAGTAAATCATTGTCCTCACTACGGATTTACAGTGTGGGTCTGAGAGCCTGATTTGGAGTTGAAACTTGTGATGAGGCACTTGTGGCAGTGAAATCCCCCGAGCAGTGTTTATAAGTGAAGCCAGCTCGGGCTCTGACTCTGCTTTGGCCTCTCTGTGTGTACACAGCAGGGCTGGGAGTGCTTTTACCTCCTGCTCAGACCTGCTGCACTGTGTAAGGAGAAGGAAGATCAAGACTCCAGGTAACTGCAGGAGAGCCAACTGGATTTGCTGTAATAGTTGTAGGAGCGTTGCAGGATTTTCTTGAACGGTGTTCAGGCAAAAAAGGAAAGTTTTGAAAGTTGTGCACAAATCAAAATCATGGGGTCCCTGAAAGTGTCTATGTAGGGCATGTCTTCATGTCAGTGAGATCTGCTTTGCTCAGTAGAGTGACAGTGAGGGACAAGGGAACCATTGTGTTACAAAGTGATTTGTAAGGGAAATCATAGAATCACAGAATTGTTTAGGTTGGAAAAGACCTTTAAGATCATCAAGTCCAACTGTTAACCCAGCACTGCCAAGGTCACCACTAAACCATGTCCCTGGGCTCTCCTCATTGAGCCTTTCCCCCAGATGTTCATTTACAAGTGCCTGCAACAATTTTTTTCCTTTTATTTTTGATATCAGCAGTTCATCACGGGCTGTGTGTTGTGCATCTGAGGACAGAGCTCTCCTCTTTGCATCCCCTTATCCTCCTGTGATTCCCACCATGCAGTTTTGTTTCTCCCTGCCACCCCCTACTTTTGCATGATAAATACTTCCCTGTATTATGTATCTCTTTATGAGTAACATGGATTCATTCCACAGCTAATACAGACCTTGATTAGACAAGATCATCTCTGCCTTTGTGTGCCAAGCTCAGAGCCAGCTCTTCCTTTTCCCCCTCTCCAAAGTTTTATTGAAAGCTGCTGCTGTTTTCAGCAGTGCTGTCTGCTTCACCAGTATTCAAGATAAATTATTTATGCAGAAGTTGTCATTTCTGATATTTATAAAAGGAAGGAGAAAGAGAAAACTCTGTTTGAATGGGCAGGCCTAACGTTAGAACCCTTTTGAATTTATTTCCTTGCTATCATATGGAAAAACTTAAGCAAAGTCCTTCATTAGTAAACAGCCTTGTTTTGGTCTTTTCATACCTCCTTGTTCTTTTTACCTCAACTGGCAGACTGCTACTGCAAAGGGAACAACAGTGCACAACAGTGCTTGTACAGGACATCCTGGGAGGATGTTTGGTATCATCTTCCCATCTTATCATTTTCTCAATGATAAGATTTTCATTTAGTGAGGTATATTTCTTCTTAGTGATAACTGAAGTTAAAGTAATTGATCAAAGGGTTAAAATAAATCCTGGAAGAAGCAGAACAGTAAAGCTTATTGCTTAGAAAAAATGCATTTTAATGTCTTTCGATAACAGTGATGCTTCGTGCTAGAAATTTGTGAGGGGTTTTTATGATTAGTTGGAACCTCCTGCCTGTGGAATGATAGATTTGACATGTTGACAATTTTTTTATACTTCTCATTTTTTTGCTAGATTCTCTGAGGGACAGACAGCCTTTATCAGTTTCTTGTTGGATTGAACCTGAGCCTGCTGAAGTGTGCTTTGTGTTGTGAGATCGTGATAGACAGGGGCAAAAAAGAAAAATCTACGTGCAGTAGCACTTTATTTTGCAGAAGGTTGCTCTCCTTGGATTCTGGAGAGCAACACAAAGCTGCTGTGGTGCAGTTCTGATCATTACTTGAGGGAAATTTGCCAGTCTGGGTTGGCTGCCCCCGGGCTGTGACACGGAGCAGCAGCTGGCAGCACCCCCGCAGTGATAAAAGATCCAGTTGGAGAAAATGCTCAAGCAGGTGCTTGGAAAAACAGTAACCAGAGGGAGAGAAACACAGACAGTCATAGACATGATATGTAAGGATGAAAGGCACAAAATACGTGAATTTTTCTTTTTTCTTTTTTTCTTTTTTAACTGGAATTTATAGACAGAACCATCATGAGCTGGAGAGAAGGGAGGAAAGTGAATCCAGATGGCAGGAGCTGTGGAGAAAGTTTTCTCTTCGTACTGGTGGGAGTGGCAGGGCGGCAGGGTTTGTGGAAGAGCAGAGAAAGTGGCCAAATGGTATGGGCTAAGGAGAACATCTGTTTCTGCACTTGCTGTCTCCACCTGGAAGCCATTGGCATAGTGTGTGGATAAAGTCAAGTGCTGAGTCCTTGTCCCACCATCATGCTGAGCCCTATCAAGCCCAGAGCTGGATCACTGCCTTAGTACAGGACTGTGCCAGCACCAGTGAGCTGAAAAAGGAGGGGAATGACAGGAATCTTTTGGTGTGTGCAGTGTCAGCAGGGACACTGAGCTTCTCCCAGGTGAGGCATGGTCCAGCTTCTATAGCAAACAACCAGCTCCACTGGCTCCAATGTGAGCAGGACCAAGATAAGCTCGTTACCTTGGGGTCTGGGTGGGATGTACAGCTACCTCCTCAATGGGCAAAAGCCGATTGTCATTAATTGAGAATCATCTTCATTACCAGCTCATGGAGTTGCTTGTGAATGAACAGCTGGAGAACTTACCTTGGCTGTAACGAGGTGGGTGGTGCAGCACTGCCCTGCTCGTTGTGTCAGGAAGGGATGGTCAGAGAACCGAGTATGGGTGAGCAGTGGGCTGTCCTCTCAGTGCAATAAACTACTCGATGTCAAGCCTCAGGCAGAAGGCTGTACCTGAGCACTCTGAGCTTGGGTTGCACATTCAGTGCTTAGTGGGGTTGAGTCCAAAGCAGAGGCACCGGGGAGCTGCTGCCCTATGTGTCATCAGACCCAGCAGCTAAGCAGAAGGACTTACTCCTTGCAGAAAATGTCAGTGCAGGTATTGCCAAATTCTTTATCTTTGGTAGTTCTGGGAGGCTTTTTCTTGCAGGGTAATTAATGCCTTTCTAAAGCTCACGGAAAGGCTCTTGAGTCCAGTCCCCATAGGAACACTCTGCGCTCCTTAAATATCCCCTGAAATGTGTGTGGCTTTGCTTAATTACCATGAATGAAGTTGGCAGGCCCTGCTGTAGCTGGGCTCAGATTCGCACATTTCGCCGCTAAAACTAATTCTGAAGCACATGTTCAGGACCCCAAGTTTTATTGACATATGATTCATTTCTCTTTTGGCAGATTTGAGTGGGCAGGAATAAATGTTTTAGACCAGCGGTAATGAGAGCTTGGAGATCATTCTGCAAAAGGAAAAAAAAATTGCCTGGTTGTGGTGGGAAAATAGCATGAAATTCCTTCCCTCAAATTAAGCCATTTTTGTAGTAGAGGGAGTATGTATTGGACTTGCTTTTTTAACTTCATACTACGAGTGCACTAGAATGACCTGTCAGTTCTTCTGTTCAAGATGGTATGTGCTCCACAAACAGAGTGGCTTTGCCATGGCAGCTTTGCAATTTTTCGTTCCCATCTCTCAGGGATGAGCCTACAAGTACTGCACTGTTGTTCTTACAGTGCCTTGGCTGGGGAGGAAAAGGGAGAAAGGATTTCAGGTAATGACTGATTTCAGAACATTCTCTTGGCTGTTAGTGGTATCTGCTCTGCCAGGAGGTTATGGCACGTGGCTTGGAGGCCCCCAGTGGTGCATGTACCAGGTTTGCTCTTGGTGCCCACGTTCCTTGGCTTATCCATTGCAGCCCTGAGGAGGAGCCATCCTTGGGGAATGGGGATGATGCCTTGCATTTGGTAGCACAGTGTATTATTGAAATTAATGCCATCCCCATGTCTCATACAGGCAGAAAGTGCTGGACAGACAGATTTAGTTCAGAGAGTTGGCACAACAGCTGGCTCAAGGCTGTGTGCATCAGTGTGAAATGGGGATCCACGTTTGTGACAGTCATGGGAAATTAAATATGAAAGGGAATGTTGTCAGGATTTTTTTCCTTTTTCTCCATTGTTTTTTTAGCTATCCAAAAGCTTAGTGGCTGGTTAGTTGAAGGAATGCTGCAGAATCACTGATGATGAATGTGGATTGGTTATGTGGGGCCATGCTTGCTCAGCAGCAGGATGCTGAAATCAACCTGGCAGTTCACCTGTGGCCAGTGTGGGAGATGCCCTGGGCAAAGCCTGGCAGAGGGAAGGATACCCCCACCCTTCAGGTCACTGGAGTTGTGGGAACTGAGACAGACAGCCATGATGGATTATTGTCTGTCATGATAACAGTATTTTTAGCTCTTAACCTGTTTTTGTTTTCCTATTTTGTATTATAACATTCTACCATCTTTCTTTCACTCTGTATTTTCCGTTTTAGTGGGGGTTTTTTTCCTCCTTTCTCTCTTCAGTCTTTAGAGCTCCATCACTGAGCAATTTTTCTTCTTTATTGTTTTCTCTTTATCCTTATCTATCTCTTCTGCTTCCAGCTGCCATCTCAGTCACCTCACCCCTTTCCCCTCAGTGTTGTTTGCCCTTTCTGTGGAGGACTGGGATGCTGTGGGGTGTATTTTGCTGAGGAAGAGCCCAGAGGAGGGGTTGCCCATTGTGGGCAGAACCTCTCCATAGGATATCTTCTTCCTAAAGCTTTTTGTACAGCAGAGGCTTTCTTATGGCTGTCCAAAATGCAAAGACAGTTTACACTTCAGAAGGGATTTTGTGACTCTTCGATATACCTTAAGTAGGAAACACTGTTCTTATCCATTGGTAAGTTGGGTTTTTTTTCAGGTTCTGATCCTTAATAGCTCAGCCTTCCCAAAATGATGGCTGTGTGTCACAGGATGCTGTAGAAAACCTGTTAGAGCAAACTGTTCGAAACCATCAGGTTTTTAATGTGCCTGGAGGTATCATCACAGATAACCTTGAGGAAGAAAATCAATCTGAAACTTCATTAGGAGTGTTGCATAGATGTCTGTGCTGATGTAATGTGCTCTGGTTCCCGTTGGGCACTGGGGAGGGTTTCAGCTGCAGAATTTTGCTGGTGTTATGGCAATGCACAACAAACAGTCTGGGGGGCTGTGAGCAAGGAATTACCCTGGTCCAAACAAGATGTGCAAATGGCATGAGTTAGAAGCTCATCTTCCTTTGGGGGAGCCTCTTTGTGTTTCAGAGATGACAGAAAAGAAGAAAAAAGAATTCTGCTTCAAAATTTCTGGGTTCAACCCAGGCAGTAACTGCAGAAGGTTCTGGATCACAGGCGAGCCCAGGGCTGCAAATCCAACCTGGCTGTGTAATACAGCTGTGGAGAGGAACAGCCAGGAGTGAAATGTTAATCAGAGCTTCAGGAGAGTCTCAGACATCCCAGACTTGGTGTCACTCCCAGCATCTCATCAAACAGGAAATTGCTTTTCCAGGGTCATCTGGGATCTTGGCAGAATTCAGCACGTCATCAGCATAATAATGGCAACTGAAATGATGCCTTAGCACAGGTTTGTAGGGGCACCTCTGCACACTGCTTTCTGTGAGCAAAATATTGAAGGCAAAACCAACAACACTTTAGTTTCCTGATGAAAAGACCCAGGAAACGTAAAATTCAGACACTTCCTTGCCCTCCGTTGAACAGCGTGCTGATGACACCTCTCGTGCATGATCCCTCTTCTCAGCTCAGCCCCTGCGTGAGCCTGAGGGTTGGGGATGCTCCAGTGTGTGTGACAGAACATTTCTGTGCATGCTGCCCCCGGCACAGCGTGCCCTAATGCTGGTGAAGATGCCTGTGAACAAGGGGGTGGGCTCGGGGGTCAGTGGGTACAGCAGCACAGAGTGTTTCCAAGGGGCAGGTGAGCAAGACTGTCACATCAACAAAGCTTTTCGGGGAAAGCATAGGGAACTAAAACCTCCCATAGGTTTTGGAGGTGTGCCTTGTACCTCCCGCTTCTCGGGGCAACCCGTGAATTCTTTGCTTGCTTGCTAATGACGGCAGGGGACTGCAGGAGAAACCTGGTGGATGTGGTGCAGCAGCACAGTGAGGGCAGTGCCAGTGTAATGTGCCAGGGAGGAAAGTGTGGTGACTATTGGCAACTGATTCATTTTCTCGAGTGCTTGACATCCCCTCAGGCACCAGGGCAGGATTTGAAGCATGTTTCCCAGATCCTCGTGGCTAAGCTGGAAATAATGCATTTATAATATCAGAGGCAGTTGGCTGCTGGAATTAAGTGCCTTGAAAAGGCTGAGTCACTTGCCTGGGGAGGTGAGCTATCCAGGGATCTGGGCTTCCTTCTGAAAAGACCTTGTGTTATGGCTGCAAATGCTGCTGGTGCTGCCTGCAGTGGGGCTGCTCTCCCCTGCTGGCTCTGAGGACACCCATCCTGCCGTGGCCTCTGTGGAGGTGGGGCTTGCACGTTCCTTCCCTTAAAATAATTAACAGAATTATGGGCACACTTGAAAAGCATGAACGAGTGTCTTGGGAAAAACTTCTAATGCCATTACCTGACATCACTTTTAGTGCTTGGCTTGCTGGGTGAGGAGCCAAGTGACCTGCCATCAGCAGGAGCTGTTGGAGGCTGCTGGCCAGCCAGGCAGGAGGTGCTGTGCTGCTCCTGGGTTTGGTCTGAGCCCTCTGATTCTTCTGCACCCAGTGGAAATTGTGCTTTTCCACTTGCAGCTGAATAGCCATGAACTGGTTGGGTTTCCCAGCAGCCCAGCCTCAGTTTCCCTGAGCCACTGATATCTTGCCAGGGATTGTGCCTTGTGTGCTGCCCCATCTGCTGATGAACCTGGTTCTTCGGGTCAGTTCAGGCTGTGACTGTTTCTCAGAGCTTTTTACTTTATTGTCTACCCAGCCCTTTAGTTTCTGGTTTCTGTAATCTAATATATGGGGCATCAGTAAAGATATTTAAGCCTTTTGTTATGATTGCAATACCACTGCTGTTCTTTTTCCTCTTGGAAATGGGCTGTAACCACCTGATCTAGTTTGGTTTTAAACTGTTTGACTATTTGGGATGAAGAACTAGCTCTGCACTCCTGTGTGGACCTGAGGCAGGACAAGGCAGATGGATCAATGCCCTTCCTGGACTGGCTGGTGTGTTTTCAGGCTCCAGAGTTGTTTCAGTGTGTGTATTTTGCATCTGACAGCGAGAGCATCTCAGAGCCAGGTTGTGCAAGGCAGAAGAGGAGCAGTGATATCAGCTCTCCAGCTCTTTAATTACTAGTTTTAAGCATCACTAAGTAGAAGGAAAAGAAATAATGGCTGCACAGCTGTATTGAAGCAGAGCTGTGGCAGTAGTGCAGCCTGATGAACAGCGAGGGCACAGTCAGGCTGTGCCGTGGTCTCTGGGTAGATGGCTGGATGCTGAGGGAATGTCTCCTCTGGACTGCTTTCTTGTGACTCAGGGATACATTAACCACTGCATGCCTGAATTTCCCAAGTGGCTGGTGTGGTCCCTGGGGGCTGGGAAGTAAAGGTAATATCTTCTCGAATGGATTTATGTTCTGCACGTGGCTAAGATCAGAACCACCTGGAACCATTCAAAATGGAGCAGGTAAAAACTACTGACCTTGTATTTCTGCCTCCTTTTAGGTCTTCTTTGCGTTGCTGCTGAAAAGCTGGGGAAAAAATCAGTGATTAAAGAACAATTTTCACTTGGGGATAGTATTTTTTCTTGTTTCTGCTTAGAACGAGGAGCCACCAGATGGTTCTTGGTTGCAGTTCAGAGCGTGACTAAAATTCATTTTTCAGGCACTTAGACAAATGGGATTTATTTAATTTCTCTTCCTTCTCTTCCCTTCCCCTCTGAGCTCTGTTCTAAATTTCCACATTGCCTTTTCCTTGCAGAATGAAGTGGAGCTGGGAGAGCTGCTGTTGTCACTAAACTATCTACCCAGCGCGGGAAGACTGAACGTGGACATCATTAGAGCAAAACAGCTCCTTCAGACAGACATGAGCCAAGGTTCAGGTAAAGGGCAGTGCATTTCTCACATTACTCATGCACAGATTATATATATGTGCCTCTAAAGCACATCAGTGGTGAGGCAGCAATTTGTGGGGGACCCAGGGGGATTTGGATGCTCAGTTCTTATCAATACAAGGCTCTGGATATTCGTCTTAAATGTATAACCAAGAATAATGAAAGTATTTGGAGCGCTTACCCTGTGAATACCTTTGCCATATTTAAAGTAAAAATCTCTGTACCAGGGTGAGGTGAGGAACCAGGAGCTTTAATGTTCCCCCCTTGTGTTCTGTAAGGCAGTGCTCCCTGCTGGCTCTGAGCATGCTGGCTGGTAACTGCTCCATGCTTACGTTCTCAGGTGTTTTTCCCATGTTCCCCGCCCCAGCCACTGCTGCTGCCAGAATATCGGCATTTTCCAAAAAGAACAGTGTGCTTGGTCTGTATCAAGGCTGTCATTAACTGTGGTTTTTGGCAAGGACTGTTTTTAATCCTGCTGCCTGACTTTTGTCTCCACTGCAAATCCCTGGGAGCAGTGTGGGGGTACAAGTCCCTACCATTTCCAAAGGCTGTTTCCCATCGTGGTCCATCCCTGTAGTGCCCAGCCTTCATGAACAGGGGTACTGACTCATGATGCCTGTAATGCAGAGCCTGTGCCTTGTGCTTTTTGCCAGATCCCTTTGTGAAAATTCAGCTTGTTCATGGATTAAAATTAACAAAAACTAAGAAGACCTCCTGCATGCGGGGCACGATAGATCCCTTCTACAATGAGTCCTTCAGCTTCAAGGTTCCACAGGAAGAGTTGGAGAATACCAGCCTGGTGTTCACAGGTAATTGTGGTGGTGTTACTGGCTCAGCATGGTCATGGTTGGCTCTGGGGTGAACAAAGCAGCAGTTGTGGGTGTGCAGATGAGCCCATGCAGGGCAGTGTTTGTCCCAGTAGCCACCCTGCAAGGGGTGGCCATCGCTGGGGTCTCCAGGGAAGCTTAATTTGCACTCTGTCCTGTGCAGAAGCTGTTCCCAGCATTGCCACCCAACAGCTGGAGCTGGCTGGGAGCACACTGTGTCAATCCTGGCTTAACTGGTGCCACTTGGAATGCTTTTGTGCAGAGGAAGAGCAGGAGCATTAATTGCGCTTCTCAGTGACAGCCAACTTGGGCACAAAGTCAAAAATGAGAAGAATGAGAGGGCAGTAGTGAATGATCCCAGAGCCCAGGCACTGGCAGAAATTCGACATGGTTTGCTGGTGAGATGATGCAGCTGGAGGTGTTTCACATTGACCTCTCCTATTCTGTAAGCAGGTTTGTTCATGCCTTTATTTCTGAAGGACTGAGATTCAGTGCCAAGCCCTGTGTGGCACAGCTGAGGTGGACCCAGACACAGACCATGCAGGCTGTGGGCCAGGAGCAGTCCCAAGCTGACTTCACTCAAGAGCTTTGTCAGCGCTGGAGATGTTTGGCTGGGATAGGAATTCTTATTTTTAAACAATTTCTGAATCTCCTATTTTTGTTCTTGAGGCATAAAACCAGGCAGTAGAGCTTGGCAGTCGAGGTGCTGGTGGGAGCAGGAGTTGCAGAGCACAGGGATGGTCCCTAGCTGGGCAGCAGCGCTGGGCGAGGGACCCGCTGTGGTTGGTGGCATTCTCTGCCATTTCCCAGCAGAGAGATCTTGAGCAGGGCTGCAGGGACCCTGATGAAGGGTGGGTTTCCCTCTCACACTGTGGTTTCACCCAGCCTATGGAGCTGTGGAGCTCGGGCACCATCAGGAGCAGGGTCAGACCATCTTGCTGTCTGGAGGGTCAGAGGGGCTGGGTGGTGGGACCCACACTCTTCCACCACACTGGGCTCTCATGCTTCACAGACACGTTTTTTGTCAACTTTCCACCCATAACTCACCCCTTTTTGATGAAAAGAAAGGAATCTGCTTCAGAAAGGATGTATTTTGAAGTATTTTTTAATTTTACTTTTTACATGCCAGATACAGGTGTCAAAGCTGGTACAAGGAGGCTAATTCCAACCCGTTAGTTTGTTTCCAAACATATTAGGACAAAAGCGATGCTGATCAGCAATTTAAATTTTGCCCTTCATGCTCAGAAATTTCCTCAGCAAAACATCTATAATTAATCACTGTTTTGCATGCATGTCACCCTGACTGTACCTTGCATGTGCAGCGATGAGTTTGTTCTTGGAAGCTTCCATCAGGTGATCTTGTGACAGGTGGGAAACACTCTATTCTTTGTTTTCCACTTTTCCTACTAGTAGCAGAAAAGGCAAACAGAGTAGCAGCTGTGTGCAGACAGGAGGGTGAGGGGAATATGCTGCTCCTCACCACAGTGGATGAAGTCAGTATTAATGAGTGGATCTCTGATTAAATTTTTCTGTGCAAAGGGATGTAGTCTCAAAATAAGCCAATGGGAAGTTGGCTGAATTATCACCATACATCATGCAGTCGGATTTCAGCGGTGAGCCTTGTAAGTGGTGCTTCACTTTCAAAGTGACATATTGCTTGCTTTGAACGTTGCAATAAATAATCCCAGGCCAGAAATGTCCCCAGCGGCTCCAAAGCTGGGAAGGAATGTGCAGAGCTTTTTGGAAGAGCGGTGGGGCAGGATTTCCTGGCTGCTCTCAGACTGAAGGGTGGCACACAGCTTGGGTATGGCACTGCTGTGGGTGTCCTCGGGCTGGCTGCTCCTGCTGTGCTTGGGTGTTTTGGTTTAACTTGGGTGTTTTTGTTTTTGTTTTTGTTTTTTGCTGCAGTAATGGTTCTTTCTGTTGTGTGTTTTGTTGGGAGTTGTTTATTATTTCTTTTTTTTCTTTTTTCCAATACACAGCTCTAGTCCATTAGGTCAGTTAATTAAATTTGCTGTTGAGTCAAAGTCCAATTGAAAAGGAAAATAATCCTGCTTAACGGGTGGGTGATGATGCTTTGAATGGAGAGAGGGAGCTGTAAA
Organism: Manacus vitellinus; assembly: GCF_001715985.3. Classification (NCBI taxonomy): domain Eukaryota; kingdom Metazoa; phylum Chordata; class Aves; order Passeriformes; family Pipridae; genus Manacus; species Manacus vitellinus. Next base: position 11,147,057 of record NW_021938949.1, read on the forward strand.
AGCAGTCATGGGAGCCAGAAGTGAGTATGTCTTCAATAATTTAGAGGAACCTTTTCTGTGGCTTCATATTTTGGACCCAGTCTGCAGCTGTCTTTACATTGGCTTGGCTTCACTGGAAAGCCATGGAATCCTGCCAGTTCCCATCAGCTGGGGCTCCAGGCTCCTGATGGGGCTGGTACCACACTGCAAAGTAAGGCACTATCCAGACAAAGTAGAATTAATTTTTTTTCCCCTGTGTGTTTTTCTGTTGTGCATCTTGAATAAAACCATCTGGGTTTAGTGCACTCTAGTAAGGATTTCTCCACCATTTTGCTGTGATTTAGCCAGGACTGTGTGTGCAAGCATTGTGAATGGACAGTAAGGCACCGTCCTGCTCCCTGCTTTCCTGGTGGTGCTCTGGAGAGCTGGACTCAGACCAAAGCCAGGGTTGAAGCATGGCTGGATTAGGAGGGGGGCAGTGAGTGCCTCCAAGATGGGGTGCACAGAGACAGCTTTGCATTAGCCAAGATTGGGAAAGGTGGTGGTTGGGCTGATTCTTTGATCCTTCCTCCTCCTCAGGCATATAAGGATTCAATACTGTAAATTATTGGCATTTACCGACCAAAATGCTTCTCCTTCCACATTGGTGCAGGACACCTTGTACAAGCTGCCTTTCTGCCTTGCCCTCTGTTCCTACCTCTGATGCTTACTGGAGCTGTCACTCCACATTAACTCACATGTCCCAGTTTAGTGCCTAAAATGAGGTGGGATGAGCTCAGGTGGGGATGTCCTCTCCAGGAAGAGGCATCCAGGGTCAGGATTGCTGCTGCAAGTATTGTCTGTTCACAGCTTCTCACCAAAAGAGGCTGAAAACAGGAAAGCCACTGATACTCATAACAAGTCTAATGTCCTGAGGAAAAAAAAAAGATGATGAGTGAGTCAACAGCTGGTGGAGATGATGTTTGATTTTTCATTTACTCTATCAAATATGTTGTCTAGGTAATAAGCAGCCATATCTAACAGAAATGCACTCTTGGATGGTTCTTTTTTCCACTTCCTGTTTTTTTGGCAACTTGACATCATCCCCCCATGTGCCACCTTGTGCTTGAGTGCAGGTAAGTCATGGGCTCACCTGCTGCAGAGAAATGGGGCAGGCTGTGGAAGGCAGGGTGTTCTCCTAACTGTGTATACCTGTGAACAAAGGTGTTGGTTACTCTTTGTCCAGTGGTAAGGGGAAGGTGGAATTTGGTCCTGACAGCAGGGCTGCAAGCTGTCATTTCCAAGAAGAAAAAAGATTATTTGAGATGCAGCCTCTGTGCTCAGGAGAGCTGGATGCTGGGTGCCTAGAGACCCTGTGCTGTCCCCACTGCTGGATTTTGGGCAGGCTGTCCTCTAAATCCCAGCCTAACCTTCAGAAATCCTGGGCTGTGCAGCGGGAGGGTGGACAACACCTGAAATCTGAGCACTGTAGTATTTTGTTAATGATTATAATGTTGTTAATAACAATCGTCAGTAATGCTGTTTGTGTTGCAGTAAAGCCCAGATGGCCCAATAAAAACCATCAGCACTCCAGGGCAAACTGCATCTCGGTGACTCGTTAACATCTTTTGATCACTTACCATAAAAAAGGCAACCTTCAGCATTCACAGTTAGGGAATATTTATCTCCCCAAGGTCCTCGTGGTGACTGTGTGTGTCTTTCTCCATTTAAATAAACTCTTGTACGTGTTTACAGTGGCAGGATCTTTATGGCTCGTGAAGAGACCAGAGTGTCCCCAAAGAGGGAAAAATCATTTTCGTGCTCAGGGTACTGTCTGTGCAATTGCAGAGGGAAAACCTGCTTTGCCATCTGACCTGGCTGGGAGTATAGCTGGAGCTAGGACAGCACTGGGGCTGATGGTACCTGATGGAGAGCAGTGGTGGGGCTCATCCCACTGCCCCATTGCCCTGTGGAAGTTTGCCATGGCTCCAGCAGGACAGGATGCTCTGCCTGGGGGAGGGAAGCAGACTGGGCTAGAGTTTGCTTGTTGGTGGAGATGTTGACCTTGATATGTGTGTGACAGCTGGTGAGATCTTCCCTGTAAGTGCTGGCTGAGGGTGCAGCTCATGAGCATTCTCTCTTCAGCCCTTAACACTGTCTTTCACCATCAGCTCTGCTGGTCAGATTTGTGGTGTAGATGTTGGAGACGAGGTGATGTTTCTGGTGTTTGCCTGCTGCATGAGATTTGTAAATGTTCCATGAACAGGATGCAGAGATAGCAAGGCTTTTCAGTGGTATTTTTTTAATTAACAGACTGATTTTGAAATATCTCAATTAGCTGAGCAGGTTGAAGGCTGATAATGTTTTTGTCCTCAGGCTTCCCCTGAAATACATCTGAATTTTGATTTCCCTGGCTGTGTGGAAGCATGACCTTGAGATGCCAGGATGGAAACCACCATGTATCTGGAGTCATCACACATATACATTTTGACTTGCTGACTCAGATGCTCATCTCTCCTTTCTCTTGTTGCTTTTTCTTTGCAACAAAAAAAAAACCCAACAAACATTCAGGCACTTTGTGTTTTGCACACATATATGGGGAACAAATCTTCCCTAATGTATGAGTCAAACTAAACTGGTTTTTTTTTTCCCATGGTGGAATGCTGGTGGAAGAAGTGGTTTCTTTTTTTAAACACTATTGTGTTGGGCACCATAGCATCTTTTAGATGGATGGATAATTAGACAACTTGACGCTGGAAAATTGTTTCTTAATGTCTATTAAATGTGTCTTTCTGAAGTATTGGACTGTCTGTATATTTCCCATATCTGGAGCTCAGAAGCAAAGTCTAATCCTTGCTTAAACCTGTGTAATCCCACCTTAGCCAAAGGAGAAAAAATGGAAAAAACCATTGATGTCAGCACCAGGTTTTCTGGGGATTTATACCTGTTTAATTTAGATCAGAATTTGGCCTTTGTGTCTGGCATTATAAAACACTTGATGCATTTATGCAGCAGACACCATATGGTCCATGCCCAAGTCTGAGGAGAGCAGTGCACTGCTCCAGGCTGCTCCAGGGGCTGTGGCCACTCCAGGTGTCCCAGCAGGTCTCGTGAGGACACCTCAGGGTGCTGGGAGAAGGGCACAGGGAGATGTGCTGGCAGGGGGAGACAGTGGCCTCCTGAAGCCTGCCCTGCCTGGCAGAGCCTCTCTGCAGAGGTACAGTGCAAAGGCTTCAAATCCCCTTTGGGAGGAGGAAGGTCCCTGTTGCTCTCAATTCTCAATCCCCATCTGTGGGGGATTGGATGTCCCACTCCGTGACAGATGCTGTCTGTCAGCCTGGAGCAGGTGAGAGCAGAGCAGGTGGCAAGGGTTGGTTGGAGGTACTGAGTGGAGTCCTGCAGCCCCAATCCTGGCCCAGGGTCACTCAGGGAAGATGCTCCGTGGATGGATTTGGCTTTTTGCAGCACACTGGCTTCTTTAACGAGGAGGAGTGAAACACCATTAATCCTGGTGAGAGCAACAATATGCTAATGCTTTCTGAGCCAATCTGTTGCTTGCTTAGAAGGCAGAATTAGGTTCTTCAAGTGGCCTTAATTATTAAATGTACCACATCAGATGTGGCAGAAATGGCTTGTGCTGGAGTTCTCTGGAATTTTGGGGGAATATTTTTCTCCTAAAGAAAGGAGCAAGTCCCTCTCTCTCCAGGCTGATCAGTGCTTACTGCTTTTGCCAAGCCCCTTAATTTAAGCAGTGTTGCCTCTCCACTTCATCTTGTTTGGGTCACACTGTGGTGAAAGGAATTGCTCAAATGTCTTGCAAGGCCAGAATCTCCCCGTGTATCAAATGAGGAAAAGTCTTGGTGGTGGGAGCTGCCGTGGGTGGCAGAGCAGTGTCTGGAAATGGAATGCCTGTGCCTGGCCCTGTGGCCATCAGAGGAGATGGTCGTGAAGGCAGAGGCTGCCTCTCCCTCACGACCATCCCTGCCTTCGTGCAGGTGCTGTATGGGGTTGGTGCTGGAGCCTCTTTGTGTGAGGTGTGTAAACATGCGTGAAACCATCCGTGTGCTTTGTTGGATCTGGGGCTCATAGTGCAGAGAATTAAGATGCGATTTTAAAAAAGGAGGAATTGGAGGTGGAAAAAGCCAGCTGTAGATACTCCTTTTCAGTATCCTCTGGGCTGTTGTGATAGATGCATCCAGCCCGTTACTCCAGTTTCTCCTGATGAGGTAATTTCATGAGGTGTCAGCCCTGCATGCCCTTGAGATCTCTGTAAGACACACTCGTGCTCTTGCACTTTCCCTGCACCCTGGGTCCCTGCTGTCTCCTACAGGACTTTCCTCTCCCTGTCTGAGGCCAGACCCTGCTTAGGCAAACGCCTGGCTCGGGGTGCATCTGCAGGGTCCCCTTCCCTGCGTGCCCCAGCCAGAGCACAGGGGCTGCCCTTGAGGGAGGGAGGTGATTTTCCAAAGAGAGTGTCCTGTTGTGGTGGCATTCTCCCTCGTGGAGCATCAGCTGGATGCTGGAGCTGTGCCAGGATTCGGCCACACGCTCGAGTAGTTCCAGTTCCCTCTGGAACTGGGCAGGTGCAGACATTGCAGGGAGAGGAGAGGCTGGGAAGTGAGTTTTACATGCACATCAGAGCCTGACAGAGATTAAATTGATAAATGTGAAACCACGGCATCTTTTCCTGTGCTTTTCTCTCCTCTCTACTAAATATGATGGGCCATGCTCAGGGAGCAAGGGGCAGGATTTGGTCCATACCTGTGACCTTCTCGGTGTGCATCATTAGCCCAGCTGCTGCTGCTCCTTGCAGCACCTCTTTGTGCTAAATAGCTTTTCAATATTGATGTCAAGCAGTTCAGAATTAGTTTTCAGTCCTACTTAACCTGACAGCTCACCCCCAGTGGCTGGTGGCAGCGCTTGGTGGTCAGCACAGAGAGGGCTGGGCACTGGCTCCTGCCTGCCGAGGGTGGGTTGAGGCACTACCTGCCCAAGTGGGGCAGGTGTGTGAAGGGGGCACTTTCTGAGACCTTGCCAAGTGCTGAGGCTGAAGTGGGAAGTGCAGGAAGTGCTGATGGGTCAGTGCAAACACTGTGTGGTTCTGCCAGAGAACCTGTGAGACCTGTGTCCTCAGGGAGACTCTGCCCCTCAGTTGCCCATGTGCAGCCTTGGGCATGTTTTTGCTTATTTTTCTTTTCTCTGAGTTAAATGGTTTTAATTGTGTTGCAGGTAACGATGTAGGTGACTGAAGAAGAGTTAGTTACTTGTGCTGGAGCTCTCAGCTGTTCCAGCACGCTGAGATTGCTCTGCTGTTACTCCCAGAGAGGCAGCAGCAGAGGCGCTGTGCGGCCGTACTTGGTGGTGCAGCACAGCCTTAACTGCTGAGTAACTGCTGAGCACGTCTGAAAAAGGGTTTGCAGGAGGTGCAGAGGTTTTGTGACCGGCCCCAGCTGCAAGTCACAAGCTTTTCCCCATCACATATATGGTACTGGTAGCCTTGAAGTTAGCTTAAGGAAATTTTCTGAGTCAGTGCTCCTCCCTGGTCATTCCAAGGCTGCTAATAAGTTCAATCAAAGGATGAATTAGTATCTGAAATGCCAGCTTAAATTGTACTATTGCACGTAACTCACAGATGACAAATGCTTTGCAGTCGTGCTCTTCACAGGTAGGTAGTTTGCAAGTCTCAGTGTGGTGGCAAAGGGGAAGGTAAAGGGTGTTTTGGCTGGATCTGGTGCCAGGGCTGATGCCAGCTAGGCAACCCCATGGGTTGGTTATGTAGTGACATGCAAAACAGTTGACTGGTAAAATGCGATTCCATGTGACTGAGGTTGGTAGGAGACAAGGGGAAAGCTCAGGCTGGAGTTGCACCTGGAGCCAGATGTTGGAGCTCCAAGTGTCATCACATCCCCTGGAAGTCGCTGCCCTGCTGGGGAGAAGCTCTGGGCTGTGCAGTGCCTGATACCCACCGTGCTGTGCTCTCAGCCCTGCAGGGAGCAGGCAGCCAGGCTGGGAGGCCCTCAGCCACCCCTCCTGTGCAGGAGCCCTGTGGGGCACATGGGCCCTTACCCCAAAGATATTTCATGTGGCACTGAGGGCCCCATCACTTTGATATGCATCATTTAGGAGTGCTGTATCAATAAGTGTATAACACGAAAATGTTTTATTTACATCATGTAACTTGTTCTCAAGAATTCAACCCATTTAATGGACATAAGTGAACCCAATTTTCTTCTGTATTTCAGCATTTCTATTATGAAGAATTTCTTTTTAAGGAGCCTTTCTGTTTCCAAATGCATCCCTCGGTGAAGAGCAGCTGCAGAAGGAATTGGTTTGACCTCTGCTTCTTTAATTGCTTTCTGCTCTGTGTTGGCCTAGAAATGGATGTTGCTATTGTGTAAATTACCCTGATGGTAGGAAAAAAGCTCATGAGATCAGGTGTATAGTTTCTGTCAGGAAAATAGGTTTCTTAAATGGAAAGCAGCATCTACCTGTTCATAACCAGAGTCTGGGTCAGTCTGAAAATCCCAGATGATAATTACTTCATTTTCTGCCTCTGAGCAGCTCCATGGAGTTACTGTTTTTTGTGACCAAGGGGAGATTTAATCTGAAGTTTACTCTGAGCTCCTTTCAGACTGTGTCAGGGGATGCTCAGGCATCGGGGAACACAGTTCAGTCCACTTGTACTGTCACCTGAGCTTGGAGCATGGAGCAGTGCTCAGCTGCTGCCCGTGGCTGGACCACAGGGGCTTCTCCACCTCTACCTGTTGTGGAAGAAGCTGGAAGGAAAGAGCAGGTGCTTTTTACTTCCTGAGGCTGAGCACAAGGAGCCCTTGTCAGTCCGTGAGTACCTGAGGGGTCTGTTTCGAGAGTGTGATGGTAACTGCTTCTGCAGGGTTTTGGAGCAGGCTGAAGTGTCAGACAGGAGTGTAAACAGCGCAGCAGTGGCTGGTGCTTGCTTGTTGATGCTCAAGGAAACGGTTGCCCCTTTGTTTGAGAAGTGATTGCTGCAGCTGAAGGAGGACTTGGGGAGCTGCTCCCCCTCCTTGTGCCACGACAGAAGCCCACGGCACGATGACACAGCTTTCAGCTGCTCTCCTGGGCCCCTGGGCTCCTACAGTTCTCTTTTCCAAGCTGTTCTTGGAAGAACCAATGATAGCAACAGGAAAAATTGTGCTCCTGAATGTGAGCAAAGGGAAAGAGCTTATTTTCACAATACCAGCTTCTCCTGGGTAAGGTTCCACAGCTCGGTACCACTCAGCCATCAGCAAATTGCTCAGCAAATCCTGGCCATTTGTGAGTGCAATACAGCAGTTAGCCTCTCAGAAAAGCATGTCCTTGAGTTTAAAAGGCTCATGAACTGATGAGTGGAGCAGAAGTTTTGGCCCACAAAGATCTCTCATCTTTTGAGAAGGCTGCTGTGGTGAAGCTGCGAGTTTGTTAACCTGAGATTGATCTAGTGCCACCTCTTATGGTCTGTGTGTGAGTAAGCATTTGGCCTTGGAAAATGTCTTCCCTGTTCTTCAGCAATAAGTCTCTGTGCTCTCTACACTAGTTAATGATAGAAGCAACAATGCTTGTATAATTAGCTCATTAATACCCCAAAGGACTCAGCATGCTAATTACCTGACAGGATGAGATTAGCAAGTTGCATTACAGGAATTCAAAATACTTGGATCAACAGTAAAATAACAGGTCCCCTTACTTAGGACACCTGCTTGTTTTACAGTCCTGGCATGGAATGTTTTTGAAGAATTTGTATGCCTGGGGTACTTCCCCACTGTTAATTTATCCTGTGATTAATTGATGGCCTGTAAGACTTCTTGGTTTAAATTACTTAGTATTGTCTCCCAAGATTTTCTTTCATTTTTTTCATTTTCTTTCATTTTGGAAAAAAAAAAAGAATGAAAAAAAAAAGATGGAAAAAATCCTGTTTAAAAATTTGTTTTGGGGGTACTTTTACATGGCACATAAATTTTATCACAATATTTGATTTCTCTAGGCTAATAAATCATAGCAGGACATTTAGTATAGTCCTGCTAGCTATGCTTGTGATCCATTGCCTTGTAGGAGAACTCGTTAATAACCGTGACAAGCTGTGTACTAGTTGGAAATGGATGGCTTAAAATTCCTCACCACATCCTCAGAAGGTGGCCTTTCCAAATAACACCAGCCTGGCCTCTTGACAGGGGCACTTGCTCGGCGACACATCTCAGAGAGTTGATGGCATCACCCCTAGATAGCTGCTGGTGATGGGCAGAACAGCTGCAGTCTTCCTGCTGGGGCAGTGAACCCCAAATCATTGTCTGAAGATAAACTTACAGGAGTCTGAGTTGTGGAGTGGGTTTTTTAGGGAAATTATTTGGACAAATTACTTGGGCATTTGAAGGTTTGCTGTTACCTAAAATATCCACAGGTAATTTGGTGGGCAGAAGCATCTCTGCCCATGAACTGTGTATGTCAGAGCTGTTGGAAGGGATATAGTGAGATGTAACCTTGCTCAGCTTGATTTTGGGACTGCACTGGCAGGTGGTGCCTGAGTCACCCAGGGAATAAGATCCCAGACTGGTGCAGTGATGAGGAACAAGCCTTTACAGAGCGTGGAGGTGACGAAGTGCCACATTAAAGTAACATTAATCAATTGTGGGGTGTATTATAACAGGAAATATGCAGCCTTGACAAAGGTGCCCCACTAGAAGTGGGGTCAAGTGCATAGTGCTCGGTGTCCTGCCTGCCTGGAAGGGTGTGCTGTGAGGGATCCCAGATGTAGCTTTGCTGCCAGTGCTGGTTTCCAGCAGCCCTGGGGAGCTGGTGCTGCTGGCAGGGGCAGTGATGGCAGTGCTGGGCTCACGGCTCCACTCCACACTGAACATGCTCTTGCTGCGCGAGCCTGGCTGGATTTGCATCTCCTGCAGACATTTGTTCTTAAAAATCCCTCTCTTTCCTGAGGAGATTTTTTAATCCTTAATATTCCAGCCAGTGCCTGTGGATATCCTGGCTTCAGCTTGCAAAGACTTTTTATTCAACTTTCTAATGAGCCAAAGCAGGGCTTCAATTCGTAGCACACAAAGTGCTTTTGCTCCTGTCTAGTGGGAGTGTTCAGCCTTTCCCAGGATCGGGCCCATCATTAGGGTTTGCCTTTTGTTCCAGGAGACTGGGCTAATCCAAAGGATGGGGTGTGGAGTTGATGTCTCTCCCTCAGTTTCTTTCCTGGTCTTCTAACAAGTAGCTGCAGTGATAATTATGGCAAATCTTTTCCGTGTAAACATCCTGCTGACAGCCTGGACGTGTGTAGTTCCTGTTTTCCAGTCGGGAAGGCTGTCGATTAGCGCTGGAGCAGTTTGGGTCACGTGCATTTGGAGGAGGAGAGTGTGAGATGCTGCTTCTGCATTTCCCCAGGCACAGGTTGCAGGGTTGCTTTTGTCATTTCATGATGCCCAGGCAGAGCTTTTGGCACTTCTTTACATGATGTAATTCTGCTTCAAGGCCAGACACGAAGGGCTTTGAGCAACCTGCTCTAGTGGATGGTATCCCTGCCTATGGCAGGGGAGCTGGAACTGGATGATCTTTGAGGTCCCTTCCAACCCAAACCACTGTATGATTCTACTTCACCTGTTCTTGCTAAATTCCATAACTGTGGATCTGTGTTTTGCTTATTTGAATTGTATTTTAGTTGGTATTACAGCTTATTTTATTCCTTCCAAACTCCTGTTTTGGTCTCTAACATTTTTGAGGTGCCGAGTCACATACCAGAAATGCTGGCATCTGGCACACAGTGTGAGGGGACATGTGGAGGATATTTGGTTTCCTGGGGCAGGGCTCTGGGTGGACGAGCGGTGCCTTTGTCTTGACCGGTCTCTGTTTCTGCTCCCCCCAGTCTACGGGCACAACGTGAAGAGCAGCAATGACTTCATTGGGAGGATCGTGATCGGGCAGTACTCGACAGGTGCCCCCGAGTCCAACCACTGGCGCCGGATGCTGAACGCGCACCGGACGGCCGTGGAGCAGTGGCACAGCCTGCGGTCCCGGGAGGAGTGCGACCGCGTCTCCCCGGCATCCCTGGAGGTCACATGAGGTGGGAGACGAATGGCAGCCAGACCAAGCAGGCGGACAAGATAAAAAAATAAACCAGTGACCAAAACACCCCACCTCACACCCTACACACACCCCACAGCAGCTCTGTTGGATTGAAGCAGCTGCCAGCACCCAACTGGCCGCACTGGCGTCTGTGAACCATGTCCCACTGGGTCTTGGCTGTTCCCCTGGGGCCAGGCCTCTCGCTGCTTGCCCCCGGTACCGCTCAGCTGTTTGCATCCCGCGTGGCGGAGCGCGTGGCCGGGCGGCATGGGCTGCACGTGGAGGTGCCATGGTGAGCGCAGAGTGGGTGGAGGAGTTGGGAGTTGCCTCTGCTGTCCTTCCAGTCCAAATCCATGGCTCATCCTCTCAGAGATATAATAAGTACCCATGTGCTCTCGTTGGTGAACGTGGTAATTAGGCTAGAGTATTTTTTTAAACAGTAGAACCTGTGGTGAAATCGATTCTGACTCCAGTTTTGTCCTTGTACTAGTTTTAACGGAATTAAGCTCCTGTTAGTGCGTGCGTTTGTGTGCCGGGACACACGTGTGGCTGTGCGGCCCCACGTCAGATGGATCTGATGTCCCGTCAGCAGTGAGACCTGCCACTCTCGATAGCAGTCTGTGTGTGTAGTAGATACAGTGATGATATAGCAAAATAAACATTTCCAATACCATTTGTACCGGGAAAACCAGCTCGCATCTTTCCAAACTTGTGCTGTGCAAAAGAAACCTCCTGCAGGGACTTTTGCGGTTAAGAAGACCCAAAATACACAATTTTAGTTCTCTCACAGACTGCAGTGGCTCTTTCTGTGTTGTGTGTGTTAACCCTGGTAGTTCTCCAGGTCACCAAGCAAACTTAGTTACGGTCAAGCTGTCCTGTTGGTTGCTTCTGTACATTTTATTTTTTCACAGCATATTGTCTGGTATGATGCAGATTGTATATTTATTGAAAATAAAATTCTATTTAATTGTGCCGCGTAGACTGGGGTGATACCTGTTGGCAGAATTCACCTTTCTGTTGAGCTCCCTCAGTTATGCTTATGGCAGAAGAAAAGCCAAAACATTGATGGTTACCCCCTTGTTCCTCACTGTAGATGAACTGGGAGCTGCTCTGTGTTGGCAGCACACAGCAGTGGGGCAGTGGTGGCTCCAGGGCTGGGCATCTTCTTTCTGAGCACGTTGTGGATCTAACCTGCCCCTCTGCAAGGTGAAGTTCCTCCTCTGTCCTGCAGTGAGGTCAACAGTTCTCTGGCTTCCTCCTGGTTTGTCTCATCAATAAATCACAATGGAGAGGGACCCCATGAGGAGTTCTGGGCAAACACATGCTGTGGAAGGAAGATCTTCTATGAAAAGTCAAAAAGGCTCAGACAAGGGGCTGTGGTTTCAGCAGTTACTGCTGTGGACATTAATATTCTTCCATCTGGAGCCTGTGGGCAGCAGCACGAGCTCCATGGGAGCTGATCTGAGCCCAGCCATGTGCTTTGCTCAACACTGGGGATGAAATGTGAACAGAAGGTACTCTAGCCCCGAGTCTGTCCTCGGAGTTGTGAGGTATCTGTTTCACAGGGAGGGGGCTGTCATGTACAGAGGACGCCAAAAATTGGTGAGGGAACCCAGAGGAAAGGTCAATAAAAGCAGGATGGAAACACACTGAGGAGCTCCCGACCTGCAGGGCAATCAGAACACAGGATGGGAAGCGAGAGGAGTGGGAGGGCTGAATCACTGAGACCTGTTCCCAGGGCTGCACCCAGCAGGTGAAGCACATCTCATGGTTGGTGAAATTGGAAGGTAACACAAAGTGCAGCTGCAACTCCAGCTGGCACTGTGTGCTTAACGTGCTTGTGCTGTCCCAGTGCTGGGAGCAAAGCTGGTGCCCAGCTGCTGTGCCAGGCTCAGGGGCAGCACGGGGGGCTCGGTGCTCCCACCTGCACTGGGGGGATGCTGCTGCCGTGGGTCTGTTGTTAGAAACAGGATAAAAATTATTCAGGATCTCTCCTCCCTGAACATCTGTGCTTTGGAAATAGATTAATATACTCAAAAGATTTTTGTTCCATAGTTTGCTGAAAGTTGTTTATAACACTGGCTTTATCTGGGGATGACACACAGGAAAGAAGGGAGAAGGCATGCCTTGACTTCTGATAATCTCAATTCCTTCATTTTTAGTGGTCTGCTGTAGCAATAAGCTTTTCCTTGAGCCATATAGTTTCAGATCAGTGTATGCAAGTGAGGGGGAGGTGTTCTTAAAAGGCTTTATTTAATGCAAAGAAAACTTAATATAGAAAATTGATTGAATGAGTTACTGTCTCTGGAGTAAGTCTGGATGCTTTATTGTACTGAAGGCCTCCCATCACTCCCAATTGTTTGTATTTGAATCTTGCCTCTAAAAATGGTCATCCCAACTGAAGTCCCAAAAAATGCTGAATATTTTAATTGGTAGCTAAGAATAAAAAGGGAACAGCATTGAGTGTGTTCCTAAGCAGTTTGTTCAATGCTGATTTAAGGCATAAATTGGAAATGGAACAGGGCCACAAAATTTTATAGTACTTGTGTCTGTGCTCTTTCCCTTACCACTGCCACAGTTAGGAAAGGACTTTATACAATATTTTTAAACATATGAAGTTTATGTCTGACCAAATGTTGACCACAGGAAGGAGACATGCTGGATAATATTGGCTATTAATGATACAGAGTGCTGTCTCATACCAGGTTTTCTGCTGTTTCAGGACTGCATGGCCTGAGCACAGACCTGGCAGATGGGCACTGTGTGCGTTTCTGAAATAGCCTCGGAGCCCCGGGCACAGCTGGGGGTTCCCTCTTCCAGGCTGTTGTAGTGCCTTGCTCTGGGTAAAAAACAAACAAACCAAACGAAGGAAAAAAAACCAAACAACCAAAAAACCCAAACCACAACAACAACAAAAAACCCCACAAAACCAAAACAAGAAAAGAACAACACAAAATGGGGCATTAATGTATTACACCCGTCTGCCCTGCAGCCCTGGGACCCTCTCCCCCTGACTCCTCAGGTGCCCGGTTGCGGCCGCCGCCGCTCCCCGGTGTCAGCACAGCCCTCGCCCTCCCGCCGCCTCCCCTGCCCGCTCTCTGCCGGCCTCACCCGCAGGCAGAAGGTCCCGTTTGTCACCCCCCCGAGGTGACGGGCTGCCCAGAGTCCCCTCCGCCAGCATCCCGAGGGACGCAGCCGGCGCGGCGCCGCGGGATGGGGACACTGAATACCAACCCGGGATGCGGCTGCAGGGGCGAGGAGGGGTAATGAATGTCCTTGCTCGCCT